>NC_134806.1:53243305-53268305 GCF_046742065.1 Oratosquilla oratoria
TTTTATCAAACAAGAGACAGTCACCATGATGGAAAATAAAATCTATGAATGGAGATGATCTTCCAGTCATAAAAGAGCCCTGTGTGACTCCGCTCCGTAGGGGTGTCGTCCTTTTTCAGGAGACGTCATCACAACGGGACAAAGGTTAATCGACAAAGGTTAATCTTGGAAGAAGACGATCAAGTCTATCGGCTTTTGCTTGTTAAAACTGCATTAAGGAGTTCAGTGTTGCTGTTCCCTTCAGTTAATCCTCTTCGTTGACTAAAACAGATTGACGACAGTTAAACTGCGTGTACACACGCGCACACACACACATACACGCATACACACACAAGCACACACACACACGCACACACACACACACACACACACATACACACACATACATACATACATACATACATATACACACACACGCACACATACACATATCGTAGCTCTCGTCTCGAAGGATAATAACTATCGATCACGAGTCCGACACGTGATCCAAGAGTATTGTGATACATACACACACACACACACACACACACACACACACACACACACACACACACACACACACACACGACTCGACGGCGCAGTGGTAGCGTTCGCAACTGCTGCTACAGCGGTCCGAGTTCGAATCCCGCCCAGGGCTGAAATGATTTCAGTATCGCTGCGCTGCGAGTCGTTACTCCAACTCTCGTGGGCGGGGAGTTGGGTGTGTGTGTACTTGTAAGATCACACAGTATTACCCATAGATCGTCATATATGAGCTCTGAGCTCTCTTCCGGGAGGGTAGTAGCTGTCGATCATGAGTCCAACACGTGATCCAAGACCATGTTGGTGAATCACACACATATACACATATCGGTCTCGTAGCTCTCGTCCCGGAAGGTAATAACTGTCGATCACGAGTCCAACACGTGATCCAAGAGTATTGTTATATACACAGACGCACGCACACACACACACACACACACACACACACACACACACACACACACACACACACACACACACACACACACACACACGACTCGGTGGCGCTGTTGGTAGAGTCTCCGACTGTCACTACGGTGGTCCGGGTTCGAATCCTGCCCAGGGCTGAAATAATTTCAGTATCGCTGCGCTTCGAGTCGTTACTCCAACTCACGTGGGCGGAGAGTTAGGGGGCGTGGGTGTGTGTGTAAGGTCACAGCATTACCCATAGATCGGTCATACGAGCTCTGAGCTCTCTTCCGGGAGGGAAATAGCTGTCGATCACGAGTCCAGCATGTGATCCAAAGACCAAGGTGAATACACACACACACAAACACACACACACACACACACACACACACACACACACACACACACACACACACACACACACACACACACACACACACACACACACACATACAGAATAAGAGAGACAGAGATAAGGACAGAAAGAGAAGGAGACATAGAGAGAGAAAGAGAGGTGGGCAAATACATACACACGTAAGCGGCCAACATTCACATTTGTGAAATTGTGTAATTTTGTTTTATTTATTTCCACACTAAAATGCTTTGCGTATGAACGAAAAAAAAGAAAAAATGTAATTATGTAAATTTTTGTCAAATTTACTATAACCACTATCACCATCACTATCACCACTACCACCCTAACGTCCTTTCCAGCCCCTTCATTATCACCATTAACATTATCACCAATAATACCTTTATCACCACTATCACCATTACCACTATCACCACCATCACTATCACCACCACCATCACCACTACCGCCCCTATCACCACCATCACTATCACCACCACCATCACCACTACCGCCATTATCACCACCAGTACCATCACTACCACTATCACCACCATCACTATCGCCACCAAAAACACTATCACCACCACTACTACTATCACCACCATCACTATCACCATCACCACTACCACCCTAAAGCCCTTTCCAGAACCTTCATTATCACCAACATTATCACCACTACTGCCACTATCACCACCATTATCACCTTTACTATCACCAACATTATCACCACTACTACTATCACCACCCTTATCACCATCACTATCACCACCATGATTACCACCATTATTTACCATTATCACCATTATCACCACTAATATTATCATCTGGTAACACTATCACCACCATTATCACCATCACTATCACCATCATTATCATCATCACCATCATTATCACCACCTTTATCAACATCACTATCACCACCATTATCACCAAAATTATCACCACCAGCATTATCACCACTGGTACCACTATCACCACCATTATCACCATCACTATCGCCATTATCACCATCACTATCGCCATTATCACCATCGTTATCACTACCATTATCACCATCATTATCACCACCATTATCACCATCATTATCAATATCAAAATCACCATTTTCACCACCAACATTATCACTACTGCTAACACCATCACCATTATCACCATGACTATCACCACCATTATCACCATCCATATGACCACCATTATCACCATCCATATCACCACCATTATCACCATCATCACCATTATCACCACTACCACCAGTATCACCACTACCACCAGCATCACCACTTCCGCCAGTATCACCACCATTTCTTCCACTTTTTCTACCAACTTCTTCACTCCATTCTCACCACCATGATCAACACCAACATTACTATCACCATTATCAACACTATCACTATTTCTTCCACAGTCATTACTATCACTATCACCACTGTCACCACCTCCACACTTCCACCATTATCTCTGCCACCACCATTAAGATCACTATCACCATCTTCACCATTTTCACCACCACTATCACCATTTCTTCCACCACCACAACCGCTACTATCACTTTCACCATTACTATTACCACCACTATCACCACCGTTTCTTCCACTACCAACATTACCACCACTTTCTCCAGCACCAGCACCACTATCACCATATCTTCCACTAATACCTCTATCACCATCACCACCACTTTCTCCACCACCACTGACACCATAAATCTCACCACTTCCACCGCCACCACAACCGCCACTACCACCGATATCACCATTTCTTCCATTACCACCACTATCACCATCATCACCATAATTTCCACTATCACTAATATCACCACTACCACTATTACTACCACCATTTCTTCCATTACCACTACTATCACCATCATCACCATAATTTCCACTATCACTAATATCACCACTACCACTATTATCACCATAACTACCACCCACCATTTCTTCCACCATTTCTTCCACTACCATTTATCCTACTACCACCGCTATCACCATTTCTTCCATTACCACCACTATCACCATCACCACCACCACCACAAGCCCGGCGGAACCAAATACATTGCAACATATCACATATCACATATTGGACACATTGAAGCCAGTATTCGCCTTGGCTTCAGACACAGCCCCCTCCACAGCCCCCTCCAGCCCCCTCCACAGCCTCCACAGCCCCCTCCACAGCCTCCAGGGGCCCGAGAGCCTTCCAGAAAGCCCCCTTGGTGAGGTGGCGGGCTTTTGTGCCTTTGTTTTGGTGAAAATTTTAAGATTTTATTCTGATGAACTATTACTCGGCTTGCGGATATGTGACTCTCTGGTAATCACTAGATTGTCTCAGATGATATATATATATATATATGTATATATATATATATATATATATATATATATATATATATATATATATGTGTGTGTGTGTGTGTGTGTGTGTGTGCGCGCATGTCTATATATATATATATATATATATATATATATATATATATATATATATATGTGTGTGTGTGTGTGTGTGTGTGTGTGTGTGTGTGTGTGTGTGTGTGTGTGTGTGTGTGTGTGTCTGTCTGTGATTCACCACTGTTTTATATCACGTGTTGGTCACGTGATCGACAGCCATTACCCTCCAGGATGAGAACACAGAGCTCATATATGCCCTATCTATAGGTAATGCTGTGACCTTACACACACACACACACACACACACACACACACACACACACACACACACACACACACACACACACACACACACACACACACACACACACACACACACACACACACACACACACACACACACACACACACACACACACACACACACACACACACAACTCCCCACCCACGATAGTTGGAGTACCGGCTCGCAGCGCTGCGATACTGAAATTATTATTTCAGCTCTGGGCGAGATTCGAACTCGGACCGTTGGAGTAGCGTCTGTGATTGCTACCACTGCGCCGTTGAGCCATGTGTGTGTTTGTGTGTGTGTGTGTGTGTGTGTGTGTGTGTGTGTGTGTGTGTGTGTGTGTGTGTGTGTGTGTGTGTGTAAAAGAGTTAATCAATGCTTAGTCTACTTAAGGTCCACAATTTGACATATCCACTTTAACTAACAAGACTCGTTTAATCTAAACCAGAATAAATTTAATTAAGTATGGTGACGCGTCAGTTAAGGTCAAAGGAATCTATGAGTACAAAACAGAAGTTAAACAATCAGAAAATAAAAGATTGAAATGGAAAATAAATTGGAAATTTATTGAGATTATAAATAAGTCAACAAATAATAAAAGTGAATTCACTTTTATTATTGTTTTTGTTGTTGTTGTTGTTGTTATTATTATTATCATTATCATTATTATCATTATTATTATTATTATCATTATTATTATTATTGTTTTATTATTGTTATTATTATTATTATTATTATTATTATTTATTTTTTGTAAGAAGAGAAAAGAGGAAGGAGAGTGGGAAGACGAAAGAGTGTAGAAGAAAAAGAGGTCGAAAAAGAAGAGGAAGACAAGTCGAAGAAGAGGAGGAAGATGAAGAAAAGAGAGAAGAAAATGAAGACAAAAAATAGGAGAAAGATGAAGAAAAGAGACGAATGAAATGAAGACGAAAAGAGGAAGAAGATGAAAAGAGAGAGGAAGAAAATTAAGACAAAAAGAGGAAGAAGATGAAGAAAAGAGAGAGGAAAAAGAAGACAAAAAGAGGAAGAAGATGAAGAAAAGAGAGAGGAAAAAGAAGACTAAAAAGAGAAGAAAAAAGAAGAAGACGAAGAAAGGCCAAAAACTAAATTAAACAAAAATTTAAATAAACAAATGAATAGGAAAATAACTCTAAAAAGAGACGAAGAAGAGTAATAAGTTAAATAAAAAGATAAAGAAAACAAAAAGAGAGAGAAACGAAGAAGTATTCAAAGAAGAAAATGAAGAAAGCCAAAAGAGAGACAGAGAGAGAGAGAGAGAGAGAGAGAGAGACGAAGAAGTGGAAAATGTCAAAGAAGATGAAGAAAGCAAAAAAAGAGATGAAAAAGAGGAAGATGTCAAAAAAGATAAAGAAAGCGAAGAAAGAGAGAAATACGAAGAAAAGGAAGATGTCAAAGAAGAATAAGAATGAGAGAGACGAAGAAGAGGAAGAAGTCAAAGAAGATAAAGAAACCCATAAAAAGAGAGAGATGAAGAAGAGGATAAGATGAAGAAAGGCAAAAAAAGAGAGAGGGACGAAGAGGGAAAAGAAGATGAAGAAAGGCAAAAAGAGAGAGACGAAGAGGAAAAAGAGAGAGAGAGAGACGAAGAAGAGGAAGAAATAAAGAAAAAAAAATCAGAATACGTTTTCCCTTTAAGAAATTCATTTCGACCTAGAAGGCCACAGATTGAAGTTGGGTTGAGATTGAGTGATGGCATGGGAGGATGAAGTGGAGGGGAGTGGGGTGGAGGGGGTGGAGTAGAGGTGGAGGTGATGGAGAGGAGTTGGTCACCATACCAGAGCGCTGGTTTAGTTGTGGTATGAACTGAAACTTGTAACAATGGTCGTCCAAACTGGGTCTTGTTGGTATGTGTTGTAGGGTGGTTGGATGGTTATGGTAGCGGCCTATTGGTTGTGGTTGTGGTAGTGTGGTTGTGGTAGACTTTATAATCTACCTTTGTTTAGTTAAGGGTTGTAGTTTAAGTTGTGGTTTAAGTAGTTTTTGTAGTTGCTATAGTAGTTTATGTTGTGAGCTCCCCAGGTGCGTTGTGAGTGGTTATGGTTGTGGTGGTTATGATGACGTCATTTGACCCTAGGTCAATAAAGTAAGAAAGGTCAAGAGGTCAAAGAGAAGGAAAAGATGCTGAGAAACTCTTAGGAGTTCTGGAAGCTTCTACATCTATTTGTTTATTTATTATTATTATTATTTTTATTCTTTATTTTTAAATGTTATTATTATTGTTATTATTATTATTATTATTATTATTATTATTATTATTATTATTATTGTTATTATTATTATTATTATTATTATTATTATTGTTGCGGTTGTTGTTGTTGTTGTTGCTGGGTTTTTTTTTTTTTTTTTTTTTTTTTTTTGTTTTTTTTTTTTTATTTATTTTTTACATAAGAGTTCCTTGGGATCCTTTTCCTCCTCGTCTTCCTCCTCCTCTTCCTCCTTCCTCTTTCTCCTCTTCGTCCTCCTCTTTCTCCACCTCTCACTCGTCTTTCTTTTCCTCTTCCTCTACCTCCTCTTTCTCTTCCTCCCCACCTCCTTCTCCTCCTCCATCTCCATTTTCTCTTCCCCATCCTCTTCCTCCTTCTCTTCCTCCTCCTCTTCCTCCTCCTCCATCTCCATTTTCTCTTCCCCATCCTCTTCCTCCTCCTCTTCCACTTCCTCCTCTTCCTCCTCCTCTTCCTCCTCCTCCTTCCCCTTAACGAGTACTAGAGAAACAGATACATAACTCCTCCTCTTTCTCCTCCCCCTCCTCCTCCTCCTCCTCCTCCTCCTCTTACCAGTGTCATATAAACAGTTACACAACTCAAACAGCAAATCAATATTCCATCCTGGATACCGTTGCCAGTCTGCTTGGGGCTGTGGTTAAACGTGTCTCAGAATTGTGTGGATTAAGTTCACCTCTTCAGTGAGTTTTTTTTTTTTTTTTTTTTTCTCCTCCGTCTTCGCCAGTCCACGCTTCGCAGGGTGTTTTCCCTTCGGCCCTTGTTCAATATCTACATAATGAGGGACCCACAAAAAAATTCTCTCCTTTTTTTCATCTTCTCGTCTTTAGAAAGACAAAAAATAACCAATAACGTGAGGGCCATAACCTCTTACCGCTGCTGTTTTGACAAAATATCACAATTTATTCATTTTTAGAAACTGAGATATTTTCTATTTTTTATTTCTTATATATAATAAGAAAAAATGGGAGGAGACTACTTCAGTAAACTTTGTAAGTATATGTATAAGAAATGCATCCAATTATCAACTTTAATATCTGTGTGTGTGTGTGAGTGTGTGTGTGTGTGTGTGTGTGTGTGTGTGTGTGTGTGTGTGTGTGTGTATGTGCATGTGTGTGTGCGTTTCACCATGGCCTTGGATCACGTGCTTGACAGGTATCACCCTTGCGGACGAGAGGTTCATGTCACACACACACACACACACACACACACACACACACACACACACACACACACACACACACACACACACACACACACAAACACTCGCATGTACACACACATACACTCACACACGCATATGTATATGCATACACACATACAAACATACACAAATACACACATGGACACACACATACACTCACACACGCATATGTATATGCATACACACATACAAACATACACACACATACCCACACGTACAGACATACACAGACAAACACACACACACACACACACACACACACACACACACACACACACACACACACAGACACACACTCATATGCGCACATATATATGTATATATACTCGTACATACATGCAAACATACACATACACACATACATACACACACACACACCTTGGTGCTCAAGGGAGACAGTGACGCTTCCGGTATTGTGATGCTTTTCAGAAATTAGGTGCAGCGCGATCTCGGTTCTACTGAGTTGGTAGTCCAAGAAGCCATCCCTGTGTGTGTGTGTGTGTGTGTGTGTGTGTGTGTGTGTGTGCGTGTTTACGTATGTATGCATGTGTGTATATATATATATATATATATATATATATATATATATATATATATATTTGTGTGTGTGTGTATGTGTGTATGTAAAATTGATACACACTGATGGCTCGTCCTCTGATCGAGAGAGAAAATAAATAAAATAAAATGAAAAATAAAATAGAAAATAAAATAAAAATAATCCCAATCTGGGACACACGATGCCACCAAAAAGGAAGAAGAGGAGGAGGAGGAGGAAGAGGAGGAGGAAGAGGAAGAGTCAAAGTTAACCACCGGAAAAAAGAGAATATTTTACTTACGAAAAGAGACCCCCTCTCTCTTTTTTTTTGCTCTTTTTCTCTTTTTCTCTCTTTTTTCATGGGAAAGGTCAAGACTACAGAGGCTTTCAGTATGTATTTTGAGTCCTGGCCAACAAAGATATTTTTAGCCCGAGTTTAACTCCACGTGGAGCCCGGACTGTGTCCTATACACTTTATACAGTACAAGGATAGCCTGTGTAAGTGACAATCACTTGTGACCATTGAGGATAGAACTTGGGTCTGTAGTGAGTATGTGGGTGTGTGATGTTGTTTTCAACCTCTGACAGTATAGACCTGAATTCGTAATAAACAAGTATCGATGATTGTCATTTTCCCTGATGGTACAAGTACGTAGGGCAAGGAGGTGGGGGAGGAAGAGGAGGAGGAAGAGAGAGAGGAGGGGGTGGAACACAAAGGAACACAAAGGAAGAACAAACAACAGCAGGCCTACTGGCCCTAACGAGGCTGTTTGTGTTTACTAAACTAAGCTACAGTTAAGAAAACAGGGCAGAAGATGAACTAACACTACTGCTACCACTATCCTATCCAATTGCAATTAAATGCCGGGTTGTCAGATCTTTTATTGTAAGGGATAATATTTTATTTGCGGATAAGATTCCAAATATTTATCTAAGCGATTTTTAAATGTTGTTATTGTGTTACTTTCAACGACAGTGGAAGGTAACGAATTCCACGCTTACTTTCATTCGAAAATATTTGACCTATTACTTTAAAATCGTAATGTCTTCTTGCATTTGATTGGTCTAATAAGAAGTAATCTTCGACATTGATGTTGCCAAAGCCTTTGAACATTTTAAAAAGGAGGAGGAAGAGGAGTATAGTGGTGTGGTACGTTGTAGCATCGTACAATTATTGTTGTGTATTATATCTACGTATTGTTCAATTAGGGATTGTAATGTTTTCCCCATTATATAATTATCATGGATTTTGTTGGATATTAATTTTATCATTGTTTGTATTATTTATTTACAATCCTTATACACGAGTGTGTTGGAAGAACCATGCAAACTTCTGTATTATACCTACATATTCCTTAAATGGGGATTGTATGTTTTTGTCCTATTATATGAATATTTATCAAGAACTTTGTTGGATATAAATTTTATTATTGATTGTATTATTTATTTACAATTCTTATTCATGAGTCTGTTGGGAGAACCATTTTATTATTGATTGTATTATTTATTTACAATTCTTGTACACGAGTGTGTTAGGAGAACCATTTTATTATTGATTTTATTATTTATTTACAATCCTTGTACACGAGTGTGTTTGGAGAAGCAAGCGAACTTGTTTCTCGCCAAGTCAAGGCTTGGCGTCCAGTTGTAACTCAGCCTCCGAACTGTACGCATGAATTTGTATGTTTTAGTGTTTTATCAAATTGTGATTTAATATATATTCATTTACCATGTTTATGTACTTTCATTTGACCCTCTAAAACAAGATTTTTTTTTTTTTTTTTTTTAGGCCTAGTTAGAATAATTTTACATAAAATGCCCGGATCTGACAAGGTTAAAAATTAGGGTTAAGTTTTAACTTAATAAGCTTAAATAATTCCCGATGGTGGATTATTCCTCTCCCGGGCATGAATTAAATCATTTGACGACATTAAGAATATAATACAAAAATTCATTATTATTGTTACTGACTGGACGCCGCGAGATGGGAAGCGTGCAAGAGGAAGACCACACAGAAGAAGTTTGCAGGAGTGACGTGGCAGAGAAAGGCTATGAGGGAGGTCTTTGTCCAGCAGTGGACTCGAAGATGATGATTGATTGACTTGGGGGGAGGGGGAAGAAGCTTTAAGCTGAGGTTCCTGTTTTGCTCTCTTTCTCTTTTTTCCCCTTTTTCCATTTTATATATTTTTATCTTCGTGTGTTGTGTCTTTATGCCTCTCGATTCTTCGTATGTGCTCTCTTTTTTCTCTTTTTCTTTTTTCCTCTTTTTTATCTTTTTTGGTTTATTCTCTCTTTATCTCCGTGTATTTTGTCTTTATTTCTCTCGGTTCCTCACTCATTGTGCTCTCTTTTCTCTCTTTTCTTAGTTCATTTTCTCTTTATCTCGTTGTGTCTTCTCTGCATCTCTATTTGTATACGGTTGC
Organism: Oratosquilla oratoria; assembly: GCF_046742065.1. Taxonomy (NCBI): domain Eukaryota; kingdom Metazoa; phylum Arthropoda; class Malacostraca; order Stomatopoda; family Squillidae; genus Oratosquilla; species Oratosquilla oratoria. The sequence continues at coordinate 53,253,669 of NC_134806.1, forward strand.
GTTCTCTCTTTTATTTCATCTCTCTATTCTCAGCTCTTTTCTCTGTATCTCTCTGTGTTTTGTCTGCATGTCTGTCTGTTTGTTCAGCTCTTCTTGTGTTCTTTCTCGATTTTTCTCTTTCTTATCTCATTTTCTCTACATCTCCGTGTGTCTTGTCTATCTGTCTGTGTCAGTCTCTTCTCCCTCCGTCACTCTATCTGTGTATATATATATATATATATGTGTGTGTGTGTGTGTGTGTGTGTGTGTGTTTCTCTGTCTCTCACTCTTCCTCTCTTTCCCCCCTCTCTCTCCTCTCTCTCTTTCTCTCTCTCTCTTAGATCCTGTTTATTTCTCTTTTAATTGACAACTCATTGTCTTCTTCATTGATGCAATCTGAATATTAATCTACCCGTAGTCTACCGTGTATTTACCGGGACCGAGTATATACAGGGAATATACCGGAAATATACCGGGAACATACCCGTGGTTTATAAAGTGATTACCGGGAAGCTACCGGTAATATACCGGTAGTTAATGGATTATTTGTCCAATAATTACCGGGAAATATACCAGTTTATTACCGGGAAATATACCGGTTACTTACCGGGAAATGTACCGGTTGATCTACCGGGTATCTACCGAAAATCTACCAACCCTCTACCGGTTCTCTCTTTCTCTCTTTCTTTCTCTCCCTCTCTCTTTCTCTCTTTTTCTCTCTTTTCTCTCTCTCACACACACATACACATTTTCTCTTTGTATCTCATTCTGATTCGTCTTCTCTCTTTAAAACATTTCCAGCGATCATTTCTCTTCCTCTTTTTCTCTCTCGCTTCGTTTTCTCTTGCTTGTACCTATTCTCTCATGTCTTATTTCATATTCTCTTAGGTCTCTTATTTTTCTCATAGAAAGCCTCAAACGCGATAATTTCTCTTCTTGTGACGCATTTTCTCTCTCGTTCGTTTTCTCTTTTTAGTACCCAGTTCGCGTTTTCTCTTGTCAAAGATTCTCTCATTTCTCTTCACGTTTTCTTTCTTTCTCTTTTTCGTTCTCTGGGCACTTGTCTCTCGTTTCTCTTCTCCAATACGGATTCAGTTTCTTTGATTTTCTCTTTTGTTCTTTCTTCTTCTTCTTCTTCTTCTTCTTCCTCCTCTTCTTCTTCTTTTTCTTTTTCTTCTCTTTTTCTTGTTATTGTTCTTCTGTTTCTTCTTCTGCTGCTTCTTCTTCGCCTTCTCCTTCATCATCATCTTCTTCTTCTTCTTCTTCTTCTGCTTCTTCTTTTGCTTCTTCTTCTTTTCCTTCGATTCCTTCTTCTTCTTCTTCTTCTTATCCTTATTATTATTATTATTATTTTGTTGTTCTTGTTTATCTGCTTCTTCTTCTTCTTCTTTTTCTTCTTCTTTTTCTCATTATTGTTGTTCTTCTTCTCCTTCTTTTTCTTCTTTTTCTACTTCTTTTTCTTGTTTTTGTTCTTCTTCTTTCTCTTCTTTTTTCTTCTTCTTCCTCTTCTTCTTCTTCTGCTTTTCCTTCTACTTCTTTTTTCTTCTTCTTCCTCTTCTTCTTCTAATTCTCCTTCTACTCCTGCTTTTTCTTCTACTACTTTTTTCTCTTGTTATAATTCTTCTCCTCCTCCTTCTTCTTCTTCTTCTTCCTCTTCTTCTTCTTCTTCTTCTTCTTCATCGTCTCCTCCTTCTTCTTCTTCTTCTTCTTCTTCTTCTTCTTATTCATCTTCTTCTTCTTCTCCATCTTCTTCTTCTTCTTCTTCTTCTTCCTCTTCTCCTTCTTTTTCTCCTCCTCCTCCCTCTTCGTCTTCTTCCTCTTTTTCTCCTTTTCCCTCTTCTTCTTCTTCTTCTTCTTCTTCTTCTTCTTCTTCTTCTCCTTCTTTTTCTCCTCCTTCTCCCTCTTCTTCTTCTTCCTCTTTTTCTCCTTCTCCCTCTTCTTCTTCTTCTTCTTCTTCTTCTTCTTCTTCTTCTTCCCCTTCTCCCTCTTCTTCTTTTTCTCCTTCTACTTCTTCTTCTTCTTCTTCTCCTTCTCCCTCTTTTTCTTCTTCTTCTTCTTCTTCTTCTTCTTCTTCTTCTCCTTCTTTTTCTCCTCCTCCTCACTCTTCTTCCTCTTCCTCTTTTTCTCCTTCTCCCTCTTCTTCTTCCTCTTCTTCTTTTTTTCTCCTTTTTCTCCTCCTCCTCCTTCTTCTTCTTCTTCCTCTTCCTCTTTTTCTCCTTTTCCCTCTTCTTCTTCTTCTTCTTCTTCTTCTTCTGCTTCTTCTTCCCCTTCTTCTCCCTTTTCTTCTTTTTCTCCTTCTACTTCTTCTTCTTCTTCTTTTTCTTTATATTCATCGTCCTTTATTTTCCATTTTTCATCTTCCTCTACTTCCTCTTCTTTGTCTTTTTCGTCTTCTTCGTCTTCATCATCTCCCTCTTCTTCGCTTTCTTCCTCTTCTTTTCTTCTCCTTCTTATTCCTCTGCATCTAATTTTCTTCTGTTTCTTCTTCTTCGGTTTTCATCTTCGTCTTTTTTTTCTTCTATTTTCTTCTTCATATTTTTCTTCTCGTCTTTTTCTTCTTCTTTTTTTCCTGATTCTTCTTCTTCGTCTTTTTTTTTCATCTTCATCTTCGTTTTCTTAGTCTTTTTTATTTCTTCTTCGTCTTCCCCATCTTCTTCGTCCTTTTCATCTTCTTCTTTTTCTTCTTGATCATCTTCTTATTTATTCTTCTTCGTCCTCTTCTCCGTCTTCTCCTTCTCCTCCTTCTTCTCCTTCTTCGTTTTTTGTTTTGTTTTGTTTTGTTTTATTCTCCTTTACTTTGCTTTGCTAAGATATCGTTTCTTGTTCTTCTCCCTCTTCCTGCTCCTCCTCCTCCTCCTCCTCCTCCTCCTCTTCTTCGGCTTTCCCTTGTTCATTCGAATTTTAATTTTTTTGGGGTCAGCGTTGATGGTTTTTCTTTTTTATTTATCTATTTATTTTTCTTTCGTCCGTCCTCTTCTCTATTTGTCTATTTCTCTCTCTCTCTCTCTCTCTCTCTTTCTCTCGCTTTTGTATGTGAATGTATAGTGCACATTTACATGCGTGCGTGCGAACGCGCGCGCGTGTTTGTGTGTATGTGCGTGTGTAATTCAATATAGTCTTGGATCACATGCTTGGCTCGTGATCGACATTTATTAACCTCCCTGATGAGAGCTCGTATACAGACCATTTTTATACAATTCTGTTACTACACACACCATTCATTTACTCAGTGGGAACAGTAACGACTTGCAGTATTAATGAAACTTCTACGATTTAAAATGGACGCCATCTTGGACCTGTCTTGTTTGTAATAATAATGATTATAATAATAATAATAATAATAATAATAATAATAATAATAATAATGGTGATGATGACAATATTGATAATGATAATGACATTATGCAATTTGTGCTTAATTTTAGAACTATTCTAATTTGAGTAAATAATGTTCATTGGGGTTTTATGTGCCGTTGGAACTGCCTAGTGTAGGCTTTATGGTGTCCTTCATTCCTATGTTTGCTGCGACCATAAGAGAATAGGTCGGGGCCATATCATTGATGATAAGGTCGAAGGTTGTGTGTATGCGTGTATGTGTGTATGTATGTGATTTATTGAAACTCCTATCCTGAATATGAACTTTATTATTATTGTTATAATTATCAATTTTTATTTTTGTGTTATTATTGTTTTGCTATTGTTATTGTTTTTTTTTAAATTATTGATCATTTATTTGTTCTGTTTTTGATTAAATATTACCAGTCAGTAGTAGCAGAATAATTAAAATACGAATACACACACACATTATATATATATATATTTATATATATATATATATATATATATATATATATATATTTATATATATATGTGTGTGTGTGTGTGTGTGTGTGTGTGTGTAATGAAAATCACAATCATAATTTCCATACAAAATCCCCCCAAAAGTCTTTACTGAGCTAAATACAACCTCAGATCAGGAAGAGAATCTGTTGTATTTATTGTATTCGGTCGAATGATGTATCCGCTGGGGCGCAATTTGGCCGAGAACGATTAGGATAGAGTTATATACTATCTCCAAGTCCACGAATTGCAACGCGTTTGGTCTCGTAATTCCCACGTGACCAGAAGAGAGATTTGCATCTGCACTCCACATGCAGTAACTCCTCTCCAGTGGTCTTCTCCATCCTCCTCCACAACCTCCTCCTCCTCCTTCCTCCATCTCCTCCTCCTTCAAATCCTCCTCCACCTCCTCCAACTTCATCATCTACTCCTTCATCTTCTTCTGCCTCTTCTTCTCCCTTCTCTGCCACTACTTCCAATCTTCTTCCTCCACTTCCTCCTCTTCTTTCCTCCATCCTCCTCTTCCTCCTCCTCCATCCTCCTCTTTTGCCCACTCCTTCTTCCTTCTCTGCTACTACTTCTCATGCTCTTCTTTCTCCTCCTCCTCCTCCTCCTCCTCCTCCTCCTCTTCTTCTTTCCTCCATCCTTCTCCATCCTACCTCCTCCTCCATCCTCCTCTTCCTTATCTTCTTCTTTTTTCTAGCCTTCCTTCTTTCTCTCCTCTTCTTTCCTTACGTCATCCGCTACATCCTACTCCCCTTTTCTCCTCCTCCTCTTCTTTCCCCTCCTCTTCTTCCTCCTCCTTTATCAACCTCTCCTCCTACTCCTTCACCGTCTTCTTTCTCTTTATCTCTTTCCTCCTCTTTATTTCTGTTTCTACTCTTTTATAAATCTCCCTCCCTCTCTCTCTCTCTCTCTCTCTCTCTCTCTCTCTCTCTCTCTCCCTCTTCGGCCCGATACTCTACCCAAGGATAGAAACGCTGGTTATTGGCGGGACACACACACACACACACACACACACACACACACACACACACACACACACACACACACACACACACACACACAGATCTAGATAAAGAACAAATGAGCATTTCTTTGTTCTTCAATTTTGTTCTTTATACGTTATTCTGCTTCCTGAAGATCGCTTATTGTACGAAAATGCTTGGTTTGTTATGTTCAACTTAACATGTAAGGTTTAACAACTTTCAGAGGCTGTGTGTATTTTTCTCAATGTGCACATGCATACACGTATATACACGCACACATACACACACACGCACACACACACACACACACACACATGTAACATACGGTGATGTCACTTGTGCTTAGGTGCCGAAGGAGTGAAGGAAACTCGGGTGAGCTTCGTTGGTTTTATTCTGGTTGGGTCGACGCGGGCAGGGCTCATGGCCCTGCCCTAAACCACAAGATGACCGCGAGCTCGGGTCGGACTCTGTTGGGTGCAAGTACAAGAGAGGGACTGGGGCGCGACCTGACCCCGGCAACCCTTAAGTACTCTCCTTGAGTACCGAAAAGTAGCCTACCTCTGGCTGGAACAGGGTTGCCGGGCTTAGGCCTGAACTGTGTTACTATGAGGATACAAATACATGCAATATAGGAGAACTAAAGACTTATTCTACACACAATTAATATGAGGCCGCAGGCCAACTATTTCTACACAATCTATCAATACACGGTTGCTCCCACTGCTGGGGTTGCGATGTTATAAGCCGACATAGCATATGTGGGGGCTTGTTCGCCACACACACATACATATATTTTGAGGGTGTCTGGGTGAATTTTCTGTATGTGCACATATGTACACACACGCACACATACACACGCACACACACACACACACACACACACACACACACACACACACACACACACACACACTACCACGGGCTCGACGGCGCAGTGGTAGCATTTGCAACTGCTAACCCAGCAGTCTGAGTTCGAATCCCGCCCAGGGCTGAAATAATTTCAGTATCGCTGCGCTGCGAGCCGTTACTATAACTCTCGTGAGAGGAGAGTTTTGTGTGTGTGTGTGTGTGTGTGTGTGTGTGTGTGTGTGTGTGTGTGTGTGTGTGTGTGTGTGTGTGTGTGTGTGTGTAAGGTCACAGCATTACCCATAGATCGGTCATCCGGGAGGGTAGTAGCTATCGATCACGAGTCCAACACGTGATCCAAGACCACGTAGAGACTGGAAAGACATTTCACGCTGAGGAAGAGACATGGAGAAGAAGAAGAATGAGGAGGAGTTGACAAAGGAGGCGTGTGAAGCGGAGGAGGAGGAGGAGGAAGAAGAGGAGGAGGGGGAAGAGGGGAGGTCTTAAAGAGGGGAAAGACCCTCACAAGGTCCAGTTTCCCCTCAGTTCGGTCACAGGCTGTTATTTATCATCTCAATGAACTAGGATGAGGGGAGGAGGGGGACGAGGAGGAGGAGGAGGAGGAAGAAGAAGAAGAAGAGGAGGGAAGGGAGAGGAGAGTAATAGAGAGAAAGACTATGAGGTATAGAAGAGAGGGGAAAAGAGAGCGTGAGGAAGAGGGGATGAGGAGGAGGAGGAGGAGGAAGAAGAAGAGAGTAATAGAGAGAAAGACTATGAGGTATAGAAGAGAGGGGAAAAGAGAGCGTGAGGAAGAGGGGAGGAGGGGGCGAGGAGGAGGAGGAGGAGGAAGAAGAGGAGGGAAGGGAGAAGAGAGTAATAGAGAGAAAGACTATGAGGTATAGAAGAGAGGGGAAAAGAGAGCGTGAGGAAGAGGGGAGGAGGGGGCGAGGAGGAGGAGGAGGATAAGGGAGGAGAGTAATGGAGAGGAGGAGGACTATGAGATGTAGAAGAGAGGGGAAGAGAGAGGGTGAGGAGGAGGGAAGGAGGGGGACGATAAGGGAAGAGAGAGGAGAGTAATAGAGAGAAAGTCTATGAGGCACAGAAGAGAGGGGAAAAGAGAGGGTGAGGAAGAGGGGAGGAGGGGGACGAAGAGGAGGAGGAGGAGGAGGATAAGGGAAGAGAGAGGAGAGTAATGGAGAGGAGGAGGACTACGAGGTATAGAAGAAAGAGAAGGGAAGAGAGAGGGTGAGGAGGAGGGGGACGAAGAGGAGGAAGAGTGAGGAGAGTAATGGAGAGGAGGAGGACTATGAGTTATAGAAGAAAGAGAGGGGAAGAGAGAGGGTGAGGATAAGGAGGAGGTAAGCAGTTAAGAGAGGAGAAGAGGAGAGGAGAGGGTGGGGAAGAGGAAAAAGAGGAGGAGGAGGAGGAGGAGAGGGACAAGGAAGCATAGAGAAAGAGAGGTGAAGAGAGAGGAAAGGAGGATGTGGAGGAGGAGGAAGATGGAGGGAAGAGGAATTGGAGGAAGAAGAGGAGGCGGAGGAAGAAGAGGAAGGAAGGAAGGGAAGAGGAATTGGAGGAGGAAGAGGAGGACGCGAAGGAGGAAGGGAGTGCAAGAAGGGTTCGGAGGAGGAAGAAGAGGAGGGAAAGGAAAGAGGAGGAGGAAGAAGAATAACAACAGAAAAAGGGGGAAGAAGAGAAACAGAAAGAAGAAAAAGAGAGATAATGAATGAAAAAAGAAGATAAAATAAAATAAAATAAAGGAAAGATGGATTAGGCAGAAAAAGTTGAAAGAGGAAGGGACCAAAAAAAAAAAAAAAATCGACGTGTAGAGACAGAAGAGGAGGAGGAGGAGGAGGAGGAGGAAAGGGGAGAAGAAAGAGATGGAGGGGAAGGAGAAGAGGTGGAGGAGTAAAGAGGGAAGAGGGTAAAGAGGAAGGGGGACGGACAGGAGGAGGAGGAGAAGGAGGAAGGGGGAGAGGAAAGAGATGGAGGGAAAGGAAAAGAGGTGGAGGAGTAAAGAGGGAAGAGGATAAAGAGGAAGGGGGACGGACAGGAGGAGGGGGAGGAAGGGGGAGAGGAAAGAGAAAGGAGATGAGGAGGAGGAGGAAAGGGAGGAGAGGATAGAGAGGGAGGGGAAGAAGAGGAGGAGGAGGAGGAAAGAGGGAAGAGGATAGAGAGAAGGGGGACAGAGAGGAGGAGGAAGGAGAGGAGAGGGTAGAGAAGAAGGGGGAGGTAGGAGGAGGAGGAGGAAAGAGGGAAGAGTACAAAGAGGAAGGGGGACGGAGAGGATAGAGAGGAAGGGGGAGGAGGAGGGGGAAGAGGGAAAAGGATAAAGAATTAGGAGAGGAGAGGAGGAGGAGGAGGAGGAAGGGGAGATGATGAAAAGGAAGGAAGGAAGGAAGGTAGGAGAGGAGGAGGAGGAGGAATGGGGAGATGATGAAGGGGGAAGGAGAGGAGGAGGAGAAGGAAGGGGGGAGATGATGAAGAGGAAGGAGAGGAGGAGGAAGAGGGGTAGATGATAAAAAGGAAGGAGGGAAGGAGAGGAGGAGGAGGAGGAGGAAGAGGAAAAGAGGAGAGGAGGAAGAGATTTGAATATTCTATTATGCTTACCATCGCTTCTATCCACGAGGGACAATAGTGTCAACGTGACTCGTGTCCGTAGAGGTGCCACTAAAGTATTGACTACATAGAGCTTCTTCTGTCAGTACGTGACTCGTGTCCGTAGAGGTGCCACTAAAGTATTGACTACATAGAACCTCTTCTGTCAATACATGACTCGTGTCCGTAGGGGTTCCCCTTAAAGTATTGACTACATAGAGCTTCTGTTAATACGTGGCTCGTGTCCGTAAGGGTGCCGCTTCTGCCAATACCCTATACGTTGGGAAGAAAGAAGAGGAAGATGAAGAGGAGAAGAAGAGGAGAGGAAGGTGAGAGGAAGGGGTAGGAGGGGAGAAGAGAAGAGGAAAGGAAGAGGAAGGGTAAGATGGGGAGGAAGAAGAGGAACTAGTGTAGAAGAAGAAAAAGAAGGGGAGAGGAAGAGGAAGAAGGGAGGAAGAATTTGATGAGTGAAAAGAAGAGGAAGATTAAAAAGAAAAAGAAGAAGAAGAAGAGAAGAGGAAGAGGAAGGAAAAAGAGGAGAGAAGGGAAGGAAGAAAAGAAGAAGGAAGAAGAAAAGGCGAACAGAAGAGGAAGGGGAGAGGAAGAGGAAGAAGAAAGAGGAGAGGTGGAAGTAAGGAAGAGAGGGAAAGGATGGTGAAGAAGAGGGAAGAGGAGAGAAGATGAATGTGTGGGGGAGAGGAGGAGGAGGAGGAGTAGCGAAGACGATATATTGTGTGTTGAAAGTATGTCACTGAGATGAACAGGCTGAACGAGGAGGAAGAGGAGGAGGAGGAAGAGGGTGAGGAGGAGGAGGAGGAAGAGGAGGAGGAGAAGGGAACGTATGTAGAGAGGGAGGAGGGTTGGAGGTAGAAGAGGAATGGAAAGAGAATTAAGAGGACGAGGAGGTTGAGGAGGAGGAGGAGAAAGAGGAAGGGAAGAGGAGGGGAAGGTAAGTGGAGAGGGAGGAGGGGTGGAGGAGGAAGAAGAATGGAAAGAGAATGAGGAGGAAGACAAGGAGGAGGAGGAGGAGAGGGGGAGGAGGGGTGGAGGAAGAAGAGGAGCAGATAGCGAAGTAGGAAGAAAATGAGGAGGAAGAGGAGAAAGAGAGAGATATGTGAACAAAGTGAAGGAAGAGTGGGAGAGGAGGAGGAGGAGGAAGAATAGGGGGAAAGGAGAAGAAGGAAGAGGAAGAAGGGAAGATGAGGAGAAGGGAGGGGGCTGGATGAGGAGCGGAAGAGGAAGAGGAAGAAGAAGACGATAAAGGAAATGAGGAAGAAAAGGAAGAATAGAGGAGGAGGAGGAGGAGGTGGAAGAAAGACAAAGAAGACAAAGAAAAATAATAAAATAAGATAAAGAAAAACATAAAATAAAATAAGACGAATGAAAAAGAAAATGGCTGCCAAAAGGGAGGAGGAGGAGGAGGAGGAAGAGGAGGAGGAGAAGAATTAAGAAAAATGAGGAAAAGGGGAAGAAGAAAAAGAAGCTTAATAGATGTAAAGAAAATGGTTTAGGGATAAACCAGAAGGGGTAGCATCTATATGTCAGGAGAGAGAGAGAAAGAGAGAGAGAGAGAGAGAGAGAGAGAGAGAGAGAGAGAGAGAGAGGGGAGGGGGAGGAAGGGAGGGACAGAAGAGGGATAGATGGAAAGAGAGTAGAGGTAAAACAGTGAGAGAGAGAGAGAGGGGGGGGAGGGAGAGAAGAGGGATGGATGGAAAGCGAGAGGAGGTAAACAGAGGGAGAGAAAGAGGGGGAGGAGGGGGTGAGGGAGAGAGGGGGAAGGTGGAAGAAGGTAGAGAGAGAAGAGGGATGAATGGGAAGAGAGAGGGGGTAAAACAGAGAGAGAGAGAGAAAGAGAGAGAGGGGGGAGGGAGGTGGAAGATGGAGGAAGGGAAAGAGAGAAGAGGGATGGATGGAAAGAGAGAGGTGGTAACACAGGGAGAGAGAGAAAGAGAGAGAGAGACATATGGAAAGATAACAATTAAAAAAATCGAAAAAAAAGAGAGAAGGATGTGAGGGGCAAAGTAATAGGGGAAGGAAAAATGAGAGAAATAGAAAGAAATGGAGAGAAATGAAGAGGATAAAGAAGAGAAGGGAGAGGAGTGAAGGACAGATGGAAAGAGAGTGATTGGGGAAAAAGAAAGGGGAGTGGAGGAGATAAAGAGGATGAATACGAGGAGAAAGAGAGAGAGAGAGAGAGAGGGGGGGGGAGAGAGAGAAACTAATAAATAGGAAATACAAAAAGAGAGATAGAATGAGAGAGGGAGAAAAGAGAAAGAGAGAAAAATAAAGAGATAAGAGATCTAAGAGAGTTGGTAGGGACGAAATAGAAAGAGAGAAGCAGAAGAGAGATAATGTGTATGTGTGCGCGCGTTTGTAAGAGAGCGAGAGAAAGGGAGAGAGAAAAAGAGAGACTAACAGATAGGAAATACAAAAAAAGAGAAGAGATAGAATGAGACAGGGAGAGGGAGAGGAGAAAGAGCAAGAAATAGATCTGATTATTTCGAGAAAGAAAGAAAAGAGGGAAAATAAAGAGATACTAAAAGAGAGAAAGGGATCTAAGAGATTTGATAGGGACGAAATAGAAAGAGAGAAGCAAAAGAGAGAGGTAATGTGTGTGTGCATGTGTGTAAGAGAGAGAGAGAGAGAGAGAGGAGGGGTGGATAAAAACGAAGTAAGATAAAGAGGATGAATACGAGAGAGAGAGAGAGAAAGAGAGAGAGAGAGTAGATTTTCTAGTTTTAGACGTCTGAAGGAAAACTAGATTTCAGGTATCGGACAGTGAGGCGGAGGGAGTGGTTGGGGTCTGTGGAGGGGGCGGATTCAAGAAGAGCAGAATATGTTAAGTGAATAGGTCTTTGGGAGGGAGGGGGGAGAGGAGGAGAGAAATAGGAGGGGAGGGGGAGGTGGGAGGGGAAGAGGGGAAGAAAGATGAGGTGATTGAAGGAAAAGAGGGGAAAGGGGAGGGAGAGGGAGGAGAGAGGGGAGAGGGTGGGGGAGTTATAGAGAAGGGGGAAGGGGAGGGAGAGGGGAAGAGGGGAGAGGGTGGGGGAGGGGAAGAGAAGGGGAAGGGGAAGGGGGGAGAGGGGATGAGGTGTGGAAGGAGGAGGGAGAAAGAGAGGAGGTGTAGAGAGAAAAAGGGAGAGGTGAGAGGGGAGTAAAAGGGGAAAATAAGGAAGAGTCAGACAAGATAAGGGATGTTCAAGTGAAAGAGAAGATTACTGCAGTGGATAGAGAGAGAGAGAGAGAGAGAATTAGAGGCAAAGAGAGGAAGTGGAGGAGAAAGAACGAGAAAGAGATAGAGGGAGGGAGAGAGAACGAGAGAAAGAAATAGAGGGGGAGAGAGAGAGAGATTGAGAAGAGAAAGAGAGAGGGGGAATGTAGAGGGAGAGAGAGATGGGGAAAGAAGAGTAAGAGAGAACAGGGGACAGAGAGAGAACGAGGGAAAGGAGAGAGAGAGAGAGCAGGAGAGAGAAAGATGAGGGGAAGGGGGAGGAGAGAGAGCACAAGAGAAAGAGAGAAAGAGAGACCTCTGGTGAGACAAACTGTATTGGAGATGCAAGACAAAGAACTCCACCGGGATTTGACCAGCGACTCTATCCAAATAGACAAAATGGACGGATAGAAAGTTGAAGTGACGTCGCGAGATAGATAGGAGTGAAGATTTTTTTTTTTTTTTTTTAGGTGTAATGATGATTATGATTCTTGGGGAGCTTAATAAGGTGACGTGGGGGGAGAGGGGAGAATAGGAAGAGTGAGACTGAGGGAGTCGGAGGGGGAGGGGAGGATAGGGAGTTAGAGTGTGGGGGATAGGAGCTAATGTAAAATTGGGGGGTTTAGAGAATAGGGGGAGGGGAGGAGGAGGAGGATGGGATGGGGGAAGGGGATGGGGGGCTTAAGAGGGAGAGGGAGGAGAAATTAGATGTATTGGTCTTCATTCAAAAAGGACAATAGTCATATTGGGTGTCTACCTGGAAGCTTGTCGAAGATAAAGCGTAGGACTGGGAAGGTGTCTAGTATCCTTCTCTCTCTCTCTCTTTCTCTCTTATTCTCTTTGTCTCTATCTCTCTCCATCACTCTCTTTCTCTATCTCTCTCCCTCACTCTTTCTCTCTCTGTCTTTGTCTCTCTCCATCACTCTCTTTCTCTATCTCTCTCCCTCTCTCTCTTTCTCTCTCTGTCTCTCTCTCCATCACTCTCTTTCTCTCTCTACCTCCCTCATTCTCTCTTTCTCTCTCTGTCTCTATCTCTCACCATCACTCTCTTTCTCTATCTCTCTCCCTCACACTCTCTTTCTCTCTTTCTCTCTTTCTCTCTCTCAAAGCATTCGGAAAACGCGAACGTCTGCCAGAAGTGTTTTCTTCCATATAAAATATATATATATATTTATATAAATATATATATATATATATACACACATATATATATATATATATATATATATATATATATATTTATATATGTATATACGTTAAAAACATTTGTGACGTCATGATTAATTTTTTATTATTAATTTGTTTTCCTGTGTGTGTGTGTGTGTGTGTGTGTGTGTGTGTGTGTGTGTGTGTGTGTGCGTTATTGTTATCGTTATCAAATAATCACAAAAAATATATATTATTTGAAATATAATAACATCTTGTCAATCTTTCTGTGTAGTACAATTACCAGCAATTTCTTTTTGATTTGAATTATAAACATTTTTGTCACCTTTTTGATTTGAATTATGATTTTTTTTTTTTTTTGTGTCGTACATCACATACAGATTGAAGCTGTCAGCAAGGAATTTTTTTTTTCTTTGTTGATAAATAAATGACAAGAAGTTCAAAAACATCATTAATCGTCTTTTAATATAGATTTCAAATCTGAATAGTCACGTATTTTATTTCCAAAGATCTAGTAATACTCTATTAAACTGTGTGTGTGTGTGTGTGTGTGTGTGTGTGTGTGTGTGTGTGTGTGTGTGCGTGTGTAATGTACGTGTATGTATATAAATGTACACGTGTGTGTACAATGTGCGTGTATGGTATGTATATATGTGTACATATATATGTGTGTGTGTGTGTATAATGTACGTTTAAGTATATATGTGTACATTGTGTGTGTGTGTGTGCATTTACGCGTGTGTGTGTAATGTACGTGTACGTATATATGTGTACTTATGTAAATAATTTTTACAGAAAATATGACAAGTTGTAATCTCTGGAGACTTGTGTCAACTCTCATATTATCATCAAGATGGGTTGCCAATAAATGTAATTATTTGTATTTTTTACTTCTATATTTCTATATGATTATAGCAGGTTAGCCTTGGTTACTTACTGAGACAAATAGTAAAAGCAGTTGATATATTTTTTAATCATATTGTTGTATTTATTCTATTTTATTTTATTTTATCTCATTTATTTTTCTAAATAAAACAACGAATGATCTCTCTCTATCTCTCTTTCTCTTTCTCTCTCTTCTTCTTAATTTCTTTCATCATCTCCTTATTTTTATCCTATTTTGTCTTTTTATATTTATCCTTTTCATTTTATAGTATTTATTCATTCTGTTTATTAAATTGTTGATTATTAATCTTATTTATCATTGTTAATATATGCTTTTCAATTTTTTTTTTATGTTTTTGGCAATTTCATCACATTTTAAGATCTCTCTCTTTCCTTTCCCTCCCTCCCTCTCTCTCTCTCTCTCTCTCTCTCTCTCTCTCTCTCTCTCTCTCTCTCTCTCTCTCTCTCTTCTTCTCTCTCTACATCTCTCTCTGTTTATTTCTTTCTCTCTCTCTCTCTCTCTCTCTCTCTTTCTCTCTCTCTCTCTTCTCCTCTTCCTCCTCCTCCTCCTCCTCTTCCACTTTCTTCATTCTTCCTCTCTTCGTCTCTTTCCCACTGCTCCTCCTCCCTCAATATATCATCTCCTCCTCCTCCTCCTCCTCCTCCTCCTACTCCTCCACTTCCTTCACCTCATCGAACTGTTGTCTTCAGAACTTAGTCTTCATATTCTTCTTCTTTTTCTCCTTCTCCTCCTCCTCCTCCAAATCCTCCTTCTTCACCTTCTCATTCTTCTTCTTCTTCTTCTTTTTCTTCTAATTTTTCTTTTCTTCTTCTCCTTCTTTGTCTTCTTCTTCTTCTTTTTCTCCTTCGTCTTTTCTTTCCTCCTCTTCTTCTTCTTCTTTTTTTTCTTCTTCGTCTTCTTCTTCTTCTTCTTCTTCTTCTTCTTCTTCTTCTTATTATTATTATTATTATTATTATTATTATTCTCCTTCTTCTTCTTCTCCTTCTTTGTCTTCTTCTTTATCGTCTCCTCCTCCCACACCTTGGTCGTCTTGTTCTACTCGTCCTTCTCCTTCCCCTTCCTCCCTCTCCCTCCACTTCCTCCTCCTCCTCCTCCTCTAT
>NC_134806.1:53270805-53273305 GCF_046742065.1 Oratosquilla oratoria
AAGAGGAGGACGTGGAAGAAGAGGAGAAGAAAGACAGGAATAAGAAAGGAAGAGGAGAGAAGGGAAAGAAAAGGAGGAGGAGGAGGAAGAGGAGTAGAAGGAGGAGGAAGAGAGTAGAAAGAGTAGGTACTAGATAAGTAACAATAGATAGAGGAAGAAGAGGAGAAGGCAGACAAGAATAAGAAAGGAGGAGGAGAGGAAGGAAGAAGTGGAGCAGGAATAGGAGGTGATAAATAGCGACAGAGGAAGAAGAGAGAGAAGAGGAGAAGAAAGACAAGAAGAAGAAAGGAGGAGAGAAAGGAAGAAGAGGAGGAAGAGTAGGAGGTAATGTATAACAACAACGGAAGATGAGGAGGAGGAGGAGGTAGTAAATAGTAATAGAGAAAGAAGAAGAGGAGGAGAGAAAGGAAGAAGAGGAAGAGGAGGAGGAGAGAAAGGAAGAAGCGGAGGAGAGAAAGGAAGAAGAGGAGGAGAAGTAGGAGGTAATGTATAACGACATAGGAAGAAGAAGAGGAGGAGGAGGTAATAAATAGCAATAGAGAAAGAAGAAGAGGAGGAGGAGGAGGAGGAGGAGGAAAGGAAGAAGAGGAAGAGGAGGAGGAGAGAAAGGAAGAAGAGGAGGAGGAGGAGAGAAAGGAAGAGGAGGAGGAGAAGTAGGAGGTAATATATAACAACAAAGGAAGAAGAGAGAGAAGAAGAGAAGAAAGGAGGAGGAGGAGGAGGTAATAAATAACAATAGAGAAAGAAGAGGAGAAGGAGGAGGAGGAGGAAGAGGAGGAGCAGAGAAAGGAAGAGGAGGAGGAGGAGGAAGAATAGATGGATGAAAATATGGAAATGGAAGAAAATGGAAGAAAACGGATTGATGGGGGAAGACACGTGTGCATCGTGGAAAATGTCACCAACTGATTTTGGTCGACGTTTTCTTCCTCTTCTTCTTCTTCTTTCTCCTCCTATTCTTCCTCCTCCTCCTCCACCACCACCTTCTTTTCCTCTTCCTCCTCCTCTTCCTCTTCATCCTTCTTTTTCTCCTCCTTATCCACCACTTTCTCTCTCTCTCTCTCTCTTTCTCTCTCTCTCTCTCTCTCTCTCTCTCTCTCTCTCTCTCTCTCTCTCTCTCTCTCTCTCTCTCTCTCTCTCTCTCTCTCTCTCTCTCTCTCTTTCTCTACCGTCTCTCCCTATTTATCTCTCTCTCCCTCTCCCTCTCTCTCCCCATCTTTCCCTATCTATTTATCTATCTCCCCCCACTCTCTTGCTGTCATTCTGTCACCTACTCTCTCTTTTTCCCTCTTTCTCTCTCTCTCTCTCTCTCTCTCTCTCTCTCTCTCTCTCTCTCTCTCTCTCTCTCTCTCTCTCTCTCTCTCTCTCTCTCTCTCTCTCTCTCTCTCTCTCTCTCCCCCTTTCTCTCCCTCTCTCTCTCCCTCTCTATTGATCTATCTCTCTCCCCCACTATCTGTCGCTCTGTCACCTACTCTCTCTCTCTCTCTCTCTCTCTCTCTCTCTCTCTAATTCATTTACTGACTCAGTTTTATGTTGTGTACGTATATCATAGTTTTGTGTTGTGTACGTATATCACTGGATCCACGCGTATACGTATATATATATGTCCGTGTGTATTTACCTATTTTCTAACGTCAGTATAACATACAAAACAAATACTCGTGGAGTCCCGCTTCTTAATTTTTTTTTATGAACTATTTACGCCATCTCTTGGATCACGTGCTAGGCTCGTGATCGACAGCTATTAACCTCCCGGATCCGAGCTCAGAGCTTGTATAAGGCCCGATCTAGGGGTTTCAGTTCTTGAAATCCCGAGTTCGAACCACGCTCCTGGCATGAAATTTTCAGTTATACTACAAGATGTTACTGTCTCCCTTGAGCAACGGTAATGCTTGTGTGTGTGTGTGTTTGTATGTGTTTGTGTGTGTGTGAAATTAACTGTGGTCTTGAATCACGTGTTGTACTCGGGATCGACAGGTATTTCCCTCCCGGAAGAGAGCTCAGAGCTCATATATAACCGATCTATGAGTAATGCTGTGATCTTACACGCACACACACACCCCAACTCCCCGCCAACGAGAGTTGGAGTAACGACTGGTAGCGCAGCGACATTGAAATTATTTCAGTTTTGGGCGGGACTCGAACCCGGGCCGCCATAGTGACGGCCGCGATCGCTACTACTGCGCCATCGCGTCGTGTGTGTGTGTGTGTGTGTGTTTGTGTGTGTGTGTGTGTGTGTGTATGTATGTGTGTGTCCATTTTCTTTTCAATATACGGTTGACGTTTTTGAGGTTTTTGAGAAATTGGAGAATCTTTGGAGGTGACAGAGCCGGAATGAAATTTTGAAAAAAAAGAGCGAAATAAAAAGAGAAATAAAGAGAAAAAGAAACAAAATAGAAGAAAACGAAGAATAAGGAAAGAGAAATAGGTTGAAATGATTAGAGTTAAGAAGAAAAAAAGAGAAAATTTGAAGAAAAGGAAAAAGGAAAGATAAAATTGAAAA
>NC_134806.1:53280805-53283305 GCF_046742065.1 Oratosquilla oratoria
ATAAATGTCTTGTCCTTTTGTGATAGCTGAATTGTGTGTGTGTGTGTTCGTGTGTGGGTGTGTTCGTGTGTGTGTGTGTGTGTGTGTGTGTGTGTGTGTGTGTGTGTGTGTTTGTGTTCAGTAAATATATCATTTTACATCAAAGGAGTTATCAAAATAATTTTTTTATTATATTAAATAATTAATCTATTTAATTATTTATATGTGTGTCTGAGAATATTCGTTTGTCTATATGTGTGTGTGTGTTTACGTCTGTGTTTGTATATGTGTTTGTGCATGTGTATGTGTGTGTGTGTGTTTGTGTGTGTATGTATATGTGTATGCGCGTATGTGTTTGTATATGTGTGTGTGCGTTTATATATGTGTTTGTGCGTGTGTATGTGTGTGTGAGTGTTTATGTGTGTATGTGTGTATGTAAGTGTGTGTGCGTGTATGTGCGCTGCCCCCGTTACTCGAACTCCAACCAACTCTCAAATTCGAGTCCTCATGACGAGTGGCGCCGGTAAGATCCGTTGGCACCAGGTGTCCATCATTATTTGGCATTTGGCGCCAGAATGCCAATTATAGAAGGCGTAGATGCCATAACAAGGAAGTTCATTATATCTCATCATAATTGATTTTCTTTTTATTTATTTTCTTTTACTTATCTATCTATTTATTTGTTTATTTTTATTTTGTTTATTTTCATGTTAAATATGATCTTTTATTCAGTTATGCATTTTTTTCTTTTTTATTTATTATTAATACCGTATTATTATTTTATTATTTTTATTTTGTGTTTTATTAGTTTTGTTTTATCTATGTATACATGTATTTATTTTGTTAAAATTTATTTCTTATTTTTCTTATTTTTAGTACATATTTATTACTTGTTAGTAACCATAGCAACGCATGGCGAAGAGTAAAGAATAAAAAAGAGAGAGAAAGGAAAGAGAGCTCTCTTCAGCTCTTCAATCTGTGAGTCTTTCGTAATCGGTACAAAGGATATTAAGGCCTTTGTGATGATTTAACGATATACTTAATAGACAATCGCCAGCCTTTGTATATAATACTAAGATTAACAATTACATCTCTAATTAACCTTAGGCTATTTTATCGATTTATTGAGGATTTATTTTTGTATTAAATGGTTATTTAATTTTTGTGTATTTTGTTGATAGTTATGTTTGAAATGAAATTGATTTTATTTATTATATTATATGTATTTTTTATATTTCATTTATTTATATGTTAGTTATTTTTTTTTATTTGACCGGTAGTTATATTCCATCAAATTATTAATTTTTTATATATTCATATATTATTATTATTATTATTATTATTATTATTATTATTATTATCATTATTACTATTATTGTTATTATTATTATTATCATTATTATCATTGTTTATTTGTTTTATTTTATTCAACTTATATATACATACATACATATGCCAGAGGTTTTCCCCCTTACACGGGAGGTAGCCAAAAGACAAAGGCATAGAAACCACTCCCGCCCATTCCATCCCCTACATACTCCACTCCCCTCCACCCTCTTCCCTCCCTCTTATCTTGGCACCTCCTGGATGACGGGTCATCCCTGCATCTTGTCCACTGCCCAGGGTCAGAAACAGTGTCGCAAGACACAGCACATCCACATCAAGGCTGCTTCATTAATTCGGCGACACACACCCCTCTCCGTCCCCTCATGCTGAAAAGGAAAAGACGGGGAGAAATCCCTTCGGGCTGCGTTAATTTGTTTCTCATTCATACTTCCTCCCCCATCCCCCACCCACTTCTCCCACATCCATCACAGCATCATCCATACACAACCCTTCTCCATTCACCTCTATCTTCGGTCCTCTCCCGTCCTTCCTCAACAGACATTCCCCTCTTTCCCAATGCCCCTTTTACCCCATCCATCCATCTCATCCTAGGGCGACCCCTCATGTTCACTCCTTCCATCTCTACCGTCCACACCTCTTTTACTAACCTTTCCTCACTCATTCTTTCCATGTGTCCAAACCATTCCCATTCCAGTACTCTTTCATCAGCCCTATCTCCCAACTCCCTTTTCACCCCTGTTCTCCTCCTCACCTCCTCATTTCTCACTCTATCTAGCCTAGTAGTCCCTATCATACTTCTCAGGTATTTCATCTCAAACACATTCAAACTCTTTCTCTCTTCCTCTCTTACGTTCCATGTTTCTGCCCCGCACATTGCTGTCGGCACAATCATTCCTTCATACAATCTTCTCCTAGCATCCATTCCCAAATGTCTATTTTTCATTACATTCTTTAATCCACCAAGGCATTTACTCGCTTCTCTCAATCTACATTCCACTTCTACCCCCACTCTTCCCTTTCCTGCCACATTCGCACCCAAGTATCTAAAACTATCCACTTCCTCCAGTCTCTCTCCCTTAATACTCAGTTCCAGTCTGTTGCCACTTTCTCCCCTTGTACATCTCATCACCTTAATTATACCCACATTTATCTTCAATTTCCTTCTTTCGCACAC
>NC_134806.1:53288305-53305805 GCF_046742065.1 Oratosquilla oratoria
GAAGAAGATAGAGAAGAGGAGGAGGAGGAATATGAAGAGGAGGAGGAAGAGAAGGAAGAAGAGGAGGATGAGTAGAAAGAGAGTGGGGTGGTGGTTGTACTCGTAGACGGCCGAGGGAGAAACCGAGGAAGAAGAGGAGGAGGAGGAGGAGGAAGATGAGGAGGAGGAGGAGAAGGTTGGGTGATGGTTATAGACCCCAGAGGTGAGACCGAGGAGGAGAGGAGGAAAAAGAGGAGGAGGAGGAGGAGGAAGATGCAGGAACAACGCCTATACACTAGAGAACAACTGGAAGTGGAGGATGCTAAGAGGAGGAAGAGGAGAGGAGGAGGAGCAGGAGGAAGAGGAAAAGGAGGAACATGAGAAGGAGGAAGAGGAGTAGGAGTAAGAGGAGGAGGAGCAGGAAGAAGAGGAAAAGGAGAAACATGAGGAGGAAGAGGAAGAGGAGGAGGAGTAGGAGGAAGAGGAGGACGAGCAGGAGGAAGAGAAAAAGGAGAAACAGGAGGAAGAGGAGGAGGAGTAGGAGGAAGAGGAGGAAGAGCAGGAGGAAGAGGAAAAGGAGAAACAGGAGGAAGAGGGGGAGGAGTAGGAGGAAGAGCAGGAGGAAGAGGAAAAAGAGGAACATGACGAGGAGAGGAGGAGGAGGAGAATTGGCACTTGTAAGAACTTCAAAGACAGAGATGAAGTGGAGGAGGAGTGTCTGTTTACTAGCGCTTCTGTCCATTAGGCCAAACTCGCGGCTCTGTAGTGGAAGGAAGAGGAGGAGGAGGAGGAGGAAGGTGAAGAATAAAGGGAGTAAGATAAAGGAGAGAAGAAGAAAGAAGAAGGTGAACAATAAAGGAAGATAAAGAAGAAGATGAATAAGAAGAAGAAGGAGAAAAAAAGAGGGAAAAGAGGAGGAAGAAGAAGATGAAGAAGAAAATGAGAGAGAAGAAGGAAAGAGGGGAGGAAGAAGATGAACAAGAAGAAGGAGAAAAGGAGAGACAATAAAAAAGAAGAGAAGGAAGAAGAAGAGGAAGAAGACAAAGAAGAAGAAGAAGGAAGAAAATGAGAGAGAAGAAGGAAGAAGAGGAGGAGGAGGAGGAGGAATAAAAAGAAGAAAGGACGGAAGATAGAAAAGAATATGAAGAAGGAGAAAAGGAGAGAGAAGGAAGAAGAGGAGGAGGAGGAAGAAGAAGAAAAGAAGAAGAAGAAGATGAAGGGTGAAAGGAACAAAAGGAGGAAGAGGAGGAAGAAGATCAAGGGGAGGAGGGTGGAGAAATGAAGGAGGAAGAACAGAAGGAGGAGAAAGGAGAGGAAGAGGAGGAGGGGAGGAGGAGGAGGAGGAGGAGGAAAAGACGGATTCGATGACTCAATGGAAGAAGAGGAGGAGGAGGAAAAGACGATGACATGGAGGAAGAGGAGGAGGAGGAAGAGAAGGGAGAAGAAGATAAGGAGAAGGACATTGAGACGATGATCTAGAGGAAGAAGAAGAAGAAGAAGAAGAAGAAGAAGAAGAAGAAGAAGAAGAAGAAGAAGAAGAAGAAGAAGAAGAGACGCTTGGAGGAGGAAGAAGAGGAGGTGGAGGGAGAGGAAGAAGGGAATGAAAGGGAAGCAGAAGAAGAAGAAGTAGAAAGGGGAGGCGGAGGAAAAGGAAGAAAAAGGGAAATAGGAAAAGAAAGAAGAGGAAGTGGAGGAAGAAGACGAAGAGGAAGAAAAGGAGGAGGAGGAGGAGGAGAGGAGGAGGAAAAAACCTGGAGAGACAATGACTAGGAGAAATAAGAAACGTAGGAGGAGGAAGAGGAGGAAGAAGAAGAGGAGGAGGAGGAGGACGAGGAGGAGTTGTAATTTCGACCCAATCAATTAGGATGATAGAAATGGGTGGAAATGAACGGGAAATGAAAGACTGACACTCTCTCTCTCTTTCTCTCTCTCTCTCTCTCTCTCTCTCTCTCTCTCTCTCTCTCTCTCTCTCTCTCTCTCTCTCTCTCAGTCTCTCTCCCTCTCTCTCTCTCTCACACACACTCTCTCTCTCTCTCTCTCTCTCTCTCTGTCTCTCTTCCTCATTTTCTCTCTCCCCCCTGTCTCTTTCAGTATAGAGAAACAAACTTACACACACACACACACACACACACACACACACACACACACACACACACACACACACACACACACACACACACACACACACACACACACACACACACACACACACACAAACACACAAACACAAATGAGTGGCACCATAATACCATCAAGCCGATCAGAGCACATACCGACTGGTATAATAAGAGCGTCATACCAACATTTGTGGACTTAATCAACAGCAAGAAATGATAATGTGGTACAATGCAGCTATTCCTTAGCTTACTATTTTGTTTTGTTTTTAATACTTGTAACAACATCTTTTCACTGACATAGCTTTATCATGTTATAATCTTGTAGGATGTATATTTTCAGTAGTAATGCTGCTATACCCAATAAATCATATATTATTATTATCATTATTATTATTACACACACACACACACACACACACACACACACACACACACACACACACACACACACACACACACACACACACACACACACAGACTGGCTTACAATAAATTTACATAAACAGTAGACAATAAATGAGAAATGATATTGGGATCAATACCTCTGCTCTTAAAGACTTTTATTGAAAAAAAAAATCCCCTTATACAATGTTTCCCCTTTAAACGAACCATCCCATCTTCCCCTCATTCTCCCCTTGTCTCTCCTTCACCCTTCCCCTTCCTCGTCTCTTATTTATATTCCCAATTTCCCCTCTTCCCTTGCATTGCAAGCCACACCCCACGACCATGCTTAATCATCTCACGTTTTCTATTGGATCTCCATTTTCTTTTTGTGTTTTGTTCCTGTCACCTCCCTCTCCCCCCTTTTCCATTTCCCCCATCCCCTCTTTCCTCTCCCTCCTCCCCTTTCCCCTTTTCCATTTCCCCCTTCCCCCTTCCTCGTTTTCACTCAACCCTCTCCTGCATTCCCTCTTTCCCCTCCCCTCCCCTCCCCTTCCCCCTCCTCTCCTTCCCCCTTTTCTCCCCTTCCCCCTTTCCTCCCCCTTTCCTCCCCTCCCCCTCCCCTCCCCTCCTTCCCCCTTTCCTCCCCCCATCCTCCTTTCCCTCCCCTTCCTCCTTTCCCTCATCTCCTCTCCTTCCTCCTTTCCCCTCCCCTCCCCCCTTTCTCCTTTCCCTCCCCTCCCCCCTAACCCACCTTGCTTTGTATAATTGTCTCATTTCAATTTTAGAAACGTAACATGATATATGTTTTATATGTTAAAGTATATATTTAACATAAAATTTGTAATATTATGTGTTTCTAGGATTGAATCGCTGGTGAATTTTAGAATATAATAACAATAATAATAACAGTATTAGTAACAAAATTATAATGATAATAGTGAAATAGTAATAACAATGTCAAAATAATATATATATATATATATATATATATATATATATATATGTATATATGTGTATATATATATATGTATATATATATATATATATGTGTGTGTGTGTGTATATATATATATATATATATGTGTGTGTGTGTGTATATATATATGTATATATATATATATTATATATATATATATATATATACATATATGCAATAAAACACTAGGACCGTGTGTTCACAAATGCGTAAGTAACCACTAGGAAAAGTAAACTAACGAAGCAGAGCGCTTTCGTATAATTACATCTTTCAGTGCAGATACAAAGAAGGAATTATAAAATGAAGAAACAAGGTACAGAATATATGACATAGTGAAGAGGCCATTCGGAGAGGTAGTGGAAGAAGTACACGTGAGGGACATTTGAACCGTCCTGGTAACCAACAAGTATGGGACAACTGCTCATAATT
This sequence comes from Oratosquilla oratoria, assembly GCF_046742065.1. Classification (NCBI taxonomy): domain Eukaryota; kingdom Metazoa; phylum Arthropoda; class Malacostraca; order Stomatopoda; family Squillidae; genus Oratosquilla; species Oratosquilla oratoria. Next base: position 53,292,191 of record NC_134806.1, read on the forward strand.
CATATTATAATTTAAATAATTTTGAAATTTCATGAGAAATATAACTATCTAATTTGTACAAACCTTGATGAAGATTAACATTTATCCCCTTACTAGATTTGATCAAACTGCATTCAATTAAATTTCTTTCTGTTATGTTGTTGTTGTATGTGATGACTTTAGCGTTATCCCAGTGAACTGGGATAACGCATGAACCATTTTAACCACCCAGTTGACTGGGATAACGCTAAAGTCATCACATACAACAACAACATAACAGAAATTTAATTGAATGCAGTTTGATCAAATCTAGTAAGGGAATAAATGTTAATCTTCATCAAGGTTTGTACGAATTAGATAGTTATATTTCTCATGAAATTTCAAAATTATTTAAATTACAATATAAATTATGAGCAGTTGTCCCATACTTGTTGGTTACCAGGACGGTTCAAACGTCCGTCACGTGTACTTCTTCCACTACCTCTCCGAATGCCCTCTTCACTATGTCATATATTCTGTACCTTGTTTCTTCATTTTATAATTCCTTCTTTGAATCTGCACTGAAGATGTAATTATGCGAAAGCGCTCTGCTTCGTTAGTTTACTTTTCCTAGTGGATACTTACGCATATATGTATATATATATATATATATATATATATATATATATATATATATATATATATATGTACTTTATATATATGTATTTGTATATATATATATATTTATATATATATATGTATATTATATATATATACATATATGTATATATACGTATATATATATATATATTTATATATGTATATATGTATATATATATGTATATATATGTATATATATATATGTATATATATACATATATATATATATATATATATATATATATATATATTATCGATGGTTCTATAACAGCTTTAAATTCTGGTCAAAAACTAATAATGATAATAATTATAATAGTTATAATAATAACAATAATAATAAAGAAATAATGATAATATTAGTAATAATATAAATGAATAATAATAATTTATAATAATAGTAACAATAATATAACAATAATAATAAAGATAATGATAATAATAATCATTAATACTATAAGTGACTTTATATATATATATATATATATATATATATATTAGCATCTAGACCTCCTAGAAGACGTAATCTACCACCAAAATCTCCTAGACATTCATCTACCACCTCGGCTTATACTATCGGCACTGCACGTATGCTTCGGTGCAGACAGAGTAGCCTGGTACTCGACCTGACGTCTTCACGCACCTGGTCACCCCGGGTCAGGTCGCTATTGTCCAGGCGGACACCTCACCCGCAGCTGGACGCCTCACCAACCCTAAAGGATTGCCACCAAGCCAAGCAGTTACCATTTGATACAAATTGTTTTTTCCTACGGGATATGTCTATCCTGTCCAACCTCGGACAACTGTATGTCATTTGTATATATGTATATGCAATGTATAAGGTAGTTAAAACCTATCCTGATCTCTAATATTTGCTAAAACTGCATCTTGTAAATAAATATTATCTCGTCGGCAACCTAACCACGAGCCATGTATATAAACACCTCCTGTCACCAAATAAAGAAGAGAAAGACCACAGAGAGAGACAGAGCTACACGTTGCTCCGCTGCATTTTATTCAAAGCCTCCGAACACCGCTCAACTACGACCACGTACTACCACAACTCATATGTTGAGATTCCATCCAACATATATATATATATATATATATATATATATATATATATATATGTATATATGTATGTATATATATAGATACTTATATGGGCACATGTATTTGTATATACAGTATATATATATATATATATATATATATATATATATGTGTGTGTGTATATAAATACTTATATGGGCATATGTATTTGTATATACGGTGGATATATATATATATATATATATATATATTTCTAGACAAATATATATAAATATATATATATATGTATATATATATATATATATATATATATATATATATATGCAATATATGCATGTACATATAAATCTGTAAATATATATGTAGATATATTAATGTATATGCTTATATATCTATGTATTTATCTTTTCCTCCTGCAATGAGTCACCCGCTGCCTTTCTCTAGGCTATCCCCTTTAAAAGGGGGGAAAATTCCATCTCTTTGCTGCATACAATTTGTACATAGATACACGTGTATTTAAAAGCAAATATGTATGTATAAAGTTGGTAATGCGTGTTGGCTTTTATTTGGGCCTATCTTCTTTAATTTCTTTTTTAATTCTAGAGCGCATAAGGGGTCTGGACAAAAACAATCACAAAAATAAGTTTCAACGCTAACACATGCATCGTTTATGTGTATATGCATTTCACAGTAACAGAGGTATGTATGCTGGGCTGCCACCCTTGTAAGGGGGAAAAAGGTCGTATGTAATCCTTGATGTGGGAGCGTGTGCATGCGCGCACACATACACGTACGCATACACGCACGCATACACGCATACACACAAACACACACGCACGCACACACGCATACACACAAACACACACACACACACACACACACACACACACACACACACTTACAGTACATTCATATACATATTCATTTATATTCATAGCTGATAAATTTATACAAACAAAACAGGCAAGGGAGCGGATGATGGGCCCAAGGGGGTGGGGAGGGGGAGCTAGATGAAAATTGTATGAAGAAAACGGAAAATGCTTAGTGTTTATGGTCCCATGCAGGACCCGTCTACCCCGTGGATAATGATACGGCGTTAGTTCCTTACCAAACTGGGTCAAACAAGATGAAACATAAAGAGAAAAAGAGAGAAAGAGAGGAATATGATAAGAATAAGGGGAGAGAGGAGAGAAAAGAGGAGGAGGAAGAGGCAAAAGGGGATATTTAGAGAGATATAAAGAGGAAGAGAGCAGAGGAGAAAAGAAAAGAGGAGGAGAGGAGAGACAAAAGAGAGAGAGCAATATGGATAGAAAAAGGGGAGGGGGAGAGAAAAGAGAGGAAGGGAAAAAGAGACAAGGGGGAGTGAGAGAGACAGGAACATGGAAAGAGTAAAGGGAAAGGAGAAAAAAGAGAGGAGGGGAAGAGAAAATAGCGAGAGAGAGAGAGAGAGAGAGAGAGAGAGAGGAATATGGAAAGAGTAAGGAGAAAGGAGAAAAAAGAGAGGAGGAGAATTGAAAAGAGGCGAGAGAGAGAGGAATATGGAAAGAGTAAGGAGTAGGAGAAAAAAGAGAGAAGGAGAATTGAAAAGAGGTGAGAGAGAGAGAGAGAGAAGGAAATGGAAATGGTAAGGGGAGAGGAGAAAAAAGAGAGGAGGGGAGGAGAAAACAGCCAAGAAAAAGAGAGAGAGAGAGACAGGAACATGGAAAGAGTAAGGAAACAGGAGAAAAAAGAGAGAAAAGGAAGAGAAAAGAGGCGAGAGAGAGAAAGAGAGAGACAGGAACATGGAAAGAGTAAGGGGGAAAGGAGAAAAAAAGAGAACAGGGTAAGAGAAAAGAGCCAAGAGAGATAGAGAGAGAGAGAGAGAAAGGAGATAATAGGAAGAAAACAAGATGCATAGAAAGAGAGGAGAGGAGAAAAAAGAGATGAAGGAAAGAGAAAAGAGCCAAAAGGGAGAGAGAACAACATGGAAAAGAAAAGAGGAAATAATGAGAGAAAAGATGAAAACAAAGTAAACAAAAGAGGCTAGGAAGAGAGTAACAAAAAAGAGAGAAAAGAGAGGATATGAAGACAAAGATTTATAGGGAAGGAATAAGAGAAAAAGAGAAAGAACGAAATAAAGAGAAAAGAGGCCTTGGAACAGAGTAATAGATAAAAAGAGAGAAAAGAGAGGATATGAAGAGATTTATAGGGAAAGAACAAGGAAAAAGGAGAGTGAGAAATAAAGAGAAAAGAGGCAAGGAAGAGAGTAAAAGCATAAAAAAAGAGGAGAGTTGACATTAGGAGGAAGAAAAGAGAGATAGGAATAGTAACGGGAATAGAAAAGAGAGGAGAGAAAGAGAGAAGTAAAGAGAAAAGAGGCAAGGAAGAGAGTTGCGCGAAGATTTTTTTCTAAAACATTTTAAAACAAATATGAGATATTTAACTCAAAATTAATTTTGTGTTTCTCATTTTCAGGTACGTGGAGGGAGCTGATGTAGGGCCCATGTGGTGATAGTCAGTATGGTGACAGATTGATGGTGATAGGTATGTATTGTGATAATTTGTCGAGAATATGGTGAAAGTATTGTCATTGATGGTTATTTGGTGATAAGGGTGAATCTGGTGATTAATCTCTCTTTCACTCTCTCTCTCTCTCTTTCTCTCTCTCTCTCTCATTTTCGGTTCTTTTCTCTGCCCCTCCTCTCCCCATACCGTTTCCATGGCTCTCTCTCTCTCTCTCTCTCTCTCTCTCTCTCTCTCTCTCTCTCTCTCTCTCTCTCTCTCTCTCTCTCTCTCTCTCCTCTTTCTCTGTTTTCTCTTTCCCTCTTCTCTTTTTTATCTTATCCCCTTACCCTTTCCATGCCCCCCCCCTCTCTCTCTCTCTCTCTCTCTCTCTCTCTCTCTCTCTCTCCTCTTCTCTTTCTCTGTTTTCTCTTTCCCTCTTCCCTTTTTTCTCTTATCCCCTTACCCTTTCCATGGCCCCCCACCCCTCTCTCTCTCTCTCTCTCTCTCTCTCTCTCTCTCTCTCTCTCTCTCTCTCTCATTTTCGGTTCTTTTCTCTTCCCCTCCTCTCTTTTTTTTCTCTTCTCATGTTACCCTTTTCATGCCCCTGTCTCTCTCTCTCTCTCTCTCTCTCACTCTCTCTCTGTTTTTTCTCTTCCCCTCCTCTCTTTTTTCTCATCTCCCCATACCCTTTCCATGCCCCTGCCCTCTATCTCTCTTTCTGTCTCTCTCTCGTTCTCGCTGTCTCTCTCTCGCCTCTTTTCTCTTCCACATCCTCTCTTGTCTCTCCTCCTCTCCCCTTTTTCAATCCGTATTGCCCCCCTCTCTCTTTCTCTCTCTCTCTCTCTCTCTCTCTCTTTTTTCTTTAAACTGCGAACAGTTAAACGTGATGTTAATTATGTTAATGATGTTATTATCATAATTACTTCTACATAGAGTACGGGAAGGAGCACCCCTTGAGCAATCTCTGTTGTAAAAGAAGGAATTAACAAAACTCGTTAAAATGTGATATTGTTGATTGTGGTGCAAATTTTATGGCAAGTGTGGTGATATTTACTGGGTGAGGTTTCATTGACCACCAGTGAATATATTTTCCTTAAAAAAAAAAAAAGAGAGAGAGAGAGAGAGAGAGAGAAAGAGAGAGAGAGAGAGAGGGGCAGTTTCGGTTGGCCGGAATTGAAACAAAGGAAATAATGAAATTAATTTTTTTTTTTTTTTTTTTTTTTTTTTTTTTTATATATAATCAGATGGCGTTGACACGGACCACTTCGTTTCCCAAAATGTATCGCTCAATTTTCTCCTTTTTTTCTCCTAAATTTTTAGATCACATGATCTAGTCGAATTAAATCGACTGTTTCCCACAGTATATAGTTTCTTTTATTTTCGTACACCAGTATCGTTTTATTCATTTATTCATTTATTTATTTTATTTATTTATTGTTTCCTAAATGTTTAGTTCATATGACATAGTCGAAATAAATCGATTGTGTCCCAGAATATATCGTTCATTTTATTTTCGTTCACAAGGACACCAGTATCGTTTTATTTGTTTATTTATTTATTTATCTATTCATTTGTTTGTTTCCTAAATGTTTAGTTCGCATAACTTAGTCGAATTAAATCGACTGGTTCCCAGAATTTATCATTTGTTTATTTATTTATTTATTTATTGTTTCCTAAATGTTTAGTTCACATGGCATAGTCGAATTAAATCGACCGGTTCCCAGAATATATCGTTTATATATATTTTTTATTTCTTTATTGTTTCCTAAATGTTTAGCTCACATGACAGAGTCGAATTAAATCGACTGTTTCCCAGAATATATCGTTTATTTTTTATTTGTATATTTATTAATTTTTGTCCACAAGTACAAGAATATTGTTTTATTTATCTATTTATTGTTTCCTAAATGTTTAGTTCACATAATTTGTTCTCAGAACATATAATTTTTTTTTCTAAACATTTCATTCATAAGGACAAGAATAAGATTTTTCAAAACATATCTTTTTGTTTGATTATCTGTTGTTTTTCTAATGTTTCGCTCACAAAGAGAAGTAGAATATAATCGACTCGTTCCCAGAAAGTTTCGCGGAGATATCTGTACCTGAAATGGCTTGGTTTTAAGCGTAAATGAGTGGACCTTGACCTCAGGTAGCCTGACCTTAATAGCAAATTGTTTGACCTTAATCTCAAATCATTATAATCGCTAAAAATCGCTTAAACTTGGCCACTAATGCTTATTGTTTAACTTAACTACGTTGACTTTTATTTAGTTTGACACTGGCCAAAATTGGATAAATTTGACCTTAAATTACTTTATTTTTACATTTTGTTTCATTTTCACCTAATACGGGTTAAACTTAACCCAAAATTAGTTTTGTATCTAGAGCATATTAATAGACCTTTATGATCTATTTCTAGAGCATATTAATTAACCTTTATGATATGGCTTGCTTTTTACTTCAAATTTCTTATTCTAAATTTATTTCTAAAACATATTTATTGACCTTTATGCTATGGCTTGATTTTTACTCAAAAATTTCTTACTTTAAATTCAAGTGTCTTGACCTTCCTCCCCAAATGACTTAAAATTTGCCTCAGATTATTAACCTGAAATTCAAATTGTCTGACCTTGACCATATATAGCTTAGCTTTAAACTCTTTTCTTAACCTTTTCCCCCCAAATTACTTGAAAAGGCCCTGAAATTGCTTAACCTTCATCACGAATTGGTTAACCTTTCCCTGAAATAGCCTGATCTTTCCTGCAAATGACCTGACCTTTCATGTGACCTGACAAATAACCTGACCTTTCCCATAAACTACTTGACCTCTCCTTCAAATGACCTGACCTTTCCCTCATAACCTGATATTTCCCTCAAATGACCTGACCTTTCCCTCATGACCTGATATATCCCTCAAATGACCTTATTTCCCTCATGACCTGATCTTTCCTTCATGACCTGATTTTTCCCTCAAATGACCTGACATTTCCCTTAAACTGCCTGACCTTTCTCTTAAGTGACCTGACCTTTCCCTCAAATGACCTGACCATTCCCTTACATGACCTGGCCTTTCCCACAAACTACTTGACTTTTCTAATAAATGGCTTGACCTTCCCCACGAATGACCTGACCTTTCCCACAGATTACCTGACCTTTCCCCCAGATTACCTGATCTTTCCCACAAATGACCTGCACTTCCCCTCGTATGACCAAACTTTCCCACAAATCTGACCTTTCCCACAATTGACCTGAACTTTCCTTCAAATGACCTGACTTTTCCCTCAAGTGACCTGACTTTTCCCACAAATTACCTGACTTTTCCCACAAATGACCTGATATTTCCCACAAATGATATGACCTCTCCCTGAAAAGACCTAATCTTTCTCACAAATGACCTGAACTTCCCCTCATAATACCTAGCCTTTCCCGCAAATGACCTGACATTTCCCTCAAGTGACTTGACCTTTCCCATAAATTACATGAAATTTTCTTTAAAAGACCTGATATTCCCACAAATGAGCTGAGCTTCTCCTCATAAGACGTAACCGTTCCCACAAATGACTTGATCTTTCCTACAAATGACCTGAACTTTCCCACAAATGACCTGACATTTCCCTGAAGTGACCTAATCTTTTCCACAAATTACCTGACCTTTCCTTCAAATGACCTAACCTTTCTCACAAATGACCTGACCTTTTCCTCAAGTGACTTCGACCTTTCCCACAAATTACCTGATCTTTCCCTGAAATGACCAGACCTTCCCCTCGTATGCCCTGACCTTTCCCTCGTATGAACTGACCTTTCCCCAAAATGACCTGACCTTTCCCTTAAATGACCAAGTGTAAAAACATTGACATTTCTCTTTGTATGTGTTTGTTCAAAGTCACACCGCTCGGTCACCTCTGTGTGTTTTTTTATGTTTTTATACATATATTTTTTTTACGTATAAAAAGATTTTTTTTTTTTTTAAGCGAATACAAAGCGAAAGCAGACAAAAGGCCGTGGGATCCGCCTAGCACCGCTTGGGAAAAGAGAGCGAGAGAGAGAGAAAGAGAGAGAGAAAGAGAGCCAATATTATGTCCAGTTCGCTGGACTGGGAAAGAATACATTGGAATGCTTGTCTGATGTACTCCACCAGTCACTGGGTACGTTTCTCTCTTTTGCTCTCTTTTACTCTCTCTCACTCTCTCTCTCTCTCTCTCTCTCTCTCTCTCTCTCTCTCTCTCTCTCTCTCATGCACTTACTTGAGTAAACACTTAAAGAAAATGACATTGTATCTTGTCAATTGACTGTTTCGTTTTGTGTATTTCCTTGTTTGTTCGTTTGTTCGTTTGTTTGTTTGTTTATATTCGCCTTTTCCCAGCTCAGTTGTGGAGCAGAAGATTTTCTGTCGGCAGTTGTTTGTCATTGTAACTCTCTCTTTTTCTCTCTCTTTCTCTCTTTCTCTATCTCTTTTTCTTCCTGTTCTTCTTTGTTCTTTTTCATTTTCTTTGTTTAGTTTTTGTTATTATAATTCGCTACAACATTGTAACGTTCTCTCTCTCTCTCTCTCTCTCTCTCTCTCTCTCTCTCTCTCTCTCTCTCTCTCTCTCTCTCTCTCTCTCTCTCTCTCTCTCTTCCTGTTTGTTTAGTTTTTGTCATTACTATTTTCAGTAACAATGTAACGCTCTCTCTCTCTCTTTCACTCTCTCTATCTATCTATCTCTTTTTCTCTCTCTCCCTCTTTCTCTCTCTCTCACTTTCTCTCCCTCTCTCTCTCTATCTCCCTCTCTTTCTCTACCTCTCTCTCCCTTTCTCTCTTATTCTTTCTCTCTCTCTCATTATCTCTCATTCTCTCTATCTCCCCTTTCTCTTTTTCATTCTTTCTCTCTCTCTCTCTTTCTCTCTTTCTCTCTCTTTCCCTCTCTCTCTGTTTGCCTTCTCTTCTAAATTGGCATTGTTTGTCTCCTGTTGTGTCTGTTTGTCTGCCGTTGCGTCTATTCACAGCAAAGAGACCGTCATGTCATTTTTGTTTGTTTTTCGTGTTTATCTGTACGTGTGTTTGTGTGTGTGTGTGTGTGTGTGTGTGTTTTTACTATCGTCTTGGATCACGTGTTGGACTCGTGGTCGACAGCTATTTCCCTCCCGGAAGAGAGCTCAGAGCTCATATATGACCGATCTATGGGTAATGCTGTGACCTTACACGCACACACACACACCCAACTCCCCGCCCACGAGAGTTGGAGTAACGACTCGCAGCGCAGCGATGGTGAAATTATTTCAGCCCTGGGCGGGATTTGAACCTGGACGGCTGTAGTGGCGGTCGCGAACGCTACCACTGCGGCGCCGTTAAGTGTGTGTGTTTGTGTGTGTATACATATGTGTGTGTGTGTGTGTGTGTGTGTCTGTGTATGCATGTATTTGTTTGCGCGTGTGAATGTTTAGTGTGTATAGGTGTGTATGTTTTTTCTATGTCTGTTTGTCCCTGTGTGTGTGCTTGTGTATGTGTGTGTGTGTGTGTGTGTGTGTGTGTGTGTGTGTGTAGTATATGTATACATAATGTATACCTCTCGCTCTCTCTCACTCTCGTCTCCCTCTCTCTCCCAGTGTGTATGTAGTATATGAAAACATACTGTATACCTCTCGCTCTCACTCCCAGTTTGTGTATGTGTATGTATGTGTCTGTCTTTAGAGTATATTTATACATACTGTATACACCTCTCTTAGTGTGTGTGTGTGTGTGTGTGTGTGTGTGTGTGTGTCTATATATTATATGTATATATGATGTATTCCTCTCGCTCTCTTACTCTCTCTCTCTCTCTCTCTCTCTCTCTCTCTCTCTCTCTCTCTCTCTCTCTCTCTCTCACTCACTCTCAGTGTGTGTGTGTCTGTCTGCACAGTATATGTATACATAATATATACGTCTCGCTCTCTCTCTCTCTTTCTCTCCTTCTCCCTCTCAGTGTGTATGTGTAGTATATGTATACATACTGTATACCTCTCTCTGTGCGTGTGTGTGTGTGTATGTGTGTGTGTCTGTACAGTATATGTATACATAATGTATACCTCTCACTCTCTCTCTCAGTGTGTGTGTGTGTGTGTGTGTGTATGTGTGTGTGTGTACATGTGTGTGCTGGAAATCGGATGACCCGTGAATATTGAAATGTGGGGAACTCTACAAAACAAAGCCACGTTTTCTCGTCCCTGTCTCGTGTTTGTCACATTCAGGACGAGACCGCGAAATTACCGGACAGTCTATCCGAACGAGTCCGGTTGAGTGACAGTTTGAGTTAATGACGTAATACCCGGTCCCGGAGCTGTTTGATTTACCTGATGTTTCGTTTATCCGAAATAAGTTCGTTTATCCGAAATATTTTCGTTTATCAGAAATAATTTTGTTTATCCGGAAAAATATCGGTTATCCGAAACTGTTGAGGTTATCCGGAAATTATTAGGTTAATTATCCGGGAATTATTCCACCTCTCCTCCTCTCCCCCTTATCTCCCCCTCCCCCTCTCTCCCCCTCCCCCTCTCTCCCCTTTCTCCCTCATTTCCTTTCCCCCTTTCTCCCTCTCCCACCTCCCTCCCTTACCCCCTCTCCCCCTCTCTCCCCCTCCCTCCCTTACCCCCTTTCTCCCCCTCCCTCACTTCCCCATCCCTTCCTTTCCCCCTCTCCCCCTCCTTCTCTTTCCCCCTCTCCCCCTCCTATCTGTCCCCCTTTCCTCCTTTCTCCCCATCCCTCCCCCACGTGATTTCATGCTTACTAACTTAGCTAGTCTGAAGTTTTCAGCATTTATTGCTGAAATAATCGCAAGATTTTTTGTCTTCCAACTTTCTTTACCCCCTTTCCCCCCACTCTCCAATCCCCCCTTTCCCCCCCTTTCCCCCTCTCCTCTCTACTTCTCTCCCATCTTTCTTAAACATTTCTATTTCCTATTTCTTATATATATATTTTTTTTCTCTAATATTTTTAATACTATTTATTTACTAATAAGATTTATTTAATAATGAATAATTTTCAATAAATTTATAGATTTAATTATTTCTATTCATTTTTGTTTCCCTTCCCTTTCTCTTTCCTTTCCTTTCCTTTCTTTCCTCATAACTTTCCTTCATCTTCCCTTTCCTTTCTCTCATTTTCCCTTTCCTCTCTCTTCCCTTACCTTTCCTTTCTTTCCTCTTTCCTTTCCTTTCTCTTCCATTTCCTTCCTTTCCTCTTACCCTACCTTTCTTTCCTCCTCCCTTCCCTTTCTCATCCCTGTTCTTTCATTCCTCTTACCTTTCCTTTCTTTCCTCTTACCTTTCCTTTCTCTTTCCTTTCTCTTTCCTTTCCTTTTCCCTTTCCTTTCTCTTACCTTTCCTTTTTTTTCCTCTTACCTTTCATTTCTCTTACCTTACCTTTCTTTCCTCCTCCCTTCCCTTTCTCTTCCCTTTCCTTTCTTTCCTCTTACCTTTCCTTTCTTTCCTTTCTTTCCTTTTCCCTTTCCTTTCTCTTACCTTTCCTTTCTTTCCTCTTACCTTTCCTTTCTCTTACCTTACCTTTCTTTCCTCCTCCCTTCCCTTTCTCTTCCCTTTCCTTTCTTTCCTCTTACCTTTCCTTTCTTTCCTTTTCCCTTTCCTTTCTCTTACCTTACCTTTCCTTTCTTTTCTTTTCCCTTTCCTTTTTCTTACCTTACCTTTCCTTTCTTTCCTTTTACCTTTCCTTTCTTTCCTTTTCCCTTTCCTTTCTGTCTATTTTCTATTCCTCTTCCACATTCTATCCTCCCTCCACATCCTCCACAACATCATGTCCCTCCACATTTGTATCTCCTCCATTCACTCCACATTTCCCTCCCATCCTCACTCCACATTTCTCCATATTTGCATATTTCTACATGTTCTCCGTTTCCATATTTATCCTAATTTTCCCTCCCTCCCTCTCCCCCTCCCTCCCCCTCCCTTCCCCTCCCTCACTCCCTTTCCTCCCTCCCAGTCTCCTCTTCCTCCCTCCCTCTCTCCCTTCCTCTCCCTCCCTCCCTCTCCCCTCCCTCCCTCTCCCCTCCCTCCCTCTCCCCCTTCCTCTCCCTCCCTCCCTCCCTCTCTCCCTCCCCTACATCCCCCTCCCTCCCAGCCTCCTATTTCTCCAGCTTCCCTCCCTTCCTCCCTCTCCCTCCCTCCCTCCCTCCCTCCCTCCCTCCCCCTTCCCTCCTAGCCTCCTCTTCATCCAGCTTCCCTCCCTCTCCCTCCCTCCCTTCCTCCCTCTCCCTCCCTCACTCCCTCCCTCCCTCCCTCCCTCCCTCCGCCCCTCCCTCCCAGCCTCCTCTTCCTCCGGCTTCCCTCCCTCCCTCCCCTCCCTGCCCTCCTCCCTCCAATCCCCCACCCTCTCCATCCCTCCCTAACTCCCTTCCATCCTCTTTCTCCTCCTCACACCCACCCACCCTCCCTCCTTCCCTCTACTCCTCCAAACACTCAAACTCAACTCATAAACTTCAATTTGAGTTTTCCATTTTAATGTGCAATTTTTATCTCGTGGTGCCTCGATGTTTAACGTCAGTCTAGCATTTGTCTATGCGTACATTTACGCTTGGATACCTGAGGAGGAAGAGGAGGAGCAAGAAGAGGAGGAGGAGGAGGAGGAGGAAGAAGAAGAGGAGGAGGAAGAGGAGGAGGAGGAGGTGGAAGAGGAGAATGGGGAAGGCTGAGAGGACGTTGAAGAGGAAAAGGAGGAGAAGGAGATGGGAAGGCTAAGAGAGCACTGAAGGGAATGAGGAGAATGAGGAGGAGGAGGAAGAAGAGGAGCTAGGAGGAAGCTAAGAGGCCGTTAAAGAAGAGGAGGAGGAAGAGTAGGATGAGGAAGAGGAGGAGGTGTGGGAAGGCTAAGAGGATGTTGAAGAGAAGGAGGAGGAGGAGGAAGAGGAGGACGAAGAAGGGGAATGGGAAGAGAAAGTAATATTAGACATGTAGCAGATGATAGAGAAGGAAGAAGAGGAGGAGGAAGAGGAATGGAAGAAGAGGAAAGTGGTGGAGGGAGAGGAGGAGGAGGAGGAAGGGGGAACGAAAGAGAACATACGACAGTTGGGAGAGGAGGAGGAGGAGTAGGAAAAGAGGGATGGGAAGAGGAGGAGGAGGAGGAAAAGAAGAATGAGAGGAGGAGCAGGAGCAGGAAAAGAGGAATAGGAGGAGGAGGAAGAGGACGTACGACAAAAGCTAAAAGAGGAAGAAAAGAAGAGGAAAGGGAGAAGTTTTGGGGAGAAGAGGAAGAGGAGGAGGAGGAGAAAGGTTGAGCACGCCTCTCTCTCTCTCTCTCTCTCTCTCTCTCTCTCTCTCTCTCTCTCTCTCTCTCTCTCTCTCTCTCTCTCTCTCTCTCTCTCTCTGTGTGTGTGTGTGTGTACTTAGCTGTTTTTATATAATTATAATATACGGTCTTGTACCTACGCTCATGGTGTTCCGTCTATGTCTCCATTTATCAAAACTTAATATAATTTGAATTACATTGTTCTCCAAG
>NC_134806.1:53308305-53343305 GCF_046742065.1 Oratosquilla oratoria
CTACAGGCTCGTCAATATTTCTTTTGATTTCAATGTATTTATTTGTTTCTCTGGTTTGTAAGCCGCTGAATTGCTAGGAAAGGTTATTATGCGTGACTTGAAGGGAATATCAAATGAGATTGTTTATCAGGGTACATGATATGGATTGTATTGTGTGTATTATATATCGTGTAATGTTATGATATATTTTGAGTGCGTATATATATATATATATATATATATATATATATATGTATGTATATATATATGTATATATATATATATGTGTGTGTGTGTTTGTGTGTGTGTGTGTGTGTGTGTGTGTGTGTGTGTGTGTGTGTGTGTGTGTGTGTGTGTAATTTCTTTGGTTGTATATTGGGGGAAAAGAGAAAAAGAGAGAAACGAGAGAAGGGAGAGGGAGAGAGGAATAAGAGAAAGAGAGAGAGATGAATATATAGAGAAAGGAAAGAGAGAAAAGGGAGGTAGTTAGAAATAGAGAGAAGGGGAAGTAGTTATGAAGAAAGGAAAGAGAGTTAGAGATAGAGAGGGAGAGAAAATAGAGAGACGGGTTGAGAGAGACAGGAAGGAGAGATAGAAGGGGTGAAATAGATAGGAAGCGAGAAAGAGAAAGAGAGACAGACACAGACAGACATACAGAAAAAGAGAGATAAGAAAGAGATACAGAGACAGCAAGAAGAAAACAAGAGAGAGAGAGACGAAGCGAGAGAGGTGTTGAGAGAGTGGAAAAGAGCGAGAAAGAGAAAAAGAGAAGAAAGAGAAACACAAAGCTAGAGAGAGAGAGAGGAAGAGAGAGACAGAGACAAAGCGAGAGAGAGAGAGAGATAGGCAAAACAAGAGAGATAGAGAGAAAAATAAAGAGATGGAGATAGAGACGGAGAGATAGACAGAGACAAAGCGAGATAGAGATAGGCAAAACGAGAGAGAGAAATAGAAAACGAGAGAGATAAAAAGAGACAAAACGAATGAGAGAGAAAGCGAGAGAGATATAGACATAGACAAAGTCAGAGAGACATACAAAACGAGAGAGACAGAGAGAAGAATAGAAAGAGAGAGAGACAAAGCGAGAGAGAGAGAGAGAGAAAGAGAGACAGGCAAAACGAGAGAGGCAGAGAGAATAATAAAAAGAGAGAGACAAAGCGAGAAAGAGAGAGACAGGCAAAACGAGAGATATAGAGAGAAAAATTAAAAAGAGAGGGACAAAGAGAGAGAGAGACAGAGATAGGGAGAGACAGGCAAAACGAGAGAGATAGAGAGAAAAATAAAAAAGAGAGACAAAGAGAGAGACAGAGAAAGGGCGAGACAGGCAAAACAAGAGAGATAGAGAGAAAAATAAAGAGAGAAGATGCATAAGCTTTTAACGAGAGAGAGGAGTGACGTAAATTTGGATTTGACACTCGTGTCCTACCGTGCCGGAAATAATTCTGTGTCAGACCTGAATAGAACCGAGAAGAGTTGTTTTTTGTGTCACAAATTAATTTTATGAGCTCAGGAGCAACCCGTTTTCTTTTTTAACCCGTTTTCTGTGAGTTGTTGATGTACTGTGTGGTGTTCTGCTTTTGTTTTATTTTGTGATTTTGTTTTGTTTTGTTTTGTTTATTATGGAAAGTGGAAGATTAAGACACGGGTCTAGGGCCGAATTAGGAGCAACCCGTTTTCTTTTTGAACCCGTTTTCTGTGAGTTGTTGGTGTAGTATGTGGTGTTCTGCTTTTGTTTTGTTTTGTGATTTTTGTTTTGTTTTGTTTATTTATTGTAGAAAGTGGAAGAGTAAGACACGGGTCTAAGGCCGTGTTAGGAGCAACCCGTTTTCTTTTTGAACCCGTTTTCTGAGTTGTTGATGTAGGATGTGGTGTTCTGCTTTTGTTTTGTTTTGTGATTTTTTTTTTTTTTTTTTTAATTTATGGAAAGTGGAAAAGTAAGGCACGGGTCTAGGGCCGAGTTTATTCCTGACCGGTTTCGCTTATCGCTTCTTCAGAGGATTGATGAACCTGAATGATGTTAGCGATACATAGCAGACCCGACACCACAATCGCACCAACTGAGCAAGGTGACGAGATCTGTAAATAAATAAATAATTCATTCATTAATCTATTGAAAATAAAATAAAATAAAATAAAATAGGATAAAATAAAATAAAATGCGTTTCCCAAATCATGTATTAGAAATGAGTAAAAGTGAGTGAGTGTAGTATGCGTGGAACCTGCCGGACATTTCTCATAATTTTTAAACTTTTACTCATTTTTAATACATGATTTGGGAAAGAAACTCATTTTATTTTATTTCATTTTAGTTTATTTTAGTTTGTTTTCAGAAGATTAATGAATGATTTATTTATTTATTTACATGTCAAGATGAGAGGGAGGGAGGAGGGTGGAGGGGAGTGGAGTATGTAGGGGATGGAATGGGTGGAAGTGGTTTCTATACATTTTTCTTTTTGGCTACCCCCCGTGTAAGGGGAAAAAAAGCCTTTGGTATATGTATGCCTATCCACCCGCGTCCCCTTGCCCAGTTGGTAAGATTGTGGTATCGTGTCTACTATGTAAAGCGTTACTGTTGTCCTTGAGCATTATTCCTCTGAAGAAACTGTAAGCGAAACCGGTCAGGAATAAACACCTTCATTCTCCGCCTCCCATTTTCTTTGCCCGTTTTCTTTTAATAGAAAATTTTCCTCCTGTTACCTGACCCCCATTTTCTTCCAATTACCTGCCTCCCATTTTTCCAAATGACCAAAGTCCCCCATTTTCTTTTATTTACCTGTCTCCCATCTTCCAGTGACGTGCACCCCGTTTTCTTTCAATTACCCTTCTCCCATTTTCTTCATATCCTTCTCTTCGCTTCTCTTCTTCTCTTCGCTTCTCTTCTTCTTTCTCTTTTTCCCCTCCTCTCCCCTCTTTGCATTCCCTTTGTTTATCATTACGCATTTCTCCGTTTCCTCTTTCTCTCCTTCTCTACCCAATTCCTTTTCTCTTCTTTACATCTCTCTCTCTCTCTATCTCTCGCTCTCTCTTTCTCTCTCTCTCTCTCTTACTCTTTCCTTCTCTTCTGCTCTTCGTCTTTCCATTTTGATTTCTCTTTAATCTACTTTCATTACTCATTTCCACATCTCTCTCTCTCTCTCTCTCTCTCTCTCTCTCTCTCTCTCTCTCTCTCTCTCTCTCTCTTTCTCTCCTGTTATATCCACATTTCATGATTTATTTTTCTATTATTTGTTGGAACTTATATTTGTGATAATAATAATACCACCACCACCAGCCCTACCACAAATACCACAATCATACCAACATTATACTACCACAACAACAAGAAGTGGTAATAGTAACAATTGTTATAGTACTAAATATTGATAGATAGTAGATTGACAGTATATTGATAGTAATAAAACATCATAATGATGGTAATAGTAATAATTGTTATAGATAGTATATTGATAGTAATAGTAGGTATATATAGTAATGAAAGAGTGTATTGATTGCAATAGTAGATAGTAGATATAGATTGCAATAAAATGGTATGTTGATAGTAATAGTACAAATGGTAATAGTAATAATTGTTATAGTAATAGTAGATAGTATATTGATAGTAACAAAATAGTATATTGATAGTAATAGTACAAATGGTAATAGTAATAATTGTTATAGGTAGTAGTAGATAGTACATAGTATATTGATAGTAATAAAATAGTATATAGTAATGGTACAAATTTTAATAGTAATAATTCTTATATGTAGTAATAGTAGATAGTAGATTCATAGTAATAGTACAAATGGTAGTAGATAGTACATAGTATATTGATAGTAATAAAATAGTATATAGTAGTGGTACAAATTTTGATAGTAATAATTCTTATATGTAGTAATAGTAGATAGTAGATTGATAGTAATAGGACAAGTGGTAAAAGTAATAACTGTTACAGGTAGTAATAGATAGCAGATGGTATATTGATAGTAATAAAATAGTATATTGATAGTGATAGTACAAATGGTAATAGTAGTTATAATAGAAATTAATAGTATATTGATAGTAATGAAATAGTATATTGATAGTAATAGTACAAATAGTAATAGTTATTACTTTATAAATAGTAATAGGAGACGTAGTATATTGATATTAATAAAGATACGATAGATATATACCCAATTATTGAATTAATTTTTACATATTTCTAATAATTTCTTTGTTTATTTATTTATAATTATTTTTCTTTCATTTTCTAGGTATTTCTCCCATCAACTTCCCTACGGATCAGATTCACGTATGTTAAGAATAATTATAAGATTAATATCTTTCCCCTCTTTATATTTGTCTTCATTTCCTCTCATTTCCCCTCTTCCTTTATCCTCCTTTCTTCGTATGTTATTAGTAGGTCTCCCTCTTCCCATTCTCCCCTCTTTTCCCCTCTCTTTTCCCCTCTCTTCTCTCCTCCCCTCTCTCTTCTACGCCTCTTTTCCCCTCATCTCCCTCGTCCCATATTCTCCTTCACGGATATATTCATTTCGTACAATCTCTCTCTCTCTCTCTCTCTCTCTCTCTCTCTCTCTCTCTCTCTCTCTCTCTCTCTCTCTCTCTCTCGCTTTCTCTCCCCCTCTCTTTTTTCGCTCTATCACTCTCTCATTTTCTCTATTTCTCCTTCTATTTCCCTCCTTCTCCCTCTCTCTCTCACACACACACACACACACACACACACACACACACACACACACACACACACACACACACACACACACACACACACACACACATATTCATGGTATTATTTATCATCTCCTATTCCTGTTCCTCTCCTTCCATCCTTCCTTTCTTCATATTCTTTTTCTTATCTTCAGTATGCATGTAATATATATATATATATATATATATATATATATATATATATATATATATATATATATATATGTGTGTGTGTGTGTGTGTGTGTGTGTGTGTGTGTGTGTGTGTGTGTGTGTGTGTGTGTGTGTGTGTGTGTGTGTGTGTGTGTGTGTGTGTGTTCATGTATATACTGTATTCATATATTTGTCCTCAATTATTCACACAGACACACACGCGCACACACACAAACACACACACACACACACACACACACACACACACACACACACACACACACACACAACGAGAGGTTTGGAGCACATAATCTACACTCCTATTCTAGCTACTACTAGAATAAATGTATGTGTTGTGTGTGTTGTGTGTGTGTGTGTGTGTGTGTGTGTGTGTGTGTGTGTGTGCGCGCGCGTCGTGTTTCCTATGATTTTTTTGGGTAATTTATTTTGTACTTCTATTTTTCTTTGTGTCTTCTTCTTCTTCTTCTTCTTCTTCTTCTTCTTCTTCTTCTTCTTCGTCTTCTTCTTCGTCTTCTTCGTCTTCGTCTTCTTCTTCTTCTTCTTTCTTATTTTTTTCTTTTTCTTGTTCAATTTTTTTCCTCTTCTTCACGATGTGTTTGTTTTTCTTCTTCTTCATCTTCTTCTTTTTCTTCATTTTATCCTTTTTTCTTCATCTTTTTTCCTGATCCCCATAATCTCTCTTTCCTTTTTCATTTTTTCGTCTTCGTATTTCTCTTCTTCTATTCCTTCTTCCTAATCTTCAATTTCTTCTACCTCATCCTATTTCTTCTTCTTCTTCTTCTGCTTCTTTTTCTCTTCGTATGTTTCTTCTTGTTTATCTTCTTCCATATATTTTTCTTCTTCCTTGTCTTCTTTCTATTTCTCTTCCTCTTCTGTTTTCTTCTTCCTCTTCTACCTCATTATTACAATCCTTCTCCTTCCTCTTTCTCTTCTTCCTATTTCTTTTTCCTCTTCCTTCTTCTTCCTCACTTCCGCCTTCTTCCTTTTCTTCTCTTCTTCCTGTTCTCTTCTTCTTCCTCTTCTTTCTCTTCTTCCTCTTCT
This sequence comes from Oratosquilla oratoria, assembly GCF_046742065.1. NCBI lineage: Eukaryota > Metazoa > Arthropoda > Malacostraca > Stomatopoda > Squillidae > Oratosquilla > Oratosquilla oratoria. The sequence goes on from NC_134806.1 coordinate 53,314,186, forward strand.
TTTTCTCTCCTTCTTTTCTTCTTCCTCTTCTTTTTCTTCTTCTTAATTCTTATCTTCTTTTCCTTCTTCTCCTCCTCATCTTCCTATTTTTCTCATATTCCTCCTCCTCTTCTTCATATCATCTTATCTCTTTTTTGTTCTTATGTTCTTATTGAACATACAAAAAAAAACGTTTGTTCTTCATTTAGTTCACTTGAACAAACTAACGCCTTAGGAATAAATCTTGAACGGTTAAATAACAAGTTTATGTTAAAGTTCATCGAGTTAGTTTAACTATGTTAATATTTTTAACATAAAAACAAAGTTATTTTCGATTAATTGTTGTGATTTTTTTTCTAAGCTAGATTTTATCTTATTTATTTCTATTTTATTTTTTGTTAGTTTAACAAACAACTAAATCAAAACTCTTCTATATTTCTAGATTTCTCTCAAACTTTCTATGTAGTTCTCTCACTATCTCTCTGTCTCTGTTTCTATATACTTATCTATATCTCTATCTCTCCTATGTAATATTTTTCTTTATCATTAAATTATTTAGAATCATTTTTATTCTATTATTATCATCTTTATTTTTATTTTTATTAATCTTATTGTCTCTATCTTTATCATTATCTTTACTTTATCATTTTTTTATCTTATTATTCAATCTTAAAGAGAACTAAAGAGAAATAGAGAGAAAAAATTAGAGAAAGAGATAGAGAGTGAGATAAGAGGAGAGTGAGGAAAGGAGAGAAAGAGAGAGAACTAGAGAGAGAGAGAAAGAGAGAGAGAATGAGAAGTAGTGAGAGAGAGAAATCTAAAGAAAGAGAGAGAACTAGAGAGAGAGAAATATAAAGAAAGAGAGAGAAGTAGAAAGAGAGATATAGAGAGCAAGAGTGAGATAAGAAGAGAGTGAGAGGGTGAGAGTGATTATCGTAATTACAAAAAATAATAATAACTACAATTTTTTTTCATTTATTCTCCAAAACTCAACCAAAATCCTCCTCTGGCTCCTCCAAATTTCTCCAAATTTCTCAAAATTTCTCAAAATTTCTCCAAATTTCCTCTTTAATTCCAATGACCTCTAATGACCTGCAATGACCTCTGGACTCCACCCCCACCCCCCAGGACCCTGTGGGACCCCAGGCTGTCTATCCACCCGTTGATTAGCTTTCGTCTCGCCCCCTGAGGTAATATGTATAAGGGTTTCTCTTTTTCTCTTTTTGTCTCTTTTTCTCTTTTTCCTGTCTTTGGCTCTCTCGCACGCGCTTTTCCTCCCTTTCTCTTTTCCTGACTCTTTTTCCCTTTCTCTTGCTCTCTCTCTTTCTCTATCTATCTCTCTCTCTCTGTCTCTCTCTCTCGCCTTTTTCTCTTACTCATCTCTTCTCCTCGTCCTCCTTTTTCTCCTCCTCCTTCTTCTCCTCCTCCTCCTACTCCTCCTCTCTCCTCACCCTTTTCTTCCTCCTTCTCCTCCTCCTACTCCTTCTCCTCCTCCTACTCCTTCTCCTCCTCCCTAGCCTCCTCCACCTCACCTCTATACTCCTCTCTCCTCCTCTCTCCTCCTCTCTCCTCCTCTCTCCTTTTTCTCCTCCTCCTTCGTTTTTTCCTCCTTCGCCTCCTCCTACTCCTCCTCCTTCTCCTCCTCTCCCCTCAATCATTTCTCTTCCATTTTCTCTTCCATTTTCTCTCTCTTGGTCTCAATATTTCTCTTTTGATTTTCTATGTTCTCCCAGACTCCTTGTCCTCCTTTTCCTCCTCCTCCACCTCCTCCTCCTCCTCCTCTTCCTCCTCCTCTTCCTCCTCCTCCTCTTCCTCCTCATTCTCCTCAACTACCTCCTCTTCCTCCTCCTCCTTCCTCTCTTCCTCCTCCTCGTATTACTTTCCCTTCTCCTTTTCTTCTTCCTCCTCCTCCACTTCCTCTTCATTCTCCTCAACTACCTCCTCCTCCTCTTCCTCTTCCTCCTCCTTCTCCTCCTCCTCCTCGTATTACTTTCCCTTTTCCTTCTTCTTTTCCTCTTCCTCCTCCTCCTCCTCCTCCTCCTCCTCCTCTTCCTTCCACTTTCTTCCCCCTCCGCTTCTATTCCTTTTCCACCCTTTCCTCTTCCTCCGCCTCCTCTTCCTCTCTCTCCTCTTCCTCCTTTTTCTCTTGCTCCTCTTCTTCCTCTTCCTCCTTTTCCTTCTTTGTCTACTCCTCTTTCTCATCCTTTCCCTCCCCTTCTTTCTCCTCCTCCTCTTCCTCTGCTTCCTCCTCCTCCTCTTCTTCCTCCTCTCACCTCCTTTTCCTTCTCCGTCTATTCTTCTTTTACCTACTCCTCTTTCTCCTCTTACCTTTTCCTCCTCCTCCTCCTCTTTCTCCTCCTCCTCTTCCTCCTCCTCCTCCTGCCCCACTTTCTCCTGTTCCTCCTCATTTTCGTTCTTTTACTCCTCCTCCTCTTCCACTTCTTCCTCCACTTCCTCCTCCTCCTCCTCTTCCTACTCTTCTTCCTCCTCTTCCTCTGTTTTCTCTTGTTCCTTCTTATCCTCTTCCTCCTTCTCCTCCTCCTATTCCTCCTCCTCTTCCTCCTCTTCCTCCTCCTCTTCCCCTGTTTTCTCTTGTTCCTTCTCACCCTCTTCCTCCTTCACCTCCTCCTGTTCCTCCTCCTCTTGTTCCTCCTCATCCTCATCATTTTCCTCCTCCTTCTCTCCTACTTCTTCCTCCTCTTCCTCATCCTTCTCGTTTCTCCTTATATTCTTCTTTCTATTCCTCCTCCTCCTCTTCTTCCTCCTCCTCCTCCTGTCCTCCTCCTTTTCATTTTCCTACTTCTCTTCCTTTATCACATCTCCTGCGTCTCCTCCTCCCTCTTCCTCCTCCTCATTCTGGTCCTCTTTCTCTTCCTCCTCCTCTGCATCCTCCTCTTTTCCTCCTCTTCCTCCTCCTCCCTTTCCTGTTCCTCCTCCTGTTCTTCCTCCTCATCCTCCTGTTTCTCCTCTTTCTCTTCCCCCTTCTCATCCTCCCCTTTCTCCTCTTTCTCCTCCTCCTCCTCTTCCGCCTCTTCTTCCTCCCTCTTCATGGTCACTATTTCTTCCATTTCCTCTATTTCCATCATCTTCTATTCCATTTATTCATTCGCTCTCTCGCTTTCTCTCTCTCTCTCTCTCTCTCTCTCTCTCTCTCTCTCTCTCTCTCTCTCTCTCTCTCTCTCTCTCTCTCTCCTTTATCCACTATTTCTTCGTCCTTCGTCATTGGCTTTCCCCTTCTTCCTCTTCCTTTTTCTCTTCTTTGTTTTTGTCCTTTTACTCTTCTTCTTCTTCCCCTTCTTCTTCTTCCTCTTCCTCTTCTTCCTCTCCCTTTTTCTATTCTTTGTTTTTGTCTTCCTTTTACTCTTCTTCTTCTTCTTCTTCTTCTTCTTCTTCTTCTTTTTCTTCTTCCTCTTCTTCCTCTTCTTCTTCTGTATCTTGCCCATCCTCCTCTTCTCCTTCCTCTTCCTCTTACTCTTTGTCTCCCTCTTCTTTTTGTTCTTCTTCCTGTTCTCCCTCTTCCCTTACTCTCCTTTCTCTTTCCTCTTCCCTATCCTCTTCTTCCTCTTACTTCTACTCTTCCTCTTCCTCTTCTTCCCCTACTCTTTCTTCTCTGTCCTCTTCCCTTTCCTCTTCTTACTTGTCCTGTTGTTCCTCTTCGTCTCCTTCTTTCTCCTCTTTTTGTCTATGCTGAAATTACTGACACAAGTAGCTCTTGGTTTAACTACATACTGGTACTGTTATGCGATTACTGAGATGGACATTACTCTGATTCTGGAACCGATCTTATCGATACGAGTACAAAACAAGATACAGCTGAACATGTTTGAAACGTGAAACTTTTTTTAAACTTTAAATATCCTTATTTCAATAATTCATTGTTAAAAAGTATAGAGGGGAAAAAGAAGGGGAAAGGAGAGAAGAGATAGTATTATTGCGTTAGTCTACAATTGAAATCATAATCATCCTACTGTTTGGCAACACAGCAGTGGGAGAAACCACCAAACTGATGGAGTGATGGAAATGATGCATATGGAACTTGACAGGAATATTACAGCTCCCGTGACTGTGTGTCAGCAGAAGGTGTAAAATTGAGGTGTTTAATTTATTCAAGTAATACTTTGGATGTGGATGTTTATCGGTCTATGTATAAATTTGAAAGCCAGCGTTGCACAAGGACGTTTTGGGGATTTAGTGGAATGAACACGAAGATAAGACGATGAGATATATTACATTTTATAAAATTATGTTTTTTTTATGCAATCTAGTTATAAGGAGTGTGCACTGCATAACTCTACAGACTAAACGAAGGCCTTATAAAGTGTGAATTTAACTGGAATCGGAGTCGTTATATTTTTACCGACTCCGACTCCGACTCCAGTGACACCGTAATTGCTTCCGACTCCGATTCTGACTCCACGACTCCGACTCCGACTCCACAGCCCTACGATCATGATATTTTGTCCTTCATTGACATTACATCCTAATGTAATATTATGTCCTCTACCGACATTATATCCTAAAATGATATTTTGTCATACATTAACATATTGCTCTACATTATTACTAAACCCAACTCTCTTTTCCCCAATACACTCTATTTCCCCTTCCCTTTGAGTTCCTGTCCCAAAAAAGGAACTAGTTAATTACAAACTCCCACAATGAGGTTTGTAAAAACATATTTGCCTCTGCGAGTAAGGTGGATCCCATTAGAAGTATAAAGGTCATGATGTCTAGAAAACAGATACCAAGGATCAAGAAAGTGGTATCCCAGTTGCGTGTACTACTGTAATATTCTCTCATTGATCCAACACGAGCCAGGGTAGATGCTCGGAAGGATCCCACAGACTACGTGGCTGCTACCACGCTCCTTCATCACCTGAAGGAGGACCTTGTAATTCCGAACAAGTTCCTCTGATCTCACCCTACCCACATTGTTACTTCCCGAATGAACAGTCGTAACCGTGTTCGTCCGCCTTTGCTCCCTGATGGTCTGGGTACAATCGGCGATCCCACGGCCCGGTTGACGTACAAACTTGCAACCTCGTTTAGTCCTCCGCTGAAGAATGTCGTCATAGCCTCGTACCATGGAATCCCCTACCACCAGGAACTCCTGGTTCTCAGCCACCTCATCCTCCAGCAGAGCAAAACGATTGTCTAAAGCAGTGGTTCTTAACCTGTGGGGAATTCCCCACTGGTGGGGAATGGCGGAGTTGCCAAGTGGGGAATGACCGGTCGGACAGAAGAACCACTGTCTTTTTTTTTTTTTTTTTTTTTTTTTTTTAATCGTTTTTTTTTTTTTTTTTTTTTTTTTTTTTCTTTGTCTTCTTGTTGTCACCGATGCTGTGGTGGGAAATGGAGAATTGGCTCACTAAAAAGTGGGGAATTGGAGAAAAAAGGTTAAGAACCCCTGGTCTAAAGGTAGCGTTTGCTCCGCAGGGTACCCGTTTAACGAACTCGGGCTCGACAAACGGGACCCCACGGAGCGCCACCAGTTCTTATGATAATATTGAACATCCGGGTATAGACAATCCACCATTGCATCACCACATACCTTCAATAAGGCGACACAAATCTTCATGTCTTATTCCATATGTCGGCAGTTGATTTAAATCAACTTCGGAACTCGAGCCGGGAACAGGAATGGCCTGGAATGGTGGGGTAGTTTCTTGGAATACAATCGTCTTAGGGCAGTTCCGTCACCGAATTGACGTTTAATTAATCTCTTACTCGGCTTTGTGTAAGAAAAGCTATTCCGTTTGAAGAGGCTACCTCTCTCAAAGGGTGGAAATTTGATCCTAATGTCGCATACTACACAGGCACTATAAGGACAAGTACACTCAACTCCTACTCTTCCCCCTCTTCCTCCTCCTCCTCCTCGTCCTCTTCCTCTTCCTACTCTTCCTTCTCCCCCTCTTCCTCGTACTCTTCCTCCTCCTCCTCTTCGTTCTTCTCCTCTTTGTTCTTCTCGTCCTATTCCTCCTCCTCGTTCTCCTTCCCCTCCTCGTCCTCTTCCTCCTGCTTCTCCTTCTCGTCTTCTTCCTCCTCCTCCTCCTCCTCCTCCTCCCCCTCTTCTACCTCCAATTCCATTTTCACTTCCTCCTCCTCCTCTTCCTTTTTAAAGAGAAATACACTCGACTCCTCATATTCCTCTTCATTCTCTTCTACCTCCTCTTCTTCTTCTTCCTCCTTCACCTTCTTGTCGTCCTCTTCCTGCACCTCCTCCTCCTCTTCCTCCTTTCCTCCTTCCTCCAAATTCACCTTGTCATACTCTTCCTCTTCTTCTTCCTCCTATTCCTCTTCCTCCTCATCCTACTCTTCCTCCTCTTCCTCATTTTCTCCTTCCTCCTTCACTTTATCATTCTCCTCTTACTCTTCTTCCTCCTCAACTTCCTTCTCCTATTCCTCTTCCTCTTCTGTTCGCCCTCCAAGTTCTCTTCCAATTCCTTCTCGTCCTCTTCTTCCTCCTCCTCTTCCTTGTCCTCTTCCTTCTTCTTCCTTTCTATCTTCCTCCTCCTTCTCCACTTTCTCTTCCATTTTTATTTCTATCTCCTCCTCTTCCTCGTCCTTCTCCATCACCGCCTCCTCCTCTTCCTCCTTCTCCTTCTCCTCTTCCTCTTATTCCTCTTTTTCTTATCTTCTACCTCATTCATCTCTTCCTCCTCTCTATGTCCTCCTCCACGTCCATCACTTCCTCTTCCTTTCTTCTTTTTCTCCTCTTCCTCCCCTCCTCCTCTTCCTTCCTCTTTCTCCTCTTTCTTTTCTTCCTCCCCCTCCTCCTCTTCCATTGTTGCGATGACGAATTTGAAAAAAAAATATCGTCTAGAGAGAATGAAATCATTGATAACTCAAAATTATGAAAAAGAAATGAATAGTTGATTATTGCAAGAATCAATTTCAACTTGATAGAAAGTATTGAAACTTTAATTTTTTTATCGTGGAAATCAAGTTCTTGTCTATGAAATTCTTCTCCTGAGGGAATATTACAAAGAGAGACAGAGAGAGAGAGAGAGAGAGAGAGAGAGAGAGAGAGAGAGAAGAGATAAAGAGAGGGAGAGAGAAAAGAGAGAGAGTGAAAGAGAGAGAGTGAAAGAGAGAGAGAGAGTGAAAGAGAGAGAGTGAAAGAGAGAGAGAGAGAGAGAGAGAAAGAGAGCAGCAAAAATAAAATCCGAAGACAAAGCCAAAAACCCAAAACCAAAATTTGACGAAGAAAAAAAAAAGAGAGCCTTAAAAAAATAGATAAAAAGAAAAGAAAAAATAAACGAATAAATAAATCTACAAACAGATAAATAAATAAACAGTGAAACCCAAAGACCAAAATATCGAAGAAATAATTGAAGACTTGTAAAGAAAATGGACTCATAAATTGAAGCAAGATGGCCGACGGTCCATAAGATACACAAAGCTGTTGAATAGAAATTGAGGTTGAATAATCATTAAATAAAATAAAATAAATATAGAAAGATGAGGAGGGAGTCTGCCTGGGAATAAAGGAATACAAAATACATAAAGGGGAAAGGGAAGAAACGCACGCACACACACGTACACACACACACACACACACACACACACACACACACACACACACACACACACACACACACACACACACACACACACACACACACACACTCACACACACACGAGTCCAACACGTGATCCAAAGACCAAAGTGAATACACACACACACACACACACACACACACACACACACACACACACACACACACACACACACACACACACGCACACGCACGCACGCACACAAACACAAACATATACACACACACATACACATACAGATACACACACATGCACACATACACACTGTATATAACAGGGAAAGGGGAGAAGCATAGACACACACATACACACACACACACACACACACGTACACACACATACACACACAAAGGTTAGTAAAATCGCTTGGCGGCAGCAATGATAAAGTAGAATGGCCTTCAGGTACATAAAGATTTGAGAGAGAAAGAGAGAGGGAGAGAAAGAGAGAGAGAGAGAGAATGTGTTGAAAAACGGACAAACTGGAGCAAAGTATACGAATAGAATAAGAAAGAGAGAGAAAGAAAGGGGAAAGAGAAAAAGAGAGGGAGAGAAAGAGGGAGAGAATGAGTTGTAAAACGGACCAATTGGAGTAGAGCATTCGGCTAGAATAAGAGAGAGAGAAAGAGGGAGAGAGAGAGAAAGGGGGAAAGAGAAAAAGAGAGAGAGAGAGAGAGAGAATGAGTTGTAAAACGGACCAATTGGAGCAGAGCATACGGCTAGAATAAAAGAGAGAGAGAGAGAAAGAGAGAGGAGAGAATCGGGAAGAACAAGAAAGACGAAGGGAAAGATGTAATGATATGCAGATATAAAATAAAATAAAAATAAAAAACAGCAATTGACATTGTAAGAGTGACGTGTATAAACGCCTTGAGAAGAAAGTATAAATGACGTGAGATTGGGACGGAAAACGAGACCTACACGAACAAATGAACATCAAGATGGAAGGGCAGAGGGGATTAAAGACGATAATTAAACATGAAGATTGAAAAAAGAAAATGGAATGTGGAATAGAAAATGGAATGCGTGTTGATGACTGGGTCAAAGAGAATGAAATTGCATTTGAAAAATAAATAAGCAACAATATTTATAAACATTTGCAATATATAGATTATTTATAATAAAATATATATATGAGAAATAATAAATAAGTTGCAAGGTTTATAATTATTTATAATATATAAATTTTAATATGATGTATATATATATAAATGGCATATTCATATAAATTTGGGTGTAAATTTCTAAGAAAAAATCATTTAGAAAGATCGCAAAATTAAAGATAATAATAGAAAATACATAGAAAAATAGATTTTATTAGATATAGAGAAAAATAAATAAGCAACAATATTTAGAAATATTTGTAATATATAGTTTATCTATAATAAAGTATATATAGGAGATAATAAATAAGTTACAAGGTTTATGATTATTTTTAATATATAAATTTTAATAAGATGTATATATATAAAAAATGGCGCAAATATTCATATTCATGTAAATTTGTATATAAATTCCTAAGAAAAACTAATTTACCAAATCAGAAAATGAAAGATAATAGAAAATACATAAAAATTAATTTAAAAAAATGAAGATAAATTTATTAAATAGACGAGAAATTAAGTAGATAAACGATGAATGTAAATCAATTAATCAAAATCTAATAAAAAAAATAATATAAATCACAAGAATTTTTGCTAAGTTAAACATACGTTTACTACCAAGAGCTTTTTCCTCCTCATATGGGGGTAGCCAAATCAAAGTCATTACCCACTCCCACGCACTCCACTCCCCTCCACCACCCTTTCCCCCTCTCCCATCTTAGCTCCTCGTGGATAACGGGTCATACATGTATCCTGCCACTACCCCGAATCAGAAGCAATGCAGTAAGACACAGTACATGCATATATATGTGAAATATATATATTTTTTTCAACAAATGTGTATGGAGAATGACTTCGATGATGAAGCACAGATGATAAAAATAGGTAAGATAGAATATATAAAAAGTAAATAAAAATGAGTAATAGAAATAGATGTATAAATAAATCATTAGAAATAACTTAAATTTTATCTGACTTAAATATACATTTACTTTAAAATGGGAAAGAAATTTACATAAAAAAAAAAATAACACAACAAATTAAAACGAAAGAATGAAGGAATAGAAGATACAGATGATAAAGAGGGGAGAGAGAAAGAGAGAGGAAGAAAGGGAAAAGAGAGAGACGGGGAAGGGTGGAAAAGAAGAGAGAATGAGATGGAGGGAAGGAGAGGGTAGGTAAGGGAGAGAGAGTGAGCAGGAAGGAAGAGAGGGAGAGAAGAGAGAGACAGAAAGTGAGGAAAGTTAGAGAAAGAGAGTGAGAGAGAAAAGGGAGAACGAGACAGAGAGAAGAGGGGAAATGGAGAGAGAGAGTGAGGGGAGGGAAGAGAGAGAGAGAGAAAGAGGGAGGGAACGGAAGGAAGAGAGAGAGCGGGAGGGAAGGAAGAGAGAGAAAAGGAGAGAGTGAGGGAAAGTGGAGAGAAAGAGAGAGAAAGCGAGACAGAGAGAGGGTGAGGGAAGGAATAAAGAGAGGGTGGGAAGGGAGAGACAGAGTGAGGGAAGGTAGAGAAAGAAAGGGAAGAGAGAGAGAAGGGAGAGCGAGACAGAGAGAGTGAGAGAGAAAGAGAGAGAAGGGAGAGCAAGATATATATATATATATAGAGAGAGAGAGAGAAGGGAGGAAGAGAGAGAGAAGGGGAGAGGGAAGGGTCAGCCAAAGTGATGGTAGTAAGAGAGAATGAGGGAAGAATGAGAAAGAGAGAGAGAGAGAGACAGAGAGATGTAAGGGAGAGAGGGAAGGGATAAATGGTAGTAAGAGAGAGTGAGAAAGAGAAAGAGAGACAGAGAGAGGTAAGGGAAAGAGAGAGAGGCGGGAGAGGGAAGAAAGGGACAGACAAAGCGAGGATAGTAAGAGAAAGAGGGAGGAGTGAGAAAGAGACAGAAAGAGAGAGAGAGAGAGAGAGAAGGAAGGTAGAGAGTGGGGACGGCTTGGGAGTATCCTCAGTGTTTATACATATTCAAATCAACAATTGACGTTGAAATGAAACGATAGAAACTCATAACAAAACAAATGAAGATCATGAAGAGAAGAGGAATGGGCTCTGGTCGTATTTGATAAATAATATAACACAAATAGATTTTTTTTTTACTTATTTGTTTATTATTATTATTATTATTATCATTATTATTATTATTATTATTATTATCATTATTATTATTATTATCATTATTATTATTTTATTATTATTATTATTATTATTAATATTAATTATTACTATTATTATTATTATTATTATTATTATTATTATTATTATTACTATTATTATTATTATTATTATTATTATTATTATTATTATTATTATTATTGATCATCATCATCATCATCATCATCATCATCATCATCATCATCATCATCATCATCATCATCATCATCATCATCATCATCATCATCATCATCATCATCATCATCATCATCATCATCATCACGTCACAAACTCCCCCTATCAGGAGGCTAGGACGGTGCCCCTGACAGAGGACTTTGTAGTGTGGAATTGAATGAACCATGCCCTTGGTTCAACTCGCCGGTGGCAGGGTTCGAACCGCCATCCCCTCGACATCGCCGCAAGTAACGACGTTCTAACTCTTACTAAAGTCTATCTACATTCAATTAAAGACCAACCAATGAGTAAATAGATAAATAAAATGAAAATAAAATATAAAAAACAAAATTAAGAATTAAAGGTAGCTCAATGGGTGAACATAATAATGATAATGAACACAATATTTTTATAAAGAAGAAAAAAATAAAAGTAAAACAGAGACAAGTTATGAAAAAGAAAAATCATTCCGTACATAGACTTCTTTGTAATGAAGTCTTCTTATTAAAAAAAAAATAATAAAAAAAATGTGCACAAACAAATGAACCTAAAGTCAAGGACGGTGGACAAATATGACAATAATGAAAAACAAGGATGGATTATGATATACAAAAAAAGGCTTGTGTTTTCATTAAAAGATGTTTTCTTTTATAAGTTAGACAACCAAAAAGAAAAAATGGGAATGATAAAAAAGGCAAAGCGAGAGAATGATATACTGTATATACATATATATATATATATATGTATATATATATATATTATATAATTGTGTGTGTGTAGGTAAAGTAATAGTAAAACATTATTGCGTAACTCGGGTCCGTAGGGGTGGCACCAAAGTAACAGTTAAGTGACAGTTAAGCTACTTAATATCTAGGAAACTGGATGTTAAAAGTGACTTTTTTATCGAATCATATACGAATGCTGCAAAACTTTGGTCCGTAGGGGTGTCAGTAAAGTATTTGTTTACGTTCATGACGTCCCCCTTAAATATGTGTATTTTCATTACGTCAAAAAAGATGAGCTGCAAGTAGTTATTGAAATAATGAGAGCTGGTTAGATGCGTGTCATGTGGAGTGTCTGAAGGAGAGAGGTACAGTAATAGTGGACTGGCTAGTGAGGATGTTTAATGTTTGTCTGAACGAGGGTAGAGTGCCGGAGGACTGGAGGAGTGCTCGTATAGTTCCGCTTTACAAGGGAAAAGGAGACAAATGTGAGTGTAGTAGTTTCAAAGGGATCAGCTTGTTGAGTGTAGTTAGGAAAGCTTATGAAAGGGTTTTAGTTGAGAGGATTAGGAGAGGAACAGAGGGAGTAATTGGTGAGGAATAGTGTAGGTTTAGGAAAGGTAAGAAGTTTCCTGGGTCGTATTTTTAGGAAAGCTGTTAAGGACAGTCAAGAGTTTTTACGAGAGTAGTAGAGCCTGTGTTCGAATTAGAAATGGAAGGAGCGAGTGGTTTGAGGTAAAGGTGGGACTACGTCAGGGATGTGTTATGTCGCCTTGGCTGTTCAATGTACATATGGACGTGGTGGTCTGGGAGGTAAATGAGAAGGTAATGGTGCGCTTGTGGTGGGATCAGAGGGGGGATTAAGGGAGTTAGTGACGGATTTTGGGAGGGTATGAGATAGGAAGAAGTTGAAGGTAAATGTGGGTAAAAGGATTTTGATGAGACAAGAGGAGAGAACGGCAACAATTAGGAAATAAGTCTTAAAGAAGAGAGGTTAGAAGAAGTGGATAGCTTTGGGTACTTAGGTTTGCATGTGGGTGGGAAGGGAGGAGTGGAGGTGGAGGTAAATTGTAGATCGAGAGAAGCAAGTAAGTACCTTGGGGGATCAAAAGGTGTATTGAGAAATAGGCACCTGGGAATGGATGTAAGGAGGAGATTATATATATGGTTTATAATGTCAACAGAACTGTATGGGGCAAAGACATGGAATTCAAGAAAGGCGGAGAGGAAATTTTTAAATGTGTTTGGGATGAAATGTCATAGAAGTATGGTAGAGGCTACTAGGATGGATAGAGTGAGAAACTAGGAAGTGAGGAGGAGAGAGGGGGTGGTAAAGGATATGGGAGACAGAGTTGACGAAAGAGTAATGGGATCTGAACACATGGAAAGAATGGGAGAAGAAAGATTAGTAAAAGAGGTGTGGAAGGCAGAGGTGGATGGAGTGAACATGAGGGGGTGACCGAGGATGAGAGGGATGATGAAATGAAAGGGGCGTTGGTTAGGAGGTTGTTGTCTGTTGAGCAGGGAAGAGAGGAGGCGGGAGAGTGGGTGGGGGATGGGGAGCTTAGGGAATGGTTATGTGTGAAAGGTATTTTGACGCAGTCCAAAGGGATTCCTCCCCGTCTTCTCTTTTTCTGCATGACGGGGCGGATAGGGATGGGGGTCGCCGATTAAATGAAGCGGCTTTGCTGTAGATGTGCTGTGTCTTGCTGCATTGCTTCTGACCTAGGGTAGTGAGCGGGATACAGGTATGACCCGTCATCCACGAGGAGCTAAGATGAGAGAGGGGAAAAGGGGTGTGGATTGGAGTGGAATGGGTGGAAGTGGATGGAGGTGGAATGGGTGGGAGTGGGTACGTGCCTTTGTTTTGGCTACCCCCCTTATAAGGGGGAAAAAGCCCTAGTTATGAAGAATAGATATAGGATAGAAACTGTTCTTAAACGTTTATTGGGGTCAAACGTTTTCAAATGTTTGTTAATGCAATGTTCTCCGCATTTCTATTTATCATTTTTATTTTCTTATTATCTATTTTAATTTTTCTCTTCTTGTTTAATCTATTTCCCCCCTCTTTCATCATTTCTTCTTCCTCCTCTTCCTCTTCTTTCTCTTCTTCCTCTTCTTCCTCTTTCTGTTCTTCCTCATGTGTATCTACTCCTAATTCTTCTTCTTCATATTCCTCTTTTTCTTCTTTCTCTTTTTTCTTTTATTTTTCCTTCTTCCTCTTTTCCCTCCTCTTCTTTAGTAATCATTGGTTAACTAAATTTATTTTGTACTTATTATTATAATTATTATTGCTGTTGTTAATGTATTACAACTGTCACCAATATATATATATATATATATATCATTGCTGTTACTATTGTAATATCATTATTATAATTATATATATTCTCTCTCTCCCTTTGCCTGCTCTGCGAAGTGGATAATCATGCCAGCCTTTTCTCTTGTCAGTAATATGATACCTTTAGGGGTATCAAATGACGACTCAGACGGGTTCGAACCACCTACCTCTGGGCTCCACTTAACCACCAATCTCCCCATTGATTGGTGATTCGTTAGGGATAATAGTATTGCATATGAACCTATTAGTATACCTATGTTGACACAGGAACCCAATATACATTCAGAATACCATTTTCCACCTTATATGGGGGTGGCCGAGTGAAAAGACTTACTAGACATATGTCGAAACCTATTTAACATCCTTTCCCGTCTCTGCGCTGAGATGGTTAGGGGCCATCCCTCATCTCCGCCACACCCCTCGGATGGAGAGGCAATGTACCGGGACGCGGGTTGATTTGATCTAATGTCTGTTTTCATATCAATCATTTCTGAGATTTTAGAGTTGATGATGATGTCAGAATTTAGATTATTTCTAATCTGAAGATGATATGGTAAAGTGAGGGGCAAATGTACACACATACGCGCGCGCTCACACGTACACACGCGCGCACACACACGTACACACGCGCGCATACACACGTACACACCTGCGCGCACACGCACGTACACACCTGCGCGCACACGCACGTACACACCTGCGCGCACACGCACGTACACACCTGCGCGCACACGCACGTACACACCTGCGCGCACACGCACGTACACACCTGCGCGCACACACATACACGTACACGCGCGTACACACACATACACGCGCACACGCACACACATATATACACGTACAAAAATATACTTGTAAACATTCTCTCCCTCTGTGTGTGTGTGTGTGTGTGTGTGTGTGTGTGTGTGTGTGTGTGTGTGTGTGTGTATGTATGTACACACCCCAGATACACACACACAAATACATATATACTTATATAGATTCTGTGTCTGTGTGTGTATGTGTGTGTGCGTTTGTGAATATGGACACCATGCATACGCGCACACACACACACACACACACACACACACACACACACACACACACACACACATGTACGTCTCCACGTACACACACATGTACGTCCCCACGTACACACATGTACACACACCTATTCTATGTCCATCTAAATCTTTTTCTATGAATTTTATAACATCGGTTTTGCTTAAATATTCTATTTCCCATCTCTCCCCCTCCTTCCTCTTATCCTTCTCCTCATTAAATCATGGATGAACATATTTGAATTTCTTCGTTCAATAACTTCAAATTTCTTCATTGAACGAAACATTTTCATTTTTTTTCGTTCTCCCCTTTTCTTCAGGCTCCTGTTTGGATTCCAGAGGAGATATATTATTAGAATTTCTTCCTCTACCCGTCCTCTGCACCTCTACACTCATTTACACTCCTCTCCCCTCCTTTCCCCTCTTTCCCTCCTCCCCTCTACCCCTCCTCTTCCCTCCTTTCCCCTTCCCTCCTCTCCTCTACCCCTCCTCTCCCCATCCCCTCCTCTTCTCTACCCCTCCTTTCCCCTCCTTTCCCCTTCCCTCCTCTCCTCTACCCCTCCTCTCCCCTCCTTTCCCCTTCCCTCCTCTCCTCTACCCCTCCTCTCCCCTCCTTTCCCCTTCCCTCCTCTCCTCTACCCCTCCTCTCCCCTCCTTTCCCCTTCCCTCCTCTCCTCTACCCCTCCTCTCCCCTCCTTTCCCCTTCCCTCCTCTCCTCTACCCCTTTCCCCTTCCCCCCTCTCCTCTCCCCTCCTTTCCCCTTCCCTCCTCTCCTCTACCCCTCCTTTCCCCTTCCCTCCTCTCCTCTACCCCTCCTCTCCCTTCCTTTCCCCTTCCCTCCTCTCCTCTACCCATCCTCTCCCCTCCTCTCCCCTTCATTACCCTCTTTTACTATCTTCTACCCCTCCTCTTCGCACCTCTCCCCTCCTTTACCCCTCTTTTACACTCCTTTCCCCTCATTTCCCCTTCCCTCCTTCCCTCTACCCTTCCTCTACCGCTCCTCTTTCCTCCTCTCCCTCTCCTCTACCCTCCTCCTCCTACCTCTCCCCGCCCCTTCCCTCCTTCCCCTTTCCTCTCCTCCATTTCACTCCTCTCCCCTATTTTCCCTCATCTCCCCTCACCTCTCCTCTAGTCCTCTCCCTTCCCCTTACCTCCTCATCTCCCACTTCTTTCCCCTCATTTCCCCTCGTCTCCCCTTCCTCCCATATACGGAACCGACCTCATGAATTTTTGAGGTATTAGCTTATTGGGGTGTTTGTTTAGATGTGAATGATACCCCTACGGACCAGAGGAATGCATGCATATATATATATATGTATATATATATATATATATATATATATACATATATAAATATGTATATACATTTTTGTATATATATATATATAAGTGTATATATATACATATACATACATTGATATATATATATATATATATATATATATATATATATGTGTGTGTGTGTGTGTGTGTGTGTGTGTGTGTGTGTGTGTGTGTGTGTTTTGACTGGCGAATAAATTTCACTTAAAATAGAAAGATTATGTATCATTAACTGTTTCATTAATTAATTTATTAATTTATTTATTTATTCGTTACTCATTTGTATACTTGTTCTGCTAGCCCTCCCTCGCTATGACTCTATCTCTTCTCTAATGATAGAAGCGCTGGTTATACTCTCTACTCTCTACTCTCTATCTCTATCTCTCTCTCAGTCCTTCAACTCTCTCTCTCTGTCCCTCTCTTCTCTTTTTCTCTCTCTCTTTATCTCTTTGCTCTCAGTCCCTCTACTCTCTCTGCCCATCTACTCTCTCTCTATCTCTATCTCTATCTCTCTTTCGTCCATTTTACTATTCGTACTTAATTTTTCAAATTATGTATTAGTATTTAAAATAGTATTCCATATGTAGAAATGTTTATATAAATATATATAAATACATTGTATAAATATATGAATATATTATCTATTCAAGTTAATTTTTTTCTGTATATTAGGAAGTACCAAGTATTTTTTTTCGTTTTCAATCTAATCGGTAATTTATTTATTTAATTATTATATTATTATTATTGTTATCATTTTTTATTTATTTTTTAAGTCAGTACCTCATATTTATTGGGATATCGTATATATATTTTTTTCTGTAGATATTACCAATCTCATGTACATATGAGATTTTTTTTCCGTAGGTAAGATTGATTATCTACAGAAGCTCTTCCATTTTTCTTTTCGTACATCATCTCCAGCTTTCTCCAGAAAAAATAAATAATGCGGTTGTATTTTCCGTAGTATACTCTCAGATCAGCCCTTTTACGGAAAAAATAAAATTACTTTTTTTGTAGGCCAGTTTCATATATGTTCTTCACGATTTTTTTTTTCGAAGTTCATAAGCAGTCTTCCTATTGGACCTATTTTTTTTGTAGTATTGTTTCAGCTTACCTCTACACGAGTTTTATTTTCCGTAGGGTAGCCACAGCTCAGCTCTTCATGAAAGCAAATATGTTATTTTTCGTAGGGTAGTTTCAGCTAGATTTAGCTCAGCTACTTAAAAGATTACATTTTTTACGTAGATGAGTATCAGGTCTGCTCTTCTAAAGAAAATGTGTTTCTTTAGGTAGGTGAGTTTCAGTTCTGCTCTTCGCAGAAAAAATACAGTATATATATATATATATATATATATATATATATATATATTATGTATATATATTATATATATATATATATATATATATATATATATATATATATATATATATATATATATATACTGAATGGTTCCCAGTGATCAATTAATATCTTTTTCAACCACAAATCACTTTTAATTCCATGCCATCGCAATCGAGACTGAGAGTCGCTCGAAGGAGGCATCCGTTGGAAATTGAAACGTGGACGAGCCGAGGATTCGAACTCAGCTAACCCGTAACAAAGTACTTGATAGCGTATTGGTTTACGTCACTGTAACTTTGTTACGGATTAGCTAAGTTCGAATCCTCGGCTCGTCCACGTTTCAGTTTCCAACGGATACCTCCTTCGAGCGACTCTCAGTCTCGATTGCGATGGCATGGAAATAAAAGTTATTTGTGGTTGAAAAAGATAATATATATATATATATATATATATATATATATATACATATATATATATATATATATATATATATATATATATATACATATATATATATACACACAAAAAATGTATATATATATATATATATATACATATATTATCGTTGGCGAGGTTCAGCCCTTCACATTTTTTTCGTAGGCAAGTTTCAGCTCACCTCTTCACATTTTTTCGTAGGCGAGTTTCATCTCACCTCTTCACTTTTTTTCGTAGGCGAGTTTCAGCTCTGCTCTTCGCCAAAAATCCACGACTTTTTCCGTAGGTGAGTTTCGACTTCATAACCATTACTTCGTCGCCCCACTGCTCGCTCTGTCCTGTCACCAATGATATATGTGTTTCCCGAATTCATATATCGTATTTCCATGCTCTCCTCCTCCTCCTCCTCCTCCTCCTCCTCCTCCTCATCCTCTTCTCCTCCCCCTCCTCCTCCTCCTCTTCTCCTCCTCCCCACCCTTCTCCTCCCCACCCTTCTCCTCCCCTTCTCATCCTCCCCCTCCCCCTCCTCCTCCTCCTCCTCCTCCTCCTCCCCACCCTTCCCCTCCTCCTCCTCCTCATCCTTATCCCTCTCTCTCCCTACACCTCCCCACCCTTCTCCTTCCTCTCCTTTTCCCCTCCCCACCCTCCTCCTCCTCCCCCTCCCCCTCCCCTCCTCACCCTTCTCCTCTTCCTCCTTTTTCCCTTCCCCACCCTTCTCCTTCTCCTCCTTTTCCCATCGCCACCCTCCTCCTCCTCCTCCTCCTCTCCTCACCACCCTTCCCCTCCTCCTCATCATCATCCTCATCCTTCTCCTCCACCTACCCATCCTCCTTTTCTCCTCTCCACCTTCCTCCTCCCCCTCTCCACCCTTCTCCTCTCCACCTTCCTCCTCCCCCTCTCCACCCTTCTCCTCCTCCTGCTCCTCCTCCTGCTCCTCCTTCTCCTCCTCCTCTACACCCCTTCCCCACCCTTCTCCTCCTCTTCCTCCCCATCTTCCTCCTCCTCCTGCTCCCCTCCTCCCCCTCCCCATCCTCTCCTCCTCCCCTCCTCCCCCTCCCCACCCTCTCTCCCGTCTTCCCCGCCCTTTTACCTGTTCTTCTCTTCGTTCACACCCTCTTTCTTATCTTCCTCCTCCTCCTCCTACCTCCTCCTTCCTCGTCCTTCTCTTTGTCTTCCTCCTCCTCCCCATCCTTCTCTTTATCTTTCTTCTCCTCCGCCCTTCTCTTTGTCCTCCTCTCTCCTCCTCCTCCTCCTCCTCCTCCTCCCTCGTCCTCCTCTTTGTCTTCATTCTCCCCGTCCTTCTTTTTCTCCACATCCTCCTTTGCACTCCTCCTCCTCCTCCTTCACATTCGTCTTATCGCCCCGTCTTCCTCCTCCCATTATTATCAATTTCCCTCATTCCTGTCATTCGGTTTCTCCTTCTTCTTCTTCTTCTTCTTCTTCTTCTTCTTCTTTGTCATCTCGTACTTCTTCTTCTTCTACATCTCCTTCTTCTTCTCGTTCTCCTTTTTCTTCTATTTTTTCATCTTCTTCTTCTTCTTCTTCTTCTTCTTCTTCTTCTTTTTCATCTTTTCCTTCTCCTTCTTCTTCTCCTTCTTCTTTTCCATCTTCTCCTTTTTCATCATCATCATCATCATCTTCTTCTTCTTCTCCTTTTTCACCTTCTTCTTCTTCTTCTTCTTCTTCTTCTCGTCCTTCTTCTTCTTCTTTTTCTTCTCCTTATTCTTCTTTTTCTTCTTCTTCTCGTCCTTCTTCTTTTCTTCTTCTTCTTCTTCTTCTTCTTCTTCTTCTTCTTCTTCTTCTTCTTCTCCTTCTTAATCCTGATCTTCTTCTTCTCCTTCCGCTTCTTCTCCATCTTCCTCTTCTTTTTCTCCTTCTTCTTCTTTATCATCGTCTTCCCTCTTCTTATTCTTCGTCTTTTTCTTATTCTTTTTTATTCTAATTTATATCTGCCAGTCTGTCATTCTTGCCTCTTCGGACATTCCGTCATTCGTCGTGTTTATTACTTCCTCTTCTTCCTTCCTTCTTATTCTTCTTCTTCTTCTTCTTCTTCTTCGTTTCTTGCATTTTTTCTTGGGATCTCATTGATGTACAGGGTGTGACAGAAGTCTGTTCATTTGTGTTGCTGTTTTATTTTATTATCTTATTTATCTGTTTATTTGTTGTCTAAGGTACAAACAATGAAGAAATAGGATGATGATAGTGATATTGATAATGGTAATATAATGATAATAACAATAATAGTGGTAATGATGATGAAGATGATGATGAAGATGATGATGATGATGATGATGATGATGATGACGACGATGACGATGATAATGTAGGCTTATGAATCACCCTTCATACACACACACACACACACACACACACACACACACACACACACACACACACATGAACATAAGAATGAAGGAGACTGCAAGAGACCCTAAGGCCTACACTAAGCAGTTCTATGTCCATGACCACCTGCCATCCCCATCCATAAAGTTGTCTAACCTTTTCTTAAAACAACCGATAGTTTCAGCGCTCACTATCTAGATGATTACTAAGTCTATTGGTAAACTAGTTCTTGTCTACTTCCTTCTTAAACCTCAATTACTGCGATTCCTCCCTTGTTGCCTTAATATGATGACCTTGCCTGCGTCACCCATGTTAAAAACTTTCATCCACTTGAACACCTCTATTAGATCACCCCGCACTCTGCGTCGCCACACACACACACACACACACACACACACACACACACACACACACACACACACACACACACACACACACACACACACACACACACAATATTGACACTGACAGTACCAACAAGCACGGAGGGTATGTGTTAATGTATCGAGGTACCACTGCTAGGTAATGAACCTGATACACAACACAAAATTGCCTGGAAATATCTGGCAGCTCTCAGACATATTGGTGGAATCTGATTGGTTAATTTCATATCTGGGGTTATTCATTGGTTGTAAAATATACGTTTTCTATAAACAGTTTATCGACATTATCTTTGTCAATGGGAATATAATATTTCTATTATCATTATTATTAATATATTATCATTATTATTATTATTATTATTATTATTATTATTATTATTATTATTGTTATTGTTATTATTACTTTGCAATGAAATTAATTCCAGAAACGGCAATATATTTCTCAGGGGATGCTAGTGACAGCCACTTTCCCAGGCTGTCCAAGTACTTAAGGCAGAGGTAATGAGATTAGTGTCATATATATATATATATATATATATATATATATATATATATATATATATATATATATGAGAGAGAAATTCGCTAGTAACAGCGACATCAATCCGATAGTGTAGTGGTCTAAGGCTCTGCGAAGGTAATTTTACGGGAGGCCGATAGCAGTGTGTTCAAATCCTGCATGCGACTGTCATAAAAATTATCAGATATATATATATATGTATATATATATACATATATATATATATATATATATATATATATATATGTATATATATATATAAACTTAAACCCACTCTCGGAGAAAGATAAGCTGAGATACAGAGTAAACCGTATATTTCGACCACTAACTGTGATCCTCTTCAGCAGTTACAATTATAGGGTACATAGACAAGGGGTTATATACAGAGGAGGAAGTTACAGTGGGGAACTCAGTAAGCCTCAGGTCACTTGCCCTAAGTGAGGTCGGACGTTTCGTCCTGTGGAGATGAATTTATTAACTGCCATACTAGTAATGGCATCTGGTGACCATTGACCTTTAGAAGTATTATAATTTGGAAACCGTTTTATTAATGAGGACTCAATAATTTTTCTTTTGAAACTACAATGTGATTTGTATACTGTAGCTGCATTCTTCCAATCTATTCTGAGTTTTCTTGGCCGTATTTTAAAGAATTTTTATGTTCTTTGATCCTAGTGGGTAGATCACGTCCCGTTTGTCCCTAGTGCACTTTATCGCAATCGAGACATGGTATCTTATATACTTCGGGATTGTCCTTATTAGATGGTCTGTGATGGACATTTACTACTTTTTTAAAAATATTATTTGGGTAACTAAAAGCGATCCTAATTTGGTTACTAGGTAATAATTTAAATGCGGCATGTACAGATTCATTATAAGGGAGTTTAATATTTGATTTTTCCCAGACACATTTTGTGTTGGAATTGGTTGTTCTAAAATAACTGGCTTTGGCTTCTCTTTGGCTTTTGTCAAAAACCAATCTGGGTAGCCTATTTTTAGTAATTGAGTGCGTACTGATTGCATATCCAAAGAGCTCTTAAATAAAGGCCCGAGGAAACACTATATTTTATATTATCCGGATGATTACTGAAAAAATGTGAATAACTGCCCGTATGAGTAGGCTTCCTGTATACTGCAAAAGACAAATTTTCTGGACATCTGATCACTAATATATCAAGAAAAGGTATTCTTCCTTCACTTTCCCATTCTACTTTAAATTTAATGTTATGTGCTAAATTATATATATATATATATATATATATATATATATATATACATATATATATATATATATATATATATATGTATTTACATATGTATTTGTATGTATATGTATATACATATATGTATATATATATGTATGTATGTATGTGTATATATATATGTATATATATATATATTGCTTTGAGTCATTAATATAAGCTTACTTCCTTTATTTTTGTCTTAGATTTTTTGTATTATATTTTTCTTAATATAAATTAAATTTTTCTATTAATTCTTATAATCACATTGTCTTAATATCAGTATCAATGAATTATTAATTATGAATATCAATGAATTAGTAATTATTAAGTCTTATCATTTCTTCCTATCCTGTATCCTAATATAATTTTGTTTTCAAACTTATATGTAAGTTTCTAGATTTTTTCTTTTTCGTTTTTATTTTTCATTTAACTTCGTTCGTAGGAAAAGAAAAGAAATTTATGATAAAGTTGTTAAAAAAAAGTTTAATAAGAATTTGAGACTTGATGGAAAGAGGCATTACATTCTCCATTTTCTTTTAAGTTTTCGTATTCCCATTTTCTTTGGAACCTGCATTTCTCTCGCTTCTAGATTATTCTAGTAAACCTGATATTCCATACTCCATTTTCTATGAGGCTTATGTTTCTTCGTTAATTTTTTTCTCTTTTTTTTTTGTGAGAATCTCACATTCCATTTTCTATGATTTTTAAACAATTATTTTTGTTATTATTTCTTTTATTTTCTTTTTCCTAATTTTCTGCTTCGCCTTCTTTGTGTTGTTATTGCCATCATCAGTATTTATGCACAGCTGTGCCTTACTGCATAGCCTACTTTTTATTATTATTCCTCTTATTTCTTCTTTTTCCTCATTTTCTTCTTCGTTTTTGTCTTCATCTTCGTCATCTTTGTGTTGTTATTGCCGTTATTATCGTTATTTATGCACAGCTGTGCCTTACTGCATTGCCTCTGACTTGACCTGTATGACAGGAGTCAGGGATGGCCCTTCATCCACGAGGAGCTAAGATGTGAGAGGGCCACAAATGGGTTATGGATGGGTGTATACCTGGGTCTATGGTACCCCCTGTATGAGGTGGAAAATTAGTTTCTAGTACATAGGCATGTATTTATTATTATTATTATTATTATTATTATTATCATCATTATTATTATTATTGTTATCATTATTATTGATATTATTATTAATATTATCATTATTATTAATGTTATTTATATTATTTCTATTTTCATAATAGTAATAATAATTATTATTACTATTATTATTATTATTATTATTATTATCATTATGTAAATATATTATCATTTTTTTATTATTGTTATTATAATGATTTGTCATTATTATGATTAATATTATTGTTGTTATTATTATTATCATTATTATTATTATTATTATTATTATTATTATTATTATTATTATCACTATTATTATTATCGTTCTTATATTAGGCAAAACTGGTATCCATTATCTCTTTTTCTTTTATGAAACCTATAAATACTTCTTCTGAAAAAGAAATATATATATACTCTTCGTTTTTCTATTTGGTCTGAGGTATCACAATCCATTTTCTATGAAACTCATATTTCTCTTGTTCTTCGAAAAATTCATTTTGTTCTCCGTTTTTTATGAAGTTGACATTTCACAACCCATTTTCTGTGAAAATTAATTTGTGTTCTGATATATTTTCCTTTTTTTATTATAATTTTAGTTTGTTTTTGAATTAATTGTACTTACATTTCTATGGTACATATTCGTTATGTAATATATATATATATATATATATATATATATATATATATGTATGCATATATATATATACATATATAAATATATATATATATATACATATATATATAATATACATATATATAGATACGTGTTTGTGAGTGTATGTATGTACATACAAACCAGACATCTTATCATTTTCTATCAAATATTTATTCTAATTATTTCACTATTGTTATTATTTATCTATTTATTTAAATTATATATTCTATTTTTTTATGAACCTGACATTTTCTATGCATTTTTTAACAAATTATTTTGCTTCCCATTTTCTATGATGCTCCGTTTTCTTGGACATAAGCAACCTTAAGATTCATGTGGAAGATGTTGATAAAAAATAAGTAAACGAATAAACAGATAAGATATAGATAGATCATTTAGATAACAGATGAAAAGAATGCGCCATTGTTTATCTAACTGGACAATCATTGCCCTGTCCTATATAACTGTTTAATCAGGAATTTAATCCCTTTGTTAACTACGTAGTTAGCAAAATTGTCCCCACCATTTATTTTCCGTTTTCTGTCAGAAAATGATTTCCCGTTCTCATTATGAAATGCTAATTTCCCATTTTCTATGAGACATTTTCTCACTAATTGTTTGTTTACCATTTTTGTAAGAAAAAATTCTCGTTTTCTATTAATATCTATTTAACGTTTTCTGTATAATATTACACGTTTTTACAAGAACTCTGTGAAACCCTGGATCTACGTTTTCTATGAAAAATTAAACAATATTTTACGTTTTCTATGTACCTGTCCTTGTTTCTTATCATTAGGGTATAATCTGTACTTGAAGATATTGTTTTCACACACACACACACACACACACACACACACACACACACACACACACACACACACACACACACACACACACACAACATGACTCGATGGCGTTGTGGTAGAGTTCCCGGCTCCCAATACGGAGGTCCGGGTTCGAATCCCGACCAGGGATGAAATAATTTCATTATTGCTGCGCTGCGAGTTGCTATTCCAACTCTCGTGGGCGGGGAATTGGGTGAGTGTGTGCGTGTCAGGTCACAGTATTACCCATAGATCGGTCATACGAACTCTGAGCTCTCATCCGGAGGTTAATAACTGGCGATCATGAGTCCAACAGGTGATCCAAGAACATGGTGAATCACACACACATACTCACACACTCACACACACACACACACACACGCTCACACACATACATATATATATATATATATATATACATACATACATACATATATATATATATTTTTTTTTTTTTTTTTTTTTTTTAACCACAGGGAAATTGAAAATACGGACACCGAACGTTTTCGTCAAGACATTTTCAAAGTACTTTCAAAATGTCTTAATAGACGAAAAAGTCAGGTATCCGGTTTTCAATTTCCCGGTGGTTTCTGCAAAAATAGTTTATCATTGCATATATATATATATATATATATATATATATAGATATATATATATACAGGGGGGATGGGGGAACTAGACAAGGGAGAGAAATAGTGAACTTTCCTTTATTTTCGTTATATATTCTTTAACTTAAAACATTAGTAGTGTACCTATATTAAGAATGCATTTACTGTCTTTCAAAGTGTGCGTACATTCAATTAGGACATCATTATATATATATATATATATACATATATATATATATACATATAAATATATATATATATATATGTATATACATATATATATATATGTATATATATATATATGTATATATATATATATAAAACCCACTTTCAGAGAAAATTAAATTCAGAGATGAAGTAATCCCTATATTTCGACTACTAACTGTGGTACTCTTCAGAGGATAAGTACATAGGGAGGTTAGATTGCATAGAATATATACAGATGTGAGGTCATACTAAAAAGAGACGAGGGAAGGCTCAAGTGAGATATCCCTAATGAGGACGGGAGCCCAACTGACCGTTGGTAAGGTCAAGTTCCGCTGTCGTGGGAAGTAATTTGTTCACTGCCAATTTGGAGGCCGTTGCTCTTTTGAGGTGTTGAATTTAGGGAAGTGTTTGATTAAGGATAATTCTCTTATTTTCCTTCTAAAGTTACAATGAGATTTGTAGATATAATAGCTGCCTTGTCCCAGTCCACGATCCTTCGAGCTGGTGTGAAGGAAAACTGTAGAATTTTCTTGTCTGTATCAGATGGAATTTCTGTGTTCTTTCATTCTAGTACAGCGTTTCCCAACCTGGGTGCTGAAATAAATTATAGGGCTGCTGGGCAGTGACGCACACAAAAATCACACTGGTATATATATATCATTGATTACCTAGTTATGCATATTTGACTTTTCCCTTGCTATTTTATTTTTCTAGGGTGTTCTTATTTCTTCTACAAACAATATTGTCAATTTGTTTCAGTTCTAAGGAATCAAGAAACTAAATCATCAAGCAGTACACTTCACTTTCTTTTATCCTTCTGATAACAAGATAGGGGTGCTGGACTGCTTAGACGTGACAACAGGGGGTGCTATGGTCGGAAAAAGTTGGAAAACCCTGTTCTAGTACAAAGATCTCTGTCTGTCTGTCCCCAATACACCTCTTCCCAATCCCTGCAGGGTAATTTGTACACGCCGGGGCTATTGTGGGCTTTTGTCCGGTGGTGGACATTTACTACTCGTTTGAAAAGACTATTGGGATAATTAAAAGTAACATTGATTTGGTCTTTGGGAAGTAGTTTGGTAACAGCATGAGTAGAAGAGTTATAAGGTAATTTGATATTTTTATTATTCCATCTGAACTGGAAATCTGGTATAGATGTATTATAATAGCTACGTTTGGCTTTCCTTAAGGCTTTTGACAAAAACCTTTCTGGATATTCTGTTTGTGATAATTGTTTATCAATCTGATTCCTGGGTCTAAATATTGAGGACTGCGTATTCTAAGGGCTCTAGGAAACGGACCTGAGGCAGCACTGGATTTAATGTTGTCCGGGTGATGACTGGAAAAAATGTAAATAACATCCAGAGTGTGTGGGTTTTCTATATACCGAGAAGGACAAAATATCCAGGAAAGGTAATTGTCCTTCTACTTCCCATTCTACTTTAAAATCCATGTTACTTGAGACTTATTGACCCACTGTCTGAGAATGAGGTAAGAAAAGAAAATCTGTATATTTCGACCACTATCTGTGGATAGTGGTCGAAATATACAGATTTTCTATCCTTATCTCATTTCCCTACAGTGGGTCAATAAGCCTCATTTTACAAATGTGCTACTACATTATACCTTCCTAATCTATGTTACTTGTTAAAGTGTTTAGTTTATTATAAAACTCCTCAAAAGAGCACAATTTTTCATCCCACATAGTGAAAATACTATCCACGTACCTATACCAAAACATAACAGCTGGTTTGATTTTTGGTAGTAGAACGGTCTCAAGAAACTCCATGTACAGGTGAA
This sequence comes from Oratosquilla oratoria, assembly GCF_046742065.1. Classification (NCBI taxonomy): domain Eukaryota; kingdom Metazoa; phylum Arthropoda; class Malacostraca; order Stomatopoda; family Squillidae; genus Oratosquilla; species Oratosquilla oratoria. Next base: position 53,342,055 of record NC_134806.1, read on the forward strand.
CGAGTACCTAGGAGAGGTTGGAACCAATTCCACTCAAATCTTTGCCTGAAAAAAGTGTCTTTGAAAGGAAAAAACGTTGGTCTTAAGAACATAAGAACAAGAATGAAGGAGACTGCAAGAGACCATAAGGCCTACGCTAGGCAGCTCCGTATCCATGACCACCTGTCATCCCCATCCATAAAGTTGTCTAATCGTTTCTTAAAACAACTGATAGTTTCAGCGCCTACTACATGGTTACTAAGTTTATTCCATTCGTCGACCACCCTATTAGTAAACCAATTCTTGCCTCTTTCCTTTTTAAATCTAAATTTGTCCAGTTTATAACCATTACTGTGAGTCCTGCCCTGTTGTTTTAATATGATGACCTTGTTTGAATCACCCTTGTTAAAGCCTTTGATCCACTTGAATACCTCCACATAGAACATAAGCGGGCTAAACTGATCATTCTAGAAACCGGAATGGTGATTTGATCTAGAAATAGGTGCAACTTCGGATTCGTAAAACCTAAGGACATCATTGATGTTGACTTTTGTGAACAAAGAATTTTTATCGAGGTAATTTGCAATTATCAGGAATATTTTGGTTCTTAATTTTATTCACAAAATCTTCAGAATGTTTAATGTGTGAGCTGGAAAAACTGCAAACAAAATGTGAGAGTATTTTGGTGAGCCATTTGGAAACTTTGTGAGCACAAGAATCCCTATTGAAAATAACTGGTCTCAGAGAGGTGCCATCTTTGTGAATTTTTGAGAGACCATAAAAATTATACAATATGATGATATGGTTTAACGTCACAAACTCCCCCTATCAGAAGGCTAGGACGGTGCCCCTCACAGATGGTTTTGTAGCGTGGAATTTAATAAACCATACCCTTGGTCCAACTTCGCCGATGGCAGGATTCGAGCCGCCATCCCCCTCGACCTTCGCCGCAAGTAACTTTGCCCAAAAAATATCAACTCCTAAAATCTTACGGGCTTCCTTGTTGAACTCTGCAGCGGTGTTCTTGAGGGGGGTTTTAGTATTCGCATCCGTATTCGTATTTTTAGTATTCGTATTTATTATTCGTATTTTTTATTAGTATTCGTATCCGCTAGAAAAACAAGAGCTTTGTTATCTCCCTCTGTACTTATCCTTTGAAGAGGACCACTGTTAATGATCGAAATATAAGGAATACTTCATCTCTGATTTTAATTTTCCTTGAAAGTATGTAATAAGTTTGAATATACATGCACACACACACACACACACACA
>NC_134806.1:53358305-53393305 GCF_046742065.1 Oratosquilla oratoria
CGGGCGCTTGGGGCGCTGAACTCAGAGACTCGCCCTTAATGATGTTACGTGGGATGGCTAAGGGCGAGGGCCGCGGTGGTGAGTGGTATGGGGTGGTGGTGGTATGGGGTGGTTGTGGTATGAGGTGGTGAGTGGTATGGGGTGGTGAGTGGTATGAGGTGGTGGTGGAATGAGGTGGTGAGTGGTATGGGAGGGTGAGTGGTATGGGGTGGTGGTGGTATGGGGTGGTTGTGGTATGGGGTGGTGGTGGTATGAGGTGGTGAGTGGTATGGGGTGGTGGTGGTATGGGGTGGTGGTGGTATGGGGTGGTGAGTGGTATGAGATGGTGAGTGGTATGAGATGGTGAGTGGTATGGGGTGGTGAGTGGTATGGGGTGAGTGGTATGGGGTGGTGAGTGGTATGGGGTGGTGGCGGTATGGGGTGGTGAGTGGTATGGGGTGGTGAGTGGTATGAGATGGTGAGTAGTATGGGGTGGTGAGTGGTATGGGGTGGTGATTGGTATGAGATGGTGAGTGGTATGGGGTGGTGAGTGGTATGGGGTCGTGAGTGGTATGGTGTGGTTGTGGTATGGTGTGGTTGTGGTATGGGGTAGTGGTGGTGGTAAGGGCTTGGTAATGTTGGTTGTTGTTGGTGGTGGTGGTGAGAGATGGAGATTAGGAATAGTATAGTTTGGGTTTGTGGTGGTTGGCGTTGGTCATGGTTGGTGGTATGAGGTGATGGTATGAAATGGTTGGTGCTAGTTGGAATTGCTGGTGAAATAGAAGTTGTTTGAAGGGGGGATGGTGGAAAAGTGGTGATAGTAATCGTTAAAGTGTGGTAGTGCTAGAGTTGGCTGAAAAGATAGTGATGGTGGTATTACTTATGGTATTTGTGGTGGTAATAGTGGTATACTTGAGTGCCTCTCTTCATCTCATACTTAAAAGCAAAAACTACCTCTTCCTTTGTAGTATCTGGCATACTACAAACGGTTATAGCGGAATTTACTGACTCAACTAAATTATTTGATCAGTAAAGCTCTTGGTAAAGTTATTCTACTCTTTATCATTCTGCATCTAATGTTCTCTTCTTTTATCTTTCAAAGATATCTTTTGCTTCATCCGTAAAACCAGTCTTTGCTCGGTCCCTTTGATACTTTTACCTTACGCAATGCAGCAAGGCACAGTACACCCACAGCAAGGCCGCTTCACTTAATCGGCGACCCCCCTTCTCCGTCCCCTCATGCAGAAAAAGAGAAGACGGGGAGAAATCCCTTCGGGCTGCGTCAAAATATTAATAACACATAACCAACTCCTATTCCCCCATCCCTCCCTTCCTTGCATAACATTTTATACTGATGCTATTTCAGAAGAACAAAAAGACCAGGAAGACCTTAGTAACTACTGATCAGTTAACTTTTTATGAAATATATAGAAAGTATCCTCCATGATTCTTAGAAATAGAGAAAGAAACCAACCAAAAGCACAGGCAGGCTTTAGAATCGGATACTAGGGTATAGAACATTTGCAGATGATGAACCAACTAATTGAGAAAACAACAGAATGTAATATAACCCTTTCATTAGCTTTTGTAGATTAAGAAAAGGCCTTTGACTCGGTAGAACAAATGACATTAATGAACTCTGCAAACAGAGTGAAAATGTGTACATTGTTAGAGTTTTAGAGAAAGGTACTGCTGTAATTCGAGTACATAAAGATACAGAGAAGATGAAAATCGAGAAAGGAATACGGCAAGGCGATACAGTTTCACCCAGCTTGGCAGAAATAAATTTTCAGAAGGTTGAGTTGGGAAGGGAAAGATTTGAAGATTAATGGTGAGTATTTACCGATGACATTCTTGTTTCAGGAAGAGCAGAAAATTTGCATGAGATGCTGAGTGATTTGAGAGAGAGAGAAAACGATAGATCGATGTTAGGAATAACGCCGAAAGAGAGCAAGACTGATTAGAGAGGAGACTAAAGTGAAAGATATTATTATGGAAGCTTTGGAAAAAGAGAAGAAATGGAATTAGGCAGGGAAATTAGCGCGAATGAATGATGGAGCAAGTGTGTTACTGACTGGATGCCGCGAGATGGGAAGCGTGGAAGAGGGAGACCAGACAGAAGATAGAAGTTTGCAAGAGTGGCGTGGCAGAGGCTGGCACAGTCGTGCGAGATGTGTGATGGTATGAAAGTGGATTCTGGTTGGTTGATGGATTGGTGGTGGTAGTAGTGATAGTGGAGATACCAAACAGAATGGTTTGAATTCGACCTCCTTTGGTCTTGATGAAGATTAACGATGGATTAAGATGTTTGTGTTCGGTGTGGTAATGGTAACTAATGGTAGTTAGCTGATGGTAGTTATCAAAGTAATTCCAACTCAAGGTTAATGTTGCTCAGGGTAAAAGGGAGGAAGGTAAAGGTAGTTGTCGTAGTTTCGTGTAGTTTGTTGTATCTTTTTTTACATTTTACATTTATCTTTTTGTATCATTTGTATCTTTTTTACATTTTACATTTATCTTTTTTGTATCATTTGTATCTTTTTTATATCTTACATTTATCTTTTTTGCATCTTTTTTGTATCATTTGTATCTTTTTTTTACATTTATCTTTTTTGTATCATTTGTATCTTTTTTTAAATTTATCTTTTCTTTATGCACGCGATTATCATTTGTGTTGTTTTGACATAATTCATTATTCCATGCACCATTTCTTTATACATTTAATTCTTTTATTTCTTCATTTACTTATTCATGACTTTATTTACTTGCTTGCATGTGTATTTCTTTATCTTGTTTTTGTATTTATTCATTTATTTGTTTATTTGTTTGTTTATGACATATTCACTTGTTTACTAAATATATTTATTTATTACTCTTTATCAACTTATCTATCTACAATAATTTTATTCGCTTAAAACACACGAAGGGAAGGAAGCAAAAAATAAAGAAATAAAAAAAATTGAAAAAAAAAAATAAAAAACAAAAAATAGATGGAAATCAAAACCTGGGGCGAGTTGACGAGAACGAGCGAGTTGATAGCAGAGTTGAAGACACTGTCTTTTTAGGATTGACAGTGAAGAAAACGGAGATTTTTATGGTGATGGATCGAGCGGCCTTGTTGCCCGCTAGGGGGCCCGGCGGCGGTTGTCGTGTTAGAGAGAGAAAGAGAGAGAGAGAGAGAGAGAAGGGGAAAAGGAGAAGTGGTAGGAAAGAGAGAGAAATGAAGGGAAAGAGAGAGAAAGAGAAAAGACGAGAAAAGGGAAAGAGAGGAGGATAGGTGATAAGAGAGAGAGAAAAAGAGAGAGAGAGAGAGAAGGGGGAATAGAGAAGTGGGGGGAAAGAGAGAGAAATGAAGGAGAGGAGAGAGAAAGGGAAAAGGCGAGGAAAGAGAAAGAAAGGAGGATAGGTGATAAGAGAGAGGGAAGGAGAAAGAGAGAGAGAGAAGTAGTTGGACAGAGAGAGAAGTGGAGGGAAGGAGAGAGAAAGAGAAAAGACGAGGAAAGGGAAAGAAAGGAGGATAAGTGATAAGAGAGAGAGAGAGAGAAGGGGGAATAGAGAAGTGGGCGAAAGAGAGAGAAATGAATGGAAGGAGAGGGAAAGAGAAAAGACGAGGAAAGGGAAAGAAAGGAGGATAAGTGATAAGAGAGAGAGAGAGAAAAGAGAGAAACGGGTGAAAGAGAGAAAAATGGAGGGAAGGAGAAAGGAGGAAAGGTTATAAAAGAGAGAGAGAAGGAGAGAGAGTTTGAAAAAATTGTGTGAGAGAGAGAGAAAGAGAGTGATAAGGAGAGAGACAAGGGGAGGGAGAATGAAAAAATAGTGTGTGTGTGTGTGTGTGAGAGAGAGAGAGAGAGAGAGAGAGGCGGAGATAGAAGTTGGAGGGGGAGGTGGCACACCGTGAGAGGTGTAACGTGAGAATGATAGTATGAAATATGTAATATGAGAAAGATACAGTGAGAGATGTGATGTGATAAGGAAACCGTGAGACGTATGTTGTGAGAAGGATAACGTGTGGTGTGAAACGTGAGAATGATAGTGTGAGAGATTGAAAATATTGTGAGAGAGAGAGAGAGAGAGAGAGAAAGGAGAGAGAGAGAAAGGTAAGGAGAAGGATACCGTGAGATGTGTATTGTGAGAAGGATAACAAGAGAATGATAGCGTGAGAGATGTAATATGGGAAGGATATTGTGAGAGGAGTATTGTGAGAAATATACCGTGAGAGGTGTGTTGTGAGAAGAATAACCTGGGTTGTGTAACGTGAGAATGGATACCGTGAGATGTAATATGGAAAGGATAACGTGAGAAGTATACTGTGAGAGGAGTATTGTGAGAAGGATAACGTGAGATGTGTATTGTGAGAAGGATAACGTGAGAATGATAGCGTGAGAGATGTAATATGGGAAGGATACCGTGAGAAGGATATTGTGAGAAGGATAACGTGAGAATGATAGCGTGAGAGATGTAATATGGGAAGGATACCGTGAGAAGGATATCGTGAGAGGTGTGTCGTGAGAGTACCGTGAGGGGAAGAGTGAGATGTATAGCGTGATAAGTACATTGTGAGAGAGTGGTTAAGTTTCTCGTGATAAATGTTTACTGAAATAATTTATGTAACTAAATTAATTTGCTAAGTTATCTTTTTAACTAAACTAAGTTAACCAACTTGACTAATTAAACTAAACTAGTTCACTAAGCTTAACTAATTTACTAACCTATACTGATTTAAGTATGTTAACTAAGTTAATTTAGCCAAACTAAGTTAACTAAACTAATCTAACATAACTAATCTAATTGAGCTAACTTCACTACATCAACTATTTATCTAAGCTTACTAAGGTTACTAATTTAACTAACACAAATAAGCTGATTTACCTACGTTTACTAGTTTAACTAATTTGACTATTTCGCTAAGCTGTCTTAACTAAATCAACTAAGTTAACTAACTAAACTAATTTAACATAATTTTGTCAACTAATTCAACTCAACTAGTTTAACTACTTAACTAAGTCAACTAACTAAACTAAGTTAACTTAATGATGTTAACTAATTCAATTAGTTTAACTATTTAACTGAGTCAACTAACTAAACCAAGTTAACTAACTTGACTAAGTCAATAAAACTAAGTTAACCAACTAAACTAAGTTAACTAACTTGACTAAGTCAACTAAAAAGTTAACTAACTTAACTAAGCGAACTAAAATAAGTTAACTAACTTAACTAAGTCAACTAAACAAAGTTAACAAACTAAGTTAACTAACTTAACTAAGTCAACAAAAATAAGTTAACTAACTTAACTAAGTCAACAAAAATAAGTTAACTAACTTAACTAAGCCAGCTAAATAAGTTAACTAATTTAACTAAGCCAACTAAGCAAATCTAACAAACTAAAATAAGTTAACTAACTAAACCAAGTTAACTAAATTGACTTGTCAATAAAACTAAGTTAACTAACTTAACTAAGTCAACTAAAATAAGTTAACTAACTTAACTAAGCCAACTAAACAAAGTTAACTAACTTAACTAATTCAACTAAACAAAGTTAACAAACTATGTTAACTTAACTAAGTCAACTAACTAAAATAAGTTAACTAACTTAACTAAGCCAACTAAAATAAGTTAACTAACTTAACTGAGTTAACAAACTAAGTTAACTAACTTAACTAAGTCAACTAACTAAAATAAGTTAACTAACTTAACTAAGTCAAATAAACAAAGTTAACAAATTTAACTAAGTTAACCAACTAAACCCTAACCCACCACTTGAGTGGAAGGGGAAAGGACATAAGTTGAGGAGCGTAATACGCCAGGAGGCGCTGATTAGCTGCGACCGAAGCCGTCACCTTTGCCCAATGTGCTCGGGGGGGGGGACTGCTGGAGGGCTAGGTCACTAACAGTCACTGCTGGGAATCGGAGAGGAGTGCGGGATTCGAACCCGGGACTAAGTGAATGCGAGATCAGCACGCTTCAGATTACGGCTAAACTCGCTTATAAAAAATAAATAGATAAACAAATAAATAAAAAACGAAAGAAAATGGAAGGTTTATAAATAAATAAAAAACGTTGAAGAAAATGGAAATTTGTTGGTGGTGCTAGATCTGATTGTGGTGGTGATGGTGATAGTGGGGAGTGGCGGTGGTGATAACGATGGTAATGATAATGGAAATGGTGATGATGGTGGTAGTCGTAGCGGTGTTGGTGGTAATGGTGGGGATGGTGATAGTAGTGGTGATAGATCTTGTATTGGTGGTGATACTAGGGACAGTGATGGTGATAATGATGAGGATGGCATTTCTGTATAGTTGCTTAATTGTATTTACTTCAAGGGGCTACGTTCGTGGGGTCCCGTCTTTTGTAATTTCTCCGATCATGCAAGTATGATACTTTTGCAGTGTCCCAACACCTTATGAGCAAATATGGCGTCCTATTTTAGGGTTATTCGCAAATTTAATCATGTCACTATTAATCCTATTATACAAACCGTTTATATACATAATGAACAATGAAGGACCCAAAACCGAACCCTGGGGAACTCCACTAGTAACACTCCGCCATTTAGATTACAAAGGAAGAGCATACTGACAGGAGACCTTTTGGTCCATAACTAGGTCGGATGCAAAAAAAAAAAAATAATAATAATAATAATAATAATAATAATGATAATAATGGTGATGATCATGATGATGATAAATAAAATTATAATAAATGGCAGTTATTACAGTATATTGCTTAGGTGTTTATCTGAATAAATCTTAAAACTTCGAACTGTACTACATTGTACTGTCTCTGCAGGAAGTTTATTCCATTCAGTAACTACACGGTTGGCAAAGTTGTTTCTACCCACTTCCAAATCAAATCTACTTCCTGACAGTTTGAGACCATTATTTCTTGTCAGATTAGCATTCAGTGTTAATTATTTCTTGTCAGATTCGTATTTAGTGTGATTTACACCATTGATGGCCAGCTGTTGTTTTCTGTCTCTAATCTATGATCTAATCAATTCAAACACATTTCCTCCCGTGCCATAGACTTTGATTTTATCCAGAAGTCTCTGGTGAGAATCTTTATTGAACGCCTTGCTGAATTCAAATGATTACGAATTACAAAGGCGGAGCATGCCGACAGGAGACCTTTTGGTCCATATCTAGGTCGGATGCGAAAAATAAATCACAATAATAATAAAACAATAAATAAAAACTATCATTGTTATCTGTTGCACTGTAGACAATACTTCAGTTTTTCTCGAACTGAGATCGATGTTAGTGGTACTGTGAATCGATGTAAACATAGACTTTCCTTTACTCTTCTAGTAATAAGTTGTTAGTTAGGAGATGCTAGACTGCTTAGACCTAGAAGGGGGTGCTAGGCTCGGAAAAAGGCTGGGAAAAGGCTGTGCTAGGGTCGGAAAAAGGCTGGGAAAAAAGGTTGGTATACTCAACATTGCGGATAAAGCATGAATGGTTAAATACACACGAAATATTCTTGGTAGATTCTTACTGTGAGTGACGAATCAGTTTATCCGTTTCCAAACGCTCCCTGGTACTATTTGATTACAGCCCTTGACGCTAACCACTAAACCTGAATAGAATCACCTGACGACACACGTCAAGGTGACTGAGTATGTTTCCAGTGAGTTTGACGAGTGTGAGATTTAGCGTGAGAGAGTGAGATTGAGTGAGTGATTGAGTGAGTGGATGCAAGCGCCAGTCTTGCAAGATGGATGAACCTCAGCCAGCGGAGGATCTTGAACAAGATTAAAAGAGAGAGAGAGAGAGAGAGAGAAGAGAAGGAGATTAAAAGGGAGAGGGGGAGGGAGAAGTGAAGAGAGATAGAGAAGGAGAGCGTGTTATGGAGAGAAAGAGAGAAGGAGAGAGAGAGAAACGAAGGAAAGAGAGAAATGGAGGGAGGGAGAGAGAAAGAGAAAAGACGAAGAGAGAGACAAAGGGAGAGAGATTGGAAAAAATTGTGTATGTGCGCGCGCGTCTGTGTGTGTGTGAGAGAGAGAGAGAGAGAGAAGGAAATAAAAAGAGAAAGAGAGAGAAGGAAAAAGAGGAAGAGAGGGAGGCAGAGAGAAGCAGGAAAAAGAAAGAGAAACGAAGGGAGGGAGAGAGAGAAAGACAGAAACATGAGGAGATAATGAGGAAAGGGAGAATAGAAGAAAAGGAAGGAGGAAGAGAGGGAAAGAGAGAAAGAAAAGGAACAAGAAAGACGGAGGAAGAGAGGGAGAGAAGGAGAAAGAGTAAAAGAGAGGGACAAGGGAAGATGGAGGTGCAGTAAAGGAAACACACAAACACACATACACACACACACACTCACACACACACACACACACACACACACACACACACACACACACACACACACACACACACACACACACACACACACACACACACAGTGAGAGAGAGAGAAAGAGAGAGAGACACTTCCTAGATAATTCAATTAATATTCTAAATTTTGGACGTCCTTAAAACACTTCATTCATGTTAATTTCATAGACAAATGCTGTAATCATCTCCAGTGAAATATCACACTGAGGTGGTTAAGATAATCTGTATGATCATATCAAACTGCGTTTGAGAGGATGATCCAGGTTAAGCTTGAGATTAAAGAAGAATTTTAACAAAATAGAATATATTATAAGAGCTGTGCCTTACCGCACTACGTTTGACTTTAGGAGTGTGGCGCGTCTTCAGGATGGGATGTATTTATTAGTTAAGTAATTTGGTTATTTATTTAGTAATTCAATTATTCGATTATTTATGTTTTTTTATTTAGTCGTTAATTTATTATATATTTGCTTAAGTGAATATTTGTTGCTTTGTTGTTTGTGTGTGTATTCTATTCATAGATTTATGTTTGTATATATTTACTAATTTATTGAATAATGTACTTTGTTTATATATATGTGTATATGTATATACGTATATATATATATATATATACGTATATATATACACATATATATATATATATATATATATATATATATATATATACGTATATATATATATATATATATATATATACATATATCAGTTTATTCGTTTTTTTTTTTTTTTGCTTGTTAGGTAATTTCATTATTATTTATTGTGTTTATTGTATTTATAGTTCATTTACTTATTTGATTTGTTTATTGGTCTCAAATTTATTGTATTATTTATTTACATTTGTTATATTTCAATTTATTAGTTTACTATTTACATGTTTATGTATGTATGCATATTTATTCTTCTTTTACGATTTTATAATCTCATCGATTTATTTGTATATATATATTTGTTTATTTGTATACTTTGTTTATATTTGTTTATATATTTTATTTTATTTGTTTATTTTCTTTTGACTGGGGTAGGATTTGCTTACCCTTTTATAATGAGGAGAAAAGAATATTTGGTCGATTATTTTTGCTACCGGATGTGGGTTCCATGAATAATGATGATAATAATATTTATGGCAATAATAATCATAATGATAATAATTATAATAGTAGTAATAATAATGACAATAGTAATAATGATATATAATAGTAAAATAATGATAGTAATAATAATGATGATAATAATAATAAGGATAATAATAAAATGATAATGATGATGATGATGATAATGATGATAATAATAATGATAATGATGATGATGATAATAATAATGTAATAATATAATGACAATAATAATAATAATAATGATAATCATGATAATGATAATTGTAATAATAAAATCGTTTAAGGATAACATTAATAATAAGAATGTGACTACCGTTCGTAGAATAAGATATCAGCCAGGCTATCCTAGGACGTGGGGCATTTTTAGATTTATATATATATATATATATATATATATATATATATATATATATATATATATATATTAGTTGTTTCTGTTTCTGTTTGATTATTTACTTATTTTTCCATTTTTTTTTATTAATTTATTTGCATTTATCTAATATTTTTATTTATTTGTATTTATTAATTCTCATTTAGTTGTTTCGTTTCTGATTGTTAGTTTATTTTTCATTTTATGGATTAATTAATTTGTATTTTTATTTTTATTTATTTGTTTTTATTAATTTGTATTTGGTTTTGCCTCTGACTAATCATTTTATTATTTTTCCATTTTTTTATTGATTTATTTATTCATTTTATTTATAGATTCATCTATTCGCTTATTTTATTTTATTTGGTTATTTTATTTTTATTTATTTGTTTTATTTAAATATTTACTTATTTTACACTTTTGTACACATTTAATTTAATCTACTTATTTGTTTATTTGTTTATGTACAATCAATCTCCATTTTAGGGTTAAACTCTTCTGGTTTAGACGTTAATTGGATTTAACTAACTTTATAAAGGTTAGGTTAGATCTTCAGTCTAGGTTAAGACTTTGTAGTTATGCAAGATTAACCTCAACAGAGTACATAGACAATTATATAAATGAATAAATGAATAAGATAGATAAATAGATAATTAAAATAAAATTAAATAAACGAAATAAAAATAAAATAGACATGAAAATAGAAGAAAGAAAAAATAGAAAAATAAAGATAAAAAGAAATAGAAGAAAAAATTTAATAAAAATAAAATATCCTTTAAGTTGAGTGAAGGGTTACTGCGGGTGTTTTCTAAGGAGGAGGAGGACGAAGAGGAGGAGGAGGAAGAGGAGGAGGAGGAGGAGGAGAAGAAGAAGAAGAAGAAGAAAAAAAATCTGGGCTAATGCGACTGAGGGTACAGTTTGAGCAAACTGTGGTGAAATATGGGGACCATTCTTCATTCTTTCTCGTCCTGGCAGATTCGTGTAATAATGCTACCGGGGGAGGAGGAGGAGGAGGAGGAAGAGTGGGAGGAGGAGGAGGAGGAGGAGGAGGAGGAGGAGGAGGAAGAGTGGGAGGAGGAGGAGGAGGAGGAAGACCGGGAGAAGGAAGAGGAGGAGAGAAGGAAGAAGGGGAAGAGGAAGGGGAAGGGCTGGAGGAGGAGGAAGAGGAGAAAGAGTGGGAGGAGAGGAGGAAGAGTAGGAGAATGAGAGGAGGAAGAGGAGGGGAGGAGGAGAAGGAAGAGAGGCTGGAGGAGGAGGAGGAAAAGCGGGAGGAGGAGGAGAAAGAGTGGGAGGAGGATGAAGAGGGGATGGAGGAGAGGGTGATGAGAGGCTGGAAGAGGAAGAGGAGGAGGAGGAGAGAAGGAAGAGGGGTAGGAGGAAGAGGGGAAATACAAGCTGGACGACAAGGCGGAGGAAGCGTAGGAGGAGGAGGTGTGGGAAGATAGGGAGGAGGAGGAGGAAGAGTGGGATGAGGAGGAAGAGTGGGAGGAGGAGTAAGAGTAGGAAGAGGAGGAAAAGGAAGAGGAGGAGGAGGAGGAGGAGGAGGAAGAGTTGGAGTAGGAGGATAAGAGGAAGAGTGGGAGGGGGAGGAAGAGGGGAAGAGAGGCTGGAGAAGGAAGAGGAAAGGGTAGGTAGGCAGGAGGAAGAGGAGGAGGATGTGGAGGTGAGGCTAGAGGAAGAAAAGAAGGAAAAGGAGAAGCAAGAGAAAGAGGAAGATAAGAGAGGCTGGAGGAGGAGGAGGAGGAGGAGGAGGAGGAAAGGCGATGCTCGAGGAGGAGAGGAGAAGAAGCTTGAGGAGGAGGAGGAAGGGAAGGAGAGGCTTAAGGAGGAAAAAGAAAAGGAGGAGGAGGAGGTGGAGGAGGAGAGGGTGGAAGAGGAGGAGGAGAAAGATTAGGAGAGGCTGGAGGACGAGGATGAAGAAGAAGTGGAGAGGTTCGAGGTGGAGGAGGAGGAGGAGGAGGAGGAGGTTAGGCTGGAGGAGGAGGAGGAGTTGGGAAAGGAGGAAATGTTGGAGAAGAAATGATACTGGAAGAGGAGGAGGAGGAGGAGGGATGAGATGGTCCGATGTAACGCAACAAAAATGAAGTCATTCTTGTTTTTTTATATATTTTCTTTTTACAAAAAAATTATATATAACGGAGTAAATTAAGGCCGTTGTGTCGCCGTTATTTTCTATCTTATTTAATTTCATTTATTCGTTATAATTATTTCTATTTATCTTATTTTTATTTATCTATTATTTATTAGATTTTTTCTGTTAATTTTTATTATTTCTATATATCTTTATTATCATTTATCATTATTTATATCTTTATCTTATATATATATGTATACCTGTATATATATATATATATACATATATATATATATATATATATATATATATATATATTATTTTAGGTCTTTGATTAGGTTAGGTAAGTACAAGAGGGATGTTACTTTTTCCGAAATTCCGCTCAATTTATTCCGATTAGGGTCGAATATGGCATATTATTGACACAATTATGGCGATATTATTGTCTCAATTTAGCCATAAACGACTGTGAAGCTCCAATGAAGAGGTCATTGAAAGGAAGGATTTTGTAGAAGAAAGGGGAAACATTTCTTCCTTTCACGATCTTTAAAAAAAAAAAGAAATCTTCAAAACTCGCCATCTAACAAGGTACAAGAAACGCTACACTAGCATGTCAGAGCTCAACCTGACACCTCTGCGGACCAGAGGCACGCGTGGGTACAAGTGCTGGTGGATTGGTAGATTCTTGGCAGCGAATTTGTATGCTGACCTAGCTTAGGGTCATATAAGGTGGTTAGTATCTACGCTTACCAGTGCTTCTTTCCTCGGGGGACAATATCGCTCCAACTCTGGTCCGTAGGGGTATCTGAACCCAAGTTGACCTAGCTTAAGATCAGTGACCTCGACCAGAATAAAGACTCACAAGCCTGCCATCCTCGCGGAAGGTGTTAACTCGCTTTAAACACCAGAGAATTTAACACCAGTATTAACACGTATTTTACAACAGAATATTTAACACCAATCCTTACACGCTTTCGACACCAGAGAATTCAACACCAAATCTAACATGCTTTTAACACCAGATAATTTAACACCAAATCTAACATGTTTTTAACCCCAGATAGTTTAACACAAATCCTAACATGCTTTTAACACCAATCCTAACACGCTTTTAACACCATGGAATTTAACACCAAACCTAACATGCTTTAAACACCTGAAAATTTAACGCCAATATTAACACGCTTTTAACACAAGGGAAGTTAGCACCAATATAAACACACTTTTAATACCAAACCTAACACCCTTTTATCACCAGAGAATTTAACACCAAACCTAACACCCCTTTAACACCAGAGAATTTAACACCAATACTAACGCCCTTTTAACACACGAGAATTTAACACCAATACTAACACGCTAACAACACCGATTACCGTAACACGCTTAACACACAAATAAAAATTGACTGTATCAAAGCACTTAATAGTACTTAAGGGTATACCCACTAACCGCTTCTCCCCCCCCCTCCCCCTCCTCTTCCTGTTTCCCCTCCCCTTCCCTTCCCCCTCCTCTTCCTGTTTCCTCTCTCCCCCCTTCTTCTCCTCTGTCTCTCCCCTTTTCCTCCCCCTCCTCCCCTTCGTCCTCCTCCTCCTCCTCCTCCTCCCCTCCTCATATTCCTTTCCCCTCTTTCTTCCCCCCATCTCTACCTCCTTCTTCCTCTCCCCCTTCTCTTCCCTCCCCTTCCTCCTCCTCCTCTTCTCCTTCTCCCTCCTCCTCCTCTTCTCCTTCTCCCTCCTCCCCTCTCCTTCCCCCCTCTTCCCCCCTCTGCCTCTCCTAAACGTCTCCTTGCCCCCCACCTCCCACTCCTCCCTCCTCACCTCACCTCCCTCTCCCTCGTCCCCTCTGACCCTTCTCCTCCTCCTCTTCCTCCTCCTCTTCCTCCTCCTCTTCCTCCTCCTGCTCCTCTTCCTCCTCCTCCTCTCCTCCCCCTACTTCCCTCCTTCCTCTCTCTCGTCCCCTCTGACCCTCGTCCTACTCCTTCTACTCCTCTTCCTCCTCTTCTCTCCTTCCTCCTCCTCTTGTTTTACTTCCTCTTCCTCCTTCCTCCCTATTTATTCGTCTACCTCCTCAGTACACTTATGCCACATACCTCATATCACCTATTACCACATGGCACATATATCTCATACATTACATACCTCATATCACATACCAAATACCTCATACCACATGCCTCATACCACTCACTACATGCCGCACCATATATCATTTCCTTTATATAATATATCAAAAACTACATATATACCACACATATACACAATACGCACATCAAACCATATACCATGTGCCGCATGCCTCTAGTGACATACCTCATACCGCATACCACATACCTCATACTGCACACAACATGCCTCATACCGCACACCACATACCCTATACCGCACACCACATACATCATACCACATACCTCATACTGCACACCACATACCCCTCATACCGCACACCACATATCTAATACCGCACACCACATACCTCATGCAGCACACCACGTACCTCATACCACATACCTCATACCTCATACTGCATACCACATACATCATACCGCACACCACATACCTCATACCTTATACCGCATACCACATACATCATACCGCACACCACATACCTCATACCGTATAACACTTTGCACATACTGCATACCACATACCTTATACCACACACCACATATCTCATACCGCACACCACGTACATTATACTGCATACCACATACTTCATACCGCATACCACATAACTCATACGGACACCACATACCTCATACCGCACACCACATACCTCATACCGCACACCACATACCTTATACCGCATACCACATACCTCATACTTCAACCCGCACACCACATAACTTAGTGGTATTAGACAGAAACGCTGGTGAATTGATAACAATGGTGAGGAGATCCTACTACACTAGGAGGCGCTGATTACCTGCGGCCGAAGCCGTCATCTTTGCCCTTAGTGCTTGGGGCGGGGGACTCCTGGGGCGGGGCAGGTAACACACAGACACTGCTGGGAATCGGAGAGGAGTGCGGGATTCGAACCCAGAAGTAGGTGAGACCAGCGTGCTTTTGATTACGTCATTAGTAAAGAGAAAAAGAAGAATAAGAATGAGAGGAAGAAGAAGAAAGAGGAGGAGGGGAGGAGATGAAAAAGGAGAAGATGAGGAAGAGGAGGAAGAAGAAGGAAGAAGAAAGTTAAACGTTGATAAACTGTTGCAGAGTAATGATAAACAAACAAACAGATGCAATAATGTTTCGTAATGTCTGTGTTATATCAAGTCGTGTGTTTTAGTAATTACCAAAAAAAAAAAAAAAAAGAACCTCACGAACCCCCCAAAATAAACAAATAGATAAATAAGAATAAATAATCTGCATTAGCAATAACTAAAAAAAATAACAATAAAATAAAAAGTTAGATAAGATGTCCATCAAGCAATACCAAAGGAACAATGAAATTAAATAAACAGACCAAATTGAATTAAATAAAAAGACAAAATAGAGATTAAAAAAAATCATTCAGAAAATACCACATGAATAATAATAATAATAAATGAATAAATAAATAAATAAATAGATAAATAAATTCTCTATGGGATAACTAAAAAATCTTTTCGGTCTAAGGGGTACCCTCCTCACTCCCGTCCCTCCCCTCGCCCTTCTAAACAATGACGTCACTTAACCTGAATAAAATCGCTCACGGTTAACCAAAACAAATTATCGCGTCGAAGAGGCTAACGTGTGTTAACATCGTTTAATTAACCGCCTACAATGTTAACCTTGGTAGTCCTTCACGATTGGTTAAAAAAACATAAAGTCAACCAGAAGAAGCATTTTAAGAAGTTGCATTGGAGCAAAAATATTTGAGAATATTAGTCTAAACTAGTTAAAAAAAACACACCTGAAATATATGAATTTATCTGTTTATTTATTTTCAAGATGTCATTAGGAATTTGATAAAAAAAAAATCTTTTTTAAGAAACAACCTTTTTTAATGTCAGAAACCAGTTTCTTACAACCGCCTAATACTTTGAAAACTAAACCTGCTTAAGAAATTAACTTAGTTTTGAGAGAACTAAAATTCTCGAGAAAAAAATGAAACTGATAGAACCAAAATTTCGTAAAGAATTTAAAAAATGAAAAAATTGACGAATTTCGAAAAACAAAATTTCTGGAAGAATTGCGAAAACCAAAATTTCTTGGAGATTTTCGAAAACAAATTCCTTGAGGATTTTCAAAAACCAACATCTCTTGAAAAATTTCGAAAACCAATTTTTTTTTTTTAAGATTTCCGAAAACCAATATCTTTTGAAGAACTTCGAAAACCAAAATTTCTTGAAGGATTCGAAAACCAAAATTTCTTGAAGAGCGTCACATCTTCGAAGGGTCTGAGGTCCCGGATGTTCCAGGTGGCGCCTCAACTGCTACAGGAAACTCGTCTGCGGAACCCATTAGCTCAAGGCTCCCCCATCGTCCTCCTCCTCTTCCTCCTCCTCCTCCTCCTTTTCCTCCTCACCTCCTCCTCCACTGCCCCCTCCACCTCCTCTTTCTCCGCCTTTTCCTCCGCCTCCTCCTCCAGATGGTATTCTTCCTCTTCGCCTCTTCCTCCTCATCGTCCTCCTCCTCATCCTCCTCGTCCTCTTCGTCCTTCTCCTCATCCTCTTTGTCGATTCCTCATTTCCTCTTCCTCGTCCTCCCATCCTCATCCCTCCTCTTCTTACCTACCTCTTCTTCCTCCTCTTCCTCCTCCTCTCCCTCCCCACTCCTTTCCCCCCCGCCTTCGCCATTTTCTCCTCCCTTCCTCCTCCTCCTCCTGCTCCTCCTCCTCCAGCTCCTCCTCCTCCTCCTCCTCATCTGTGCGTCTAATTACTCCCGCCTTCCCGCCGTCTGCGCCATTATCCTTGCCAGCCTCAACAACCGCATCAACGTCGCTCTCAGACTCGCCCTCAACCTCGCCTTCAACCTCAATCTCGCCCTCAACCTCGCCCTCAGCCTCAATCTCGCCCTCAACCTGAACATTAACCTCAAACTCAACCTTAAACTCGCTCTTAGCCTCAACCTCGCCTTCACCCTCAACCTCGCCCTCAGCCTCAATCTCGTCCTCAGCCTCAATCTCACCCTCAATCTGAACTTTAACCTCAAACTCGCCTCCCAGGCCTCATTATCTGGCTTAATTCACCTTAAGTAGGGTCGCGGTACTATTAGACGCCGTTCATCGTGGAGGGCATTGGTCAGGTGTGTAATGAAATCATCTGCCGCACACACACACACACACACACACACACACACACACACACACACACACTCACTCTCGTGGCGCAGTTGATAAAGTTCCCGACTGCCAATACGGAGGTCCGGGTTCGAATCCTACCCAGGGCTGAGATAATTTCAGTATCGCTGCGCTGCGGGTTGTTACTCCAACTCGTGGGCGGGGAGTTGGATGTGTGTGTGTGCGTGTAAGGTTACAGCATTACCCATAGATTGGTGATATACGAACTCTGAACTCTTTTCCGGGAGGGAATAGCTGTCGATCACGAGTCCAACACGTAATCCAAAGACCATGATGAGTCACTCACAGATACACACACACATACACACACACACAAACACACACACACACACACACACACACACACACACACACACACACACACACAACTCGTGGCGCAGTTGGTAGAGTTCCCGACTGCCACTACAGAGGTCCGGGTTCGAATCCTGACCAGGACGGAAATAAATTCAGTATCGCTGCGCTGCGGGTTGTTTCTCCAACTCTCGTGGGCGGGGAGTTGGGTGTGTGTGTGTGTGCGTGTAAAGTCACAGCATTACCCATAGGTCGGTCATAACGAACTCTGAACTCTTCCGGGATGGAAATAGCTGTCGATCACGAGTCCAACACGTGATCCAAAGACCATGGTGAATCACACACACACGTGTTATGTCATAGTGTCCTGAGTTCAGGCCCTATTGACTCACACTGCAACCCGTTACTGTCCTCCTTGTGCAAGGGAGTGGGTTGTGTAAGGTGATAGTATTGTCTATACTCGGGCATATAAGGTCTCTGCCATTACGCGTTGACCTTCTAACGGAATTCGAACCACCACTTAAATCCTAAATAGCACGGGTCAGGCTTCACTGTCCTCGATGGACTCTCTCTCTCTCTCTCTCTCTCTCTCTCTCTCTCTCTCTCTCTCTCTCTCTCTCTCTCTCTCTCTCTCTCTTCCTCCCTCTCCTTCTCTCTCCCTACCTCTCCCTTCCCCCCTCTCTCTCCTTCCCCTTCTTCCTCCTCTTGTTCTCCTCTTCTTTTCTAACTACCTCTCATCCCTCTCTCTCTCTCTCTCTCTCTCTCTCTCTCTCTCTCTCTCTCTCTCTCTCTCTCTCTCTCTCTCTCTCTCTCTCTCTCACATCTATATGTATATATATACATACTGTATATATATATATATATATACTATATATATATATATATATGTATATATATATATATACTATATATACATATACATATATATATATATATGTATATATATGTATATATATATATATATATATATATATATATATATATATATATATATATATGTATATATATGCACTAAAAACCCACTATTATTTGGATTTAAGAAAAGAAGGAAATAATGAATTTCCGTATATTTCGATACTTGCTGTGATCCTCTTCAAGCGGAATACATAGACAAGAGAGCATACATATCTTATATACAGATGAGAGAGGTAAAGTTAGGGAACATGGACAAGACATCTCATGTGGCATCTATATTGTTACGCGGGTTATGTGGTAAATCGTCCGCTTTTACAATATGAGGAAATAATTTATTAACTGCCAAGGTGGTTATGTAATCTGGTGACCATTGGCCTTTTAAGATTACAGATTACATGTCTTGTCCATGTTCCCTAACTTTACCTCTGTCATCTGTATATAAGATATGTATGTTCTCTTGTCTATGTATTCCGCTTGAAGAGGATCACAGCAAGTGATCGAAATATACGGAAATTCGTTATTTCCTTCTTTTCTTAAATCCAAATAATAGTGGGTTTTTAGTGCAATTACTAATGTGTAACGACATTACTGGACAGTGATATATATATATATATATATATATATATATATATATATATATATATATGTATATATATATATATATATCCCCACATTCTAATACAACCTCAACCTAGCCTCGCTGTACCCATTCATAGCCTCTCACTTCTTCAATGTAGCCTCGCTCAGGGGGGCCGGTAGCCTCGCTCAAGCATCTCAAAATCCCAAACATCTCCATTCTAAGGCTCACACTGCCTCATGGTAAGCGTATCCTGTCCCATGATAGGCTTGGATTGCCCTCCACATACAACATTATGAGTCCCCTCATAGACCACATAGCTCCTCACATAGGCCGCATAGGCCTGACTCGTAATATCGCATGTTACACTTATACTTTCCATACATAATCTCATTATGAGGCCTCATAACCTCATTATGAGCCCTCATAGTCTTGAATGAGGCCGCATAGCCTCATACTAACCTCATATAGCCTCATACTGACCTCATATTGCCTCAAATTCTTTCAGCCTCTTCTCCATTCCTTGATCATTGGTGGCCGGTGTTTACAAACAAGGTCGAAATTTTTTTTAGTTTTCTTCCTCCTCCTCCTCTTCCTCCTCCTCCTCCTTTTCCTCCTTACCTTACTCCTCCCCTCCTCTTCCTCCCCTCCTCCTCCTCTTCCTCTTTCTCTTCCTCCTCTCTTTCCTCCTCTTCCTCTTCTTCATCCTCTTTCTCCTCTTCTTCTCATTCCTCATACTCTTTCTTCTCCCTCCTCCCTCTTCTCATCTTCCTTCTCTTCCTCCTCTTCCACCTATTCTTCCTCCTCCTCTTCCTCTTCCTCCTCCTCTTCCTCTCCCTCCTTTTCTTCCTTTTCCTCCTCCTCTAGTTCATCCTCTTTCTCATCTTCTTCCCATTCCTCATACTCTTTCTTCTCCCTCCTCCCTTTTCTCATCTTCTTTCTCTTCCTCCTCTTCCTCCTACTCATCCTTTTCCTCCCTCTCTTCTTTTTCCTCCTCCTACTCCTTCTTTTCCTCCTTTTCCTTCTCCTCTTCTTCTCTTCCTTCTCCTCCTTCTCTTCCTTCTCCTCCTTCTCTTCCTTCTCCTCCTCCTCAATTCCTTCTCCTCCTCATCCCTCTCTTCTTTCCTCACCCCCTCTTCTTTCTCCTTCACCTCCTCCTATTCTTCCTCTTCCTCCTTTCTCATCATCGTTATCATCATCCTCTCTCCCCTCCTCCTCCCCTTCCTCCTCCTTTTCATCCTCTTCCAACTCTTCCTCAACTTCCTCCTTGTCCTCTTCCTCCTCATTATCGTCACCTTCATCCTCTTCATTCCTCATATCTTCCTCCTCTTCTTCCTTCTTCACCTCTTCCTCCTCCTACTCCTCCTTTTAATCCTCTTCCTACTTTTCCTCCACCTACTCCTTGTCCTCCTCCTCCTCATTATCGTCACCTTCATCATCTTCGTTCCCCATTTCTTCTTCCTCTTCTTCCTCCTTCACCCCTTCCTCCTCCTCCTCCTCCTCCTCCTTTTCAGTGCAAACTTTGCTCACCTTTCTCCTTGCTTCCACGCCTCCCCCCCCCATTCCCCCCAATCCCCCCCTTTCTCACGGTGGAGGGGGGGAGAAATGGGGAGGGGGGATTTGTCCATGGGTTTTCCCCCCCACGCTGCACAAGGCTACTCTCTTCCTCCTTCCTCCCCCTCCCCCCTTTCCCTTCCTCCCCCTCCCCTCCTTTCCCCTCCTCCCCCTGCCCCCTTTACCTTCTTCCCCCTCCCCCCTTCCCACCTCCCTTTCTCTCACCCCTTTTCTCTCCCCCTTCTTTCTTCCCCGCTTCTCACCCTCTTCCTCCCCACTTCCCCTCCTCTTCCTCCTTCCCACTTCCCTCTTCCTCCCCTCTTCCTCCTCCTTCTCTTCTTCACCTTCCTCCCACCTTCCCCTTCCTCCTCCCTTCCCTTTCCCTTCCTTCCCCTATTCCCTTCCTTGTGTGTGTGTGTGTGTGTGTGTGTGTGTGTATGTTTGTGTGATTCACCATAGTCTTGGGTCACGTGTTGGACTCGTGATCGACAGCTATTTCCCTCCCGGAAGAGAGCTCAGAGCTCATATATCGCCGATCTATGGGTAATGCTGTGACCTTACATGCACACACACACACCCAATTCCCCACCCACGAGAGTTGGAGTAACGATTCGCACCGCAGCGATACTGAAATTATTTCAGCCCTGAGCGGGATTCAAACACGGACCGCCGTAGTGCCGGCCGCGGACTCTTCCACTACGCCATGCGACTGTGTGTGTGTGTGTGTGTATCTGTGTGTGTGTGTGTGTGTGTGGGTGTGTGTGTGTGTGTATGTATATATGTGTTTGTGCACAGGCAAAACATTTGCAGCGTATAATCAACAATATGCAGTAATTTCATTCTAACAGCTGTTCATTGTGTTACAACCGGACTCGGACCGAAGACATGGAATTACCAAACAAATATCTTACCAAATGTAGCACTGTTCACAATATCAATCATTCGCTGCTGGACGAGAGCCTTCTTCAACGTCTCTCGTGAGTCGAGCGATTGTGCTAACGTATGCCACGTCACTCATGCAAACTTTTTTTTTCTTCTTTTTTTTTTTCTTCTTTTTTTTTTTCCCTTGGCTTGGCTTGGCTTGGGTTGTTTTAAGGGAATAAGTGCATCGCCCCATTAAAGTGTGTGTGTGTGTGTGTGTGTGTGTGTGTGTGTGTGTGTGTGCGTGTGTATGTATGTATGTATATATATATATATATATATGTATATATGTATCGTTGCCTTCATGTTGCCATTTCATTCTTCTATGTTTTTCTTATATTATTCTACTCTCTTCTTTTTCTTCTTCTTTCTCCTCTTTTTCTTTTTTCTTTCTCTTCTTCCTCCGCTTCTTTTTTTCTACTTCTTCCTCTTCTAATTATTTTGATTTTCTAATTTCTCTTTTATTTCTTCTTCTTTTTTTTTACTTCTTTTTCTTCTTCCATTTCTTCTTCTTCTTAAACTTCCTTTATTTCTTTTACTTCTACTTCTGCCTTTTCTACTTCTTCCTCTTCTTCTTTTTCTTCCTCTTCTTTTTCTTCTTCTACTTCTACTTCTTTTTCTTCTATTTTTCTTATTCTTCTCCTTCTTCTTCTTCCTCTTCTGCTTTTTTATTTCTTTTTTCTACATTTTCTTCTTCTTTTTCTTCCTCTTCTTCCTCTTCCTCTTCCTCTCTTCTCGTCTTCTTGGCTCTGACATGATCCTCTCTATCTCTTTAATCTCCTCTCTGTTTATCGTTAATTTGTCACCGAGTTGCTCAAGTAATGTCTCGCTCTTCTTGTTGTCTCTCTTCAGCTTGTCCGAAGACGAACAAAAGAGGCGATTTAGGGAACGTAAACAATGAAGAAGAAAGTGTACGAAGACGACCCTTTATTTTATTTATTTATTTATCTATTTAATTATTTATTTTTGTGTTTATTATTGGCTCTCTTCAGCTTGTCCGAAGACGAACAAAAGAGGCGATTTAGGGAACGTAAACAATGAAGAAGAAAGTGTACGAAGACGACCCTTTATTTTATTTATTTATTTATTTATTTATTTATTTATTTATTTATTTTAAGTGTTTATTATTGGCTCTCTTCAGCTTGTCCGAAGACGAACAAAAGAGGCGATTTAAGGAATGTTAATAATGAAGAAGAAAGTGTACGAAGATGACCCTTTATTTTATTTACTTATTTGTTTATTTATTTATTTATATGTGTTTATTTTTATTTATTTATTTTATGTGTTTATTTTTATTTATCTATTTTGTGTTTATTTTTCATTTTTTTTTTTTTTTGGCAAGTTTGATTTTTTTTAATCTACAAGCACCCGAACCTGGCTTCGCCAGGTGTGCTTGGCCTACGGCGTAGCTCGCTTCGCTTCGCTTGGCAATATTTCGTAAAGATTCTCTTAGCAATATTTCGTAAAGATTCTCTTGGTAATATTTTGTAAAGATTCTCTTGTTAACATTTAATAAAGATTCTCTTGGCAATATTTCGTAAATATTTTCTCATTAATATTTCGTAAAGATTCTTTTGTAAAAATTCCGTAAAGATTCTCTTTTTCTTGTTAGCACCACTTTCTTTTTCCATGGTAATATTATTTACGTATTAGAGAAATATCTTTTTATGTTAGTGGAGTGGAGATTCTCTTGGCAATATTTCGTAAAGATTCTCTTAGCAATATTTCGTAAAGATTCTCTTGGTAATATTTCGTAAAGATTCTCTTGTTAACATTTGGTAAAGATTCTCTTGGCAATATTTCGCAAATATTTTCTCATTAATATTTCGTAAAGATTCTTTTGTCAGAATTCCGTAATTCAGTTTTACTTTATAAAGAATCTCTTGACAATATTTCGTAAAGATTCTCTTAGCGTTATTTCGTAAAGATTCTTTTGGTAATATTTCGTAAAGATTCTCTTGTTAACATTTGGGAAAGATTCTCTTGGCAATATTTCGTAAATATTTTCGGAGTAGGAGGTTGGAAGGTTTAATCTTCTTCACATCAGTAACCCACTTCCAGAAATGCCGATTTCTTCGTACCTTCTCCGCTGGTGCTTCACACTTGGCCTGCGGCGCTGCGCCTTAGGCGCGGGCGCTGCGCGCCTTGGGCTACGCCCCTTTTTTGGAAAATAAAGTTCTTCTTCGCGTTCTTCTTCGAGTTCTTCTTCGAGTTCTTCGAGTTCTTCTTCGAGTTCTTCGAGTTCTTTTTCGAGTTCTTCGAGTTCTTCGAATTCTTCTTCGAGTTCTTCTTCGAGTTCTTTGAATTCTTCTTCGAGTTCTTCTTCGAGTTCTTCTTCGAGTTCTTCGAGTTCTCTTCTTCGAGTTTCTTCGAGTTCTTCTTCTTCGAGTTCTCCTTCTTCTTCGAGTTCTTCTTCTTCGAGTTCTTCTTCGAGTTCTTCTCTTTCGAGTTCTTCGAGTTCTTCTTTTTCGAGTTTTTCGAGTTCTTCTTTTTCGAGTTCTTCGAGTTCTTCTTTTTCGAGTTCTTCGAGTTCTTCTTCTTCGAGTTTTTCGATTTCTTCTTCGAGTTCTACTTCTTCTTCGAGTTCTTCGAGTTCTTCTTCTTCCTCTTCTTCGAGTTCTTCGAGTTCTTCTTCTTCGAGTTCTTCTTCTTCTTCTTCTTCTTCTTCTTCTTCTTCGAGTTCTTCCTCTTCTTCTTCTTCGATTTCTTCGAGTTCTTCTTCTTCTTCGAGTTCTTCTTCTTCACCGTAGTTGGCGGTGTAACCGATTTACCACCAAACGCGAAGGTGTGACCGAATTACCACCGGACGGCGTAAGCAACCATTAAATTTTTTTATATTAGATACACCCATGTTGTTGTGTGCTTAGGTGTGCTTAGCCTATGGCGTAGCTCGCTTCGCTCGCTCTTCATTAGAGTACATATAATTTTTGCTATTTCGTAACATATTACAAAGGAGTCTTCAAAATCTCCCGAAGGAGTCTCTAGTCTCCAGAAGTAGTCGTCAAAGTCTTCCGACGTCAAATTCTCCCGTCGTGTGTCTCTCTCTCTCTTTCTCTCTTTCTTTCTCGTTAGGTCAATCATAAAGGCAATACATTTTTTTAATCGTTTATGTTATGTCACATAGGACCCGCGGAAATTCCACGGTTATTCAACTTTTAAGTATTACGAAGGAGTCTTCAAAATCTCCTAAAGGAGCCTTCAGTCTCCAAAAGGAGTCGTCAAAGTCTCCCGACGGTGTCGTCAAATTCTCTCGCTCTTTCTCTCTCTCTCTCCTTCTCTTTTTCGTTAGGTCAATTATAAAGGCAAAAAAGATTTTTGAATCGTTTATGTCATGTCACAATAAACATTTATAGACGTTTGAATACTGTTTATTTATTTGTGTATTTATTTATTTATCTCCTTATTTTCGTGAAGTTCTGTTAGGAGCTCAGAAAGCAACGCGACATGACGTCACACGTTAAGCTTTGAATAAATGGAAATTCCACGGGATTTACGAAAGAGTCTTCAAAATCTTCATGTTGTTGTGTATAGTAACCGTATAAATCGTTTTCTTCCAGACCGTCCCCGCGCCAGATCACTGTTAAAACACTCACCCCGGTCCATGACCCCCTGTTACCTTTTGTTCGGGTCACGCACTTTCGTTCAAAAATTTTAGTTTTGACCATTTCCATTTTTATATATATAATTTGGTTATTTTCTGTTTTTGCTGTTGTTTTAATGTTTTAATCTCTGATTATTTTGTTATTATTTATTGTTTGTTAAATTATCATTATTATTTTTATGTAAGTAATTCATCTTTTTCTTCTTATTATTATTATATATTTTTTTCGTTGCTTATTCATTTTGGTTATTTTTCATTTATTTTTATTTCATTACTTGTAATGTTTGTTTATTATTTAATTTCATTTTATTGTTTATTTGTCATTATTTTTGCCTACTCTTATTATTCATTTTTTATTTCCTTATTTGTAATATTCATCTATTTATTTTCATTTGTCAATTTAATTGATTATTTTTTTTATTCATTTATTTATCATCTTTGATTTTTTTTTTATTTCTTTTTTTTTCATTTATTTTATTCTTATTTTATTTTATTTTGTAAGAATGATGAAGAGGGAGAGTAACGTAATAAAAAAAATTACAACTTTGACAACGAAAATCTATAAAGATGATGAAAATTATGATATTGATGATAATATAGACGCAAGTGACAACATGAAAAAAACAACCAAATAGACATTATCATAAATGACATCATAGGTAAAACTCCTCCTTCCTCCTCCTCCTCTTCCTCCTCCTCCTCCTCCTCCTCCTCCTCCTCCTCCTCTTCCTCCCCCTCTTTCTCCTCCTCTTCCTCCCCCTCTTTCTCCTCTTCTTCCTCCTCCTCCTCTTCCTCCTCCTCTTCTCCTTCACCACCTCCTCTTCCTCCTGTTCTTCCTCCTGTTCTTCCTCCTCCTCCTCCTCTTCTCCTTCTCCACCGCCTCCTCTTCCTCCTCTTCCTCTTCCTCCTCTTCCTCTTTCTCCTCCACCGCCTCTTCCTCCTTCTCCTCTTGCTCCTCCTCCTCCCTTCCTTCTCTTCCTCCTCCTCTTCTCCTCCACCGCCTCCTCTTCCTCCTCCTGTTCTTCCTCCTCTTCTTCCTCCTCCTCATCCTCCTCCTCTTCTTCCTTCTCCTCTTTCTTCTTCACCGCCTCTTCCTCCTTCTCCTCTTCCTCCTCCTTCTCCTCTTCCTCCTCTTCTTCCTCTTCTTCCTCCTCCTCCTCCTCCTCTTAAACGTGCTGTTGATCATCCTCCTCGTCCTTGTCCTTCACTTTTTCCTCCTCCTCCTCCTCCTCTTCCTCCTCCTCCTTTATGTCAACACCAAGCAAAACTCCATCCGCTGCTCATCATTGTTTCCCCCTCTCCCCCTCCTCCCCCCTCCCCCCTCCCCCTCCCCCCGCCTTCCCAATCCTCTATTGCTTTTGTTTTTGTGTTTATTTTTTCACCAGCGAACGGGGGGGAGGGGGAAGGGAGGGTGGGAGAGGAGAGGAGGGGAGGGGTGGGGAAAAGAGGGGATGTGTGGGAGAGAGGGATTAGGGGGAGAGGAAGAGGGGGAGGAGGAAGGGGAAGGGTGAGGGAAAGAGAAGGTGAGAGAGGAGAAGGATGGAAGAGGGAGGAATAGGGGAAGAGGGGGAGAGAGGTGGAGGGGGAGAGGGGGAGGGGGAGGAGGAAGGGGCAGGGGGAAGAGAAGAGGGGATGAGAGAGGGGAAGGGTGGGAGAGGAGGAAGAGGGGAAGTGTGAGGAAGGGGGGAGCAGGAGGGGGAAGGGTGGGAGAGGGGGAGGGGAGCAGGAGGGGGAAGGGTGGGAGAGGGGGAGGGGAGTAGGAGGGGGAAGGGTGGGAGAGGGGGAGGGGAGTAGGAGGGGGAGGTGGAGTAGGAGGGAGAAGGGTGGGATGGGGAGGGGAGTAGAAGGGGGAAGGGTGGGAGAGGGGGAGAGGGGGAGGGGAGTAGGAGGGGGAAGGGTGGGAGAGGGGGAGAGGGGGAGGCGCCACGGAACTTCTCTGCTCGTCCGTTGTTTTCCATTTTTCAGTTGGTTAGCTTCGTCCTTGCGTCCTGTCATTAAATCCCAACCAATCCTGGGCCTATCTGTCCGTCTGTTTGTCTGTCTGTGTATGTCTGTAAGGGTCGCTTGTGTTCTTTGTCTGTCTGTGTCCCTGTGTTTCCTTACATGAGTGTGTGTGTGTGTTTATGTGTGTGTTTGTGTGTGTATGTTTGTGTGTGTTTATGTGTGTGTAATGACATATGTGTGCGTGTGTGTGTACATAAAATATATATATATATATATTTATATATATAGATATATACAGTGTATATATATATATATATATATGTGTGTGTGTGTGTGTGTATTTATAAATATATATATATATATTTATATGTATATATATAAATATATATATATATATATGTGTGTGTGTGTGCGTGCGTGTGTGTATCAAACTCATCTCTCTTTTTTTCTCTCTGTTTCTCTCTGCAAATTGCTCTTCTCCTCTTTCTTCCATTTTCTCTATTCTCACTTTATGTATTTTTTTCTATGTCCATGTTCATTATAATTACTTTTTTTTTAATTACATTTCTCTATAAAATGATTTATCTCCATATTCCTTCATTGTTGTATTATTGTCATCCTTTCATATTTTTTTCACTTCTCTCTCTCTCTCTCTCTCTCTCTCTCTCTCTCTCTCTCTCTCTCTCTTCCCTCGTTGTAACCATGGGGAACTTTATACATTTGGTTCTGTCTAATGCTGGACAACTATATCCAGTTACTCCTCCTCTTCTTCCTCCTCCTCCTCCTCTTCTTCAGCTTCCTCCTCCTCCTCCTCCTCACCTTCCTCCTCTTCCTCCTCTTCCTTCTCCTCCTTACCCAACCTTTCACCCCCTCCTGTCTCATCTATAATCCTCCTCCTTACTTTTCTCCGCCTCTCCTCACCATCAACCTCCTCCTCCTCCTCCTCCTCCCCTTCCTCCTCTTCTTCCTCCTCCAACCCCTCTCCCCTTCCCATTTCATCCTCTATTATCCTCGTACCCTCCTTCTCCCCCTCCTCCCTTTGCTCCTCCTCCTCCTTCTCCTCCTCCTCCTCTTCCTCCTCCAACGCCTCTCCCCTTCCCACTTCATCCCCTATTATCCTCCTCCTCCTCCTCCTCCTCCTCCTCTTCGCGTTTCTTTTGATCCACCACAAGCACGATTGCTGGAGTCTCTCTCTCTCTCTCTCTCTCTCTCTCTCTCTCTCTCTCTCTCTCTCTCTCTCTCTCTCACTCGTGTGTGACAATTACGCGAGGACATTTTGCCACCAAAGACAGGGATATCCTGTCCTCGACTTCGGCTGAAGGATTTTTGTACACACAGGACTCTTCCTCCTCCTCCTCCACCTCCTCCACCTCCACCTCCTCCTCCACCTCCTCCACCTCCAATCTCTCACGCTCTCGCTGTCTCTCTATCTCAGTCTCTCTCTATCTCCTCCCTCGCTCTCTCTCTCCCTCTCTCTCCTTCTTTCTCTCTCTCTCTTTCTCTCTCTCACACACACACATACACACTCAGTTCTCTTTTCTTTTTCTTTTTCTTCGTCTTCTTTTTTTCTATTTCTTCGCTGTTTTTTCTTTTTTTTTCTTCTTCTTCTTCTTTTTTTCTTCTTTCCCTTTTTGTTTTCTTCTTTTTCTCCTTATCTTCGTCTTTCTCTTTGCCCTCTTCTTCTTCTTCTTCCCTGTCTCTCTCATCTCCTTCTTCCTTTCTTCCTCATTTCCATTTTTTCTTCCCATTCTTCCTATTCTTTTCCTTTACTATTTTCTAATTCTTCTTTGTCTTCTTCTTTCATTTTTATATATTCTTCATTTTTTGACTGTCACCATCTTTAGCAATTCTTCTTCTTCTTCATCTTTATCTTCTTCGTCTTCGTCTTCCTTTTCATCATTTTTCCCCTCCTCCTCCTTCTTCTTCTCCTTCTCCTTCTTCTTCTTCTTCTTGTCATTCTTCTTCTTCTTCTTCTTCTTCTTCACCTCCTTCTTCATCATCATTTTTTACTTCATCTTCTTATTCCCCTTGTTCTTCTTCATCTTCACCTCCTTTTTCATCGTCATCTTCTTCATTTTCTCCTTCTCATTCCTCTTCTTCTTCTTCTTCTTCTTCTTCTTCTTCTCCACCTCCTTCTTCTTCTTCTTCTTCTTCTTCTTCTTCTTCTTCATCTTCTTCTTCATCTTTGTTACCTCCTTTTCTGTTATCTACATCGTTAACTATTTCTTTCTTCTCTTTTCGTTCTTCTCATTTATTGTCTTATTTCTTTACCCATCTTCGTATTAATTAACGATGTGTTCTTTTGGCTTTCTCTCTTTTGTCTTTCTTGCCTTTTAATTCTCTCTCTCTCTCGCTCTCTCTCTCTTCCTCTCTCTCTCTCTCTCTCTCCCTCTCCCTCTCTGTCTCACTCTCTCTCTCTCTCTCTCTCTCTCTCTCTCTCTCTCTCTCTCTCTTTCTCCTTTTCTGTCTCACTTTCTCTCTCTCTTTCCCTCTCTCTCGCTCTCGCTCTCTTTCTCCTTTTCTCTTTCTCTCTCCCTCTCTCTCCTTCTCTTTCTCCTCCTCTTTTCCTTTCTCTGTTGTCATTTTATTTTATTTTGTTTTTATTTATTCATTTATTTATTTATTTATTTATCTATTATTTCTTTATTTATTTATTCATTATTAATGTGGTGGTATGTGGTATGTGGTGGTGTTAGATTCACAACATTGAGAAAGTAGATCATCTTTTAGAAATATTGATATTAATATTGTCAATATTTACATCAATACTGGCATCAACACTATATTAATATTGACGTCAATAACGAAACTTTTGTCGTTTCGAAAATGGTTGTCTTTAATTTGAAATTAAAGAATTTGTTATTTTCTTTCCTAGTCTAGTCTAGTTCCCTTTGCGTGTTCGCAGATGTTCAAATGGATGTCCACCTGGCAATACTAATGTGAACCAATATATTCGACAAGTGTCTCAAAAATGAGTAGACAGTTTTGAGACACCCTGTAGATCGTATTTGAGAGAACAAATCCCCCGTCAGAAAGAACAGAAGAACAGTAAGAACACAAGAACACCAGAATTTGGTGGGAATTAATAATAGTTCCCCAAATTTTCAGAACAAAAGAACAAGAAGAACAACAAGACCTTGTTATGACTCTTCCCAAAGAACACAAAAACACCAGATTTTGGTGGGAATTAATATTAGCTCCCCAAGTTTGCGGTAAAAATAATAATAATAATAAAAAAATAATGAAATAGAAAAATAAAGTAAAAACACTTTGGGAACAGAAGAACAAGAAGAACAACAAGACCTTGTTATGACTCTTCCCAAAGAACACAAGAACACCAGATTTTGGTGGGAATTAATATTAGTTTCTCCCGTTTGCTGTAAACTAAAACTTTGCAGACAACATTGTTGGCGTGCCATACATTATGAGCGTAATTAAATGACTGTGAGTGTTATATTTTGAAACTTGGCCCCACCAGCTGGTTCCGTTCGTAAAATATTGTGTCTTTTCAAAATAATAAGTCTTTGTTTTATGTTGTATAAGGGGGGTCCCGTCCTTTGGGGTGGGGGGGTATTTTAGGAAAAAGGAGTATTGTACTATTCAATATACAAGATCATTGCAGAGAAAGAGAGTTAAAAAGAGAGTATAAGAAAGAGGAAGAGATTAAAAAAGAGAATATAAGAGAGAGCGGGAGAAGGAGAGTATAAGAGCCAAAGAGAGTAAAAAAGTATAAGAGAGAGCGAGAGAAGGAGAGTATAAGAGAGAGCGAGAGAGAGAAAAGAAGAAAGTATAAGAGAGAGCGAAAGAGTAAAAAAAGAAAGTATAAGAGAGCGAAAGAGTAAAAAAGAGAGTAGAAGAGTGAGCGAGAGAAGGAGAGTATAAGAGAGAGCGAGATAGAGGAAAGAAGAAAGTACAAGAGTAAGGACTAAAGTATGAGAAAGAGTATAAAGGAGAAAAAGAGAGTAAAAAAGAAAATATAAGCGAGACCAAAAGAGAGTATAAGAAAAAGCGAGAGAAAGAGAGTAAAAAAGTAAGAGAGAGTATAAGAGAGCGAGAAAAAGAGTACAAGAGAGAGCGAGAGAAAGAGAGAAGAGAGCGAGAAAAAGAGTACAAGAGAGAGCGAAAGAAAGAGAGTATAAGAGAGCGAGAGAATGAAGTACAAAAGAAAGGCTAAGACACCGAGAGAAAGAGATTAGAGAGTATAAAAGAGACTGACAGAGAGTAGAAAGGAAAGTATAAGGGAGAGCAAGGGAAAGAGAGTAAAAGATAAAAAGAGAGTGAGAGAAAGTATACAAGCATGAGAGAGTGGATAAAAAGAAAAAAGAGAGAGAGCGAGTGAAAGAGAGTATAAGAGAGAGAGAAAAAGAGGGTATAAGAAAGGAAGAATAAAAAAGTATAAGAGAGAGTGAGAGAAGGAGTAAAAGAGAGTAAAAAAGAAAGAACTAAAGAAAGTATGAGAGAGCGAGAGTAAAAAGAGAGCATAAAAGAGAGCGAGAGAAAGTTTATAAAGAGAGAGCGAGAGAAAGAGAGTATAAGAAAGAGCGAGAGAAAGGGAGAGGTAGAGAGTAAAAAGTAAGAGAGAGCGAGAGAGAGAGATAGAGAGTAAAAAAGTAAGAGAGAGATAGAGGAAGAGATAGAGAGTGAAACAGTAATAGAGAACGAGAGTTAGACTAAATAAGAGAGTATAAGAGAGAGCAAGAGAAAGAAAGAGAGAAGAAGGTTTCTGTGCTTCTTTGGTGGTGGTGGTGGTGGTGGTGGTGGTGGTGGTGGTGGTGGTGGTGGTGGTGGTGGTGGAGGTGGTGGTGGTGGTGGTGGTGGTGGTGGTTGTCTGTAGAATTTTTTTTTTTTTTTTCTTTTTTTTTTTTTTTTTTTTTTTTTTTTTTTTTTTTTTTTTTTTTTTTTCTTTCTTTTTTTTTTTAGTTTCGAGACTTCTTGTAAACTTGTCGTCCATGAAGATCTCTTGACACTTGTTCAATTGGAGAGCCATGTTCTCGTGTCTTGGAAGAACAAACATAGAAGAACAGAAGAACAATGTCAGTGATGTGGAAATGGCAAATGGTGGCTGGAAAAATTATGATTTTTTTTTTTTTAGAATAAGATTTCAAACTTTGCGGTTTTTTATGGTTCCTAAGTCTTAATGTTATTGTTATTGCTTGCTGTCGTCATTATTATCATCATCATCATCATCATCATCATCATCATCATCACTATCACCACCATCTATCATTACCACTGTCATATCTCTCTCTCTCTCTCTCTCTCTCTCTCTCTCTCTCTCTCTCTCTCTCTCTCTCTCTCTCTCTCTCTCTCTCTCTCTCTCTTAATATGCTAAGCTCCTCCTCCTCTTCCTCCTCCTCCACTTCCTCCTCCTCCTCTTCTCCTTCTCCTCCTCCCGTTTCTCTTCCTTCACCTTCTCCTCCTTTACCTCCTCTTCCTCCTCCTCCTCTTTCTTTTCTTCTTCCTCCCTCCGTTTCTCCTCTACCTCCTCCTTTACCTCCTCCTCCTCTTCCTCCTACACCTCTTCCTCCTATACCCCTTCGTACTCCTCCTCCTCCTCTTCCTCCTCCTCCTCCTGCCCCCGTTTCTCCTCTACCTCCTTTACCTCTTCTTCTTCTTCCTCCTACACCTTTTCGTCCTCCTCCTCCTCATTTTCCTCCTCCTCCTCTTTATCCTCCACTTCCTCCCGTTTCTCCTCCACCACCTCCTCCTTTAACTCGTTGTCCTCCTCCTCCCCCTCCTCCTCCTCCTTCTCCTCCTCCTCCTCCTCCTCTTCCTCCTCCTCCTCCTCAGCCTTTTCGACAAATATCTTTTCTTTGTTACGCAACAGAACCGCCAGCAGACATCCTCCTCCTCCTCCTCTCCTCCTCCTCCTCCTCCTCCTCTTCCTACTCCTCCTCTTTCACCCACTCATTTTCTTCTTCATCAACCTTCGCTTTCATCTTTCCTCCTCCTCCTCCTCGTCTTCCTCCTCCTCGTCTTCCTCCTCCTCCTCGTCTTCCTCCTCCTCCTCCTCCTCCTCCTCCTCCTCCTCCTCTTAGCTACAATGACAACCACATCCTTCTCCTCCCCTCCTCCCTATTTTCTAGTTGCATGACACCCATCTTCTACCTCCTTCTCCTTCTCCTCTTCTTCCTCCTCCTCCTCGCCGTTCCTTCCCCTCCTCTTCTTCCTCCTCCTACTCCTCTTCTTCCTCCTCCTCCTCCTCTTTGCTTCTTCTCTTCCTCCTCCTTCTCCTCTTTGCTTCTTCTCTTCCTCCTCCTTCTCCTCCTCTTCTCCTCCTATTCCTCCTCCTCTCCTCTTCCTATTCCTCCTCCTCCTCTTCCTCCTCCTCTTCCTCTTCCTCTCCTCCTATTCCTCCTCCTTCTCCTCGTCGTCGCTGCTTCCCCTCAACTTCTTCTTCCTCCTCCTCGTTGGTTCTCTTCTTCCTCCTCCTACTATTCTTCTTCCTCTTCCTCTTCCTCCTCGTTACTTCTTCTCTTCTTCCTCCTCTTCCTTCTCATTTTCCTATCCTTCCTCTTCTTCCTCCCCCTCGTCTTCTAAATCTTCCTTCTCTTCTCCTCCTGCTCTTCCTCTCCCTCCTCCTCTTCTTCCTCCTCGCTTCTTCTCTTCCTCCTCCTCCTCCAACCCTTCCTCCTCTTCCTCCTCCTCCTCGTCTTCTAACTCTTCCTCCTCTTCTCCTCCTGCTCTTCCTCCTCCTCCTCTTCCTCCTCCTCTTCCTCCTCCTCTTGCTCCTCCTCGCCTTCCTCCTTCATTCCTCCTTTTCCTCCTCTTCGTATTCCATCTCCTCCTCTTCCTTCTCTTCCTCCTCGTCTTCTTTCTCCTCGTTCTCCTGCTCTTCCTCCTCCTTCCTTCTCCTCCTCCTCTTCCTTCTCTTCCTCTTCGTCTTTTCCCCCCCTTATTCCTCTGCTCTTCTTCCTCTCCCTCCTCCTCTTTTTCTTCCTCTCCCTCCTCCTCTTTTTCTTCCTCTCCCTCCTCCTCTTTTTCTACCTCTCCCTCCTCCTCTTTTTCTTCCTGTTCCATCTCCTCCTCCTCCTCCTCCTCTTCTTCCTCTTCCATCTTATCTTCCTCGTCTTCGTCTTCCTCTTCGTTCTCCTCCTCCTCCTACTCGTCCCCCTCTTCCTCCTCATCTTCTTTCTCCTCCTCCTCCTCCTCCTCCTCCTCTTCAGCTGTTGGCAAGAATAGCTACAACAATTATATCGTTTTGCGATTGTCTTTGGGCTTTGTCACGGGAGACTGAGGAGGAGGAAGGGGGAGGAGGAGGGAGGAAGAGGTGAGGGAGGTAGGGTGAGGAGTGTGAGGAAGGGTGGGAGGAGGAAGGTTGGTGGGGAGGGGGGAAGGGTTTGAGGGAAGAGGTGGGTAGGAGGAAGGGAGGAAGAGGAAGAGGGAAAAGGAGGAGGAAGAAGGGAAAAGAATGGGATAAAGGGAAGAAGAGGAGGAAAGAAGGAAGAGGATGAGGGTATAGGGGAGGAAAGAAGAAGAAGTCAAGAGTAGGGAGTGGAAGGGAAGGAGGGGAAGAGAGAGGAAGAGGGAGGGATAGGGAGGGAGGGGAAGGAAGGAAAGAAAGAGGACGAGGAGGAAAAAGAGAAAGAGAGAAGAAAAAGGGAGGGATAGGAAAGAAGGGGGAGGAGGAGAAGGAAGAAGAGGAGGAGGAGGGAAGAAAGAGGGAGGGATGGGGAGAAAGTAGAGGAGGAAGAAGTGGACGAGGACGAGGGAAGAAAGAGGGAGAGATAAGGAGAAAGGAGGATGAAGGAAAGGAAGAGGAGGAGGGAAGAAAGAGGGAGGAATAGGAAGACAGGGGAGAAGGAAGAAAAAAGAAGGGATAGGGAGGAAGGGGAAAGAAAGAGGAGGAGGAGGAGGACGAAAAGGAAGAGGAGGAGGAGAAGGGGTAGGAGGAAGAAGAAAGGACAAGAGAGAGGAAAGGAGGAGGAGGAGTAGGAGGAGGAAGAGATGAGGAGGGAGGGAGAAAGGGGGAGGAGGAAGGGAAAGAGAGAGAAGAAAGGAGTGAGGGAGGGGGAGGGGGGAAGAGGGGAGGGGGGAAGAGGGGAGGGGGGAGCC
>NC_134806.1:53398305-53408305 GCF_046742065.1 Oratosquilla oratoria
GTGTGTGTGTGTGTGTGTGTGTGTGTGTGTGTGTGTGTGTCTGTGTATAGAGAGGAGGATATAGAAAGAATAACACATTGAACGCAGCGGGTAGAGATAGAAAAACGGAGAGACAGAGACATAGAACAGAGAGAGAGAGAGAGAGAGAGAGAGAGAGAGAGAAAGAGAAATAGAGTAGAGAGTGAAACAGAAAGACGGAGAGAGAGGCATAGAACATAGATAGGAAGACAGGGAGAGAGACAAAGAGAGTAGAGAGAGAGAGAAAGTGAGAGAAAGAGTGAGAGGAAGAAGGGAGAGGAACGAGAGGAAGAATAAAGAGAAATAGAAAGAGGAAAGGGAAAGAGAGAACGCACGAGAGAGAAAAATAAGGAAAGAAAAAAAAATGATAAGTTATGGCGTTTATTCATTGATATTTTGTTTTTGTCTTTATAATTTTGTATTTATTTTTATTAATTGATTAATTAATTTATTTATTTATTAGTGTGAACCAAAGAATTTCTCTATTGCCTTCTCTTTTTCTCTCTACATTTTCTTCTCTCAATCACAGACTCCAGATTCCCCAAGTTTCTCTTTAAAGCTCTCTTTAATCTTCAAAAAATCGCTTAATGGTAAAATATAAAACGGCGCCAATTTCGAGACTTCTTATTCTTTATTTATTTATTTATTATTATTATTATTATTATTATTATTATTATTATTATTATTATTATTATTATTATTATTATTACCATTATTATTATCATTACTAATATTATTATCATTGTTATCGTTATCATTATTATTATTATTATTATTATTATTATTATTATTATTATTATTAATTGATTCTATTCTTTTTCTTGTACTCTTTTCTTTATTTTCCCCACCTCCCTCCTCCTCCTACTACTACTACTACTACTACTACTACTACTACTACTACTCCCCGTCCCCCTCCTCCTCCTTATACGTCTCCTCTTCTTCCTCCTCTTCTTTCTACTCTTCCTGTACCACACTCTTCTCCTTACCTCTTCTCTTCCTCCTCCTTCTCCTTCCCTACTCCTCCCCTACCCCACTTTTCTCCTCCTACCTAACTTTTCTCCTTACATCCTTTTCTTCTCTTCCTCCTCCTCCTCCACCTTACCCCTCTACTCCTCCCCCTCTTCTCCTCCTTCTCCTCTCCTTCTCCCCTCCTTCTCCTCCTCTTCCTCCTCCTCCTCCTCTTCCTCCCCTTCCTCCCCTCGTCCTCCTCCTCCGTCCCCTCCTTCTCCTCCTCCTCACCTCGTCCTCCTCCTCCGTCTCCTCCTCCTCCTCCTCCTCACCTCGTCCTCCTCCTCCGTCTCCTCCTCCTCCTCCTCCTTCTCGCCATTGTTCTTTTAATCACAGTCATTGTTCTTCGCTGATATTTGTTGAGTTTCTTAAAGAATTGGCTTCCCCTCCTCCTCCTCCTCTTCCTCCTCCTCTTCCTCCCCTTCCACCTCTTCTTCCGCTTATTCTTCCGTCACGTCTTCTACCTCCATCTCTTCTTCCTCCTCCTCCTTTTCTTTCGCTTATTCTTTCTTCTCCTCTTTCACCTACTCCTCCTCTTCCTCCTCCTCTTCCTTCTCCTCTTCTTCCTCCTCCTCCTCTCCAAAGATCTTTATCTACGTTCATATTATCTCCAAATCCTTTTAATATTCTCTTTGAGTTTCTCCTCCTCTTCCTCCTCCTCCTCCTCCTCCTTCTCCTCCTTCTCTTCCTCCTACTCCTCCTCCTCCTTCTACTCTTCCACCTCTCCAATTCTTCCTCTTCTTCCTCCTTCTAATTCTCTTCATTCCTCCTTGTGCTCCTCCTCTTTCTTCTTCTCTTTCACTTCTCCTCCTCTTCCTCCTCCCCCTTACCTCTCCCTCTCTTCTCTTCCTCCTTCTCCCCTCTTTCTCCTCCTCCTCTTCCTTCTCCCCTCTTCCTCCTCCTCCTCTTCCTTCTCCCTTTCTTCTCCCCCTCCTCCATTCCTCCTCATCCTCCTTCCCCCTCTCCTCCTCCTCCTTCTCCCCTCGTCCCTTCCTCGTCCCCTCCTGTTCCTCCTCCTCTTCCTCCTTACCCTCCTCCCCTCTTCTTCCTCTTGCCTTCGTCCTCCTCCTCCTTCTCCTTCCCTCTTTCCTCCTCCTCCTCCTCCTCCTCCTCCTCCTTCCCTCTTTCCTCCTCCTCCTCCTCCTCCTCCTCCTCCTCCTCCTCTTTCCTCCTCCTCCTCCTTCCTTTGTTATCTTGTTTACGCGAAAGGGGAAATATTTTGTAACATTATAAAAGAGGGGAAATATTTTGTATCATTAAACAACATAAATGTTCAATTTGAACAAGCATTATGAACACTCCCATGTTCAATCTTGCAGATTTGAACAAGATGGACAAGGAGGGTGGTGGGGAGGCGACCTGATTTGACGTGATTTGACCTGACCTCTCCTCACCTAACATGACCTCACCTCATTCGGCCTGACCTCTCCTAACTCCTTTCAAGTGCTCCAACTTCTGCCACGTCACTCCTGCAAACTTCTCCCATTCGGATCTGTTTCTTGTCTCTTACTACTGACGATATTGGCCGTAAGCTGCGAAACGTTTATTTCTTTAATTCACGCATTAAAGAGGCAGAAAGAGAGCAAGTTTGGTGAGAGAGAGAGAGCAGACTGGAGTGAAAGATATTATCATAGAGGCTGTGGTAAAAGAGAGGAAGTAGAATTGGGCTGTTAGGTTAACGCGAACGAATGATGAGCGATGGGGTGTCTTACTGACTGGACACCGCGAGATGAGAAGCGTGCAAGAGAGAGGCCAGGCAGGAAGTGGAGAGACGAGATGAGAGAGAAGTTTGCAGGAGTGATGTGGCAGAGGTTAGCACAGTCATCGTGAGGGCCAGTGGACTCAGGATAGCTGATTGATTGATTGTTTCAAAGAAAGCGAAGTTCAATGGCTGTATCAACCGATTAGGGGATAGACAGGTCCTGTATGGGATCACTAAGATGTTTATTGTATTGATAATGGCTGGCGCCAGGTGATTTTATTCACCGAGGAAAAATTGAGAACCAACGTATATTTGTGTATGTATATATATATATATATATATATGTATATATATATATATATATATATATATATATATATATAACTACAAAGTAATGTCGTAACACATTCGTAAATTTCAACAAAAACCCACTGTGTTGGATAAGAAGAAATTAAATAAATAGATTACATATATTTCGATCACGGACTGTGATCCTCTTCAGTGGAATACAGAGTAGAGGAGCAAAAGGCATCTCTTATAAACAGTAAAAGAAGGAAGGAGTCCTATCCATGTTCCTTCTTTTA
The DNA here is from genome assembly GCF_046742065.1 of Oratosquilla oratoria. Classification (NCBI taxonomy): domain Eukaryota; kingdom Metazoa; phylum Arthropoda; class Malacostraca; order Stomatopoda; family Squillidae; genus Oratosquilla; species Oratosquilla oratoria. The sequence continues at coordinate 53,401,618 of NC_134806.1, forward strand.
CTGTTTATAAATACATGCCTTTTGCTCCTCTACTCTGTATTCCACTGAAGAGGATCACAGTCCGTGATCGAAATATATGGAATCTATTTCTTTCATTTCTTCTTATCCAACATAGTGGGTTTTTGTTGAAATATATATATATATATATATATATATATATATATATATATATATATATGTGTGTGTGTGTGTGTGTGTGTGTGTGTGTGTGTGTGTGTGTGTGTGTGTGCGCGCGTCTGTGTGTGTGCGTGTGCTCTTTTGGCACACTCCCCCTCCCTTTTGTACATACTGTACACGAAATTGGCTTCGAAGATTGAAAGTTTAAAGATTATCAATAATGAGTATCCTGTGCTATTCAACAAGTATTGTATTCGAGAAAAATTCCTTATATATATATATATATATATATATATATATATATATATATATATATATATATATATATATACATGTATATATATATAATATGGTGATCACCATAACCTTCTCCTCCCACCCCACCTACACCCTCCATCAAATGTAAAAAAAAAAAGATCTTTCTCTCTTTCTCCCTCCATCAATGATTCTCTCCATCTTTTCTCCCTCATTCATCACTCCGTTCTCCTTCTTCATGTTCTTCTCCAACTTCTTTCTCCCCCAATATGGGGATTCTTTCTCCCACTTTCTCACACTCCCTCAATCTCCCTCACTCTCCTACTACCACTTCCTCTTCCTTCTTCTTCTTCTTCTTCTTCTTCTTCTTCTTCTTCTTCTTCTTCTTCTTCTTCTTCTTCTTCTTCTTCTTCTTCTTCTTCTTCTTCTTCTTCTTCTTCTTCTTCTTCTTCTTCTTCTTCTTCTTCTTCTTCTTCTTCTTCTTCTTCTTCTTCTTCCGCCCCACTTCCACCCCTCCTCCCGTCTCCTCTTCCACCACTACCTACACCTCCCTACTCCTCCACCTCCTCCTCCTTCACCTCCACCTTCTCCTCCACCTCCTACTCCACCTCTTCCACTTCCTTCACCTCCTCCACCTCTTCCACCTCTTCCTCCTCCTCCACTACCACCACCACCTCGTCTCCCACCGCAACTACGTCCTCCCCACCTCCTTCTCCACCTCCTTCTCCACCTCCTTCATCTCCACCTCCTTCATCTCCACCTCCTCTTCCACTTCCTCCACCCCTCCACTTCTTCCACCTCCTTCTCCTCTTCCACAACCACTACCCCTCTTCCTCCAGATACTCCTCCTAATCTTCCTCCTCCTACTCTCATCTCCTCTCTCTCCTCCACCTCCTCCTCCTCCTCTTCTTTCTGTTCCTCCTCTTCTTCCTTCTCCTTCCTCCACCTCCTCCTCCACTTCTGCTACCACCACACCCTTTTCCTATCCTCCTCCTCCTCCTCCTCCTCCTCCTCCTCCACCTCCTCCTCTTCTTCTTCCTGCTCCTCCTCTTCCTTCTCCTCCTCTTCTACCAACACCACACCCTCTTCCTCTCCTCCTCCTCCTCCTCCTCCTCCTCCTCCTCCTCCTCTTCTTCTTCCTTCTCTTCTTCATCCTCCTTCTCTTTATCCTCCTCCTTTTCCTTCACTACCACCAACACCACCTCCTCCCTTATCACAGCCACCATTTCTTCTTCCTCCTCCTCTTCCTCCTCTTCCTCCTCTTCCTCCTCCTCTTTCTCCTCTTCCTACTCTTCCTCCTCTTCCTCCTCCTCCTCCTCCTCCTTCCAAGCAGGTGTTTTTACGAGTGTCCTGGCCATCATATCCCAGAGGAACTCTGGGATATGATTGGCTGAGAGTCATTGCGTCTCCTGCATCCGAGGCCTCTGATTGGTTGAGAAGCTTCGCGAGCAATTGGCTATTGCGGATGAGTCCCGGGGTCTATAAGCGAGATGCTTAGAGTGCGGGATTTGAACCTCAAAAGACGAGACATAGACCGATGTGCTCTGCATGGATAAAGGGCTGATCAGACCAGCTTAAGCTCTCTCTCTCTCTCTCTCCTCTCTCTCTTTCTCTCTCTCCTTCTCTCTTTCTCTCTCTCTCTCCTTCTCTCTCTTCACTTCTCTGTCTCTACCTCTCTTTCTCCTCTCTCTATATATCTCTTTCTCCTTTTCTCTCTTCTCTCTCTCTATCTCTACCTCTCTTTCTCTCTCTCTCTCTCTCTCTCTCTCTCTCTCTCTCTCTCTCTCTCTCTCTCTTTGGCTTGGCATCTAATCCTTATTTCTATTTTAGATTTTTGTATTTCATTTATTTTGTTTTCATTTTTTGTCTTGTTTTCTATACTTATTTTTATATTTTATATTTTCATATTTCATATTTTCTTAATAGTTTATATTCTTTCTAGTCTTTTTTTAGCTTATTTTCTATGTATACTTTTTATTTCTTCTAGCTTTTATTTAGCTTTTTGTACTGATTTTTTCATCTTAAATTTGTCAAATGTTATATAGATTTATCAAATGTATGATTTTTTTAATCAATTTTTTTTAATGAGCCAATTACGTCATCAGTAAACAGTGTGTGTGCGTGTATATGTGTGTGTGTGTGTGTGTGTGTGTGTGTGTGTGTGTGTGTATGTACGTGTGTGTACTTGTGTACGTGTGTGTGTGCATTTATGTGTGTACGTGTGTATGTGTGTGTATCTGTGAACGTGTGTATGTGTGTCTGTGTGTGTGTATATGTGTGTACGTGTGTATGTGTGTGTATGTAATGCACAAGAAAAGAACTATACCCGCCTACTCTCTCTCTCTCTCTCTCTCTCTCTCTCTCTCTCTCTCTCTCCCTCTCTCCCTCTCTCTGTCTTTCCTTGTGAGTATATCTGTGTGTGTGTTTGTATATGTTTATCATATAAGAAAGGGACTATACTCGTGGACCCTCGCCTCTCTCTCTCTCTCTCTCTCTCTCTCTCTCTCTCTCTCTCTCTCTCTCTCTCTCTCTCTCTCTCTCTCTCTCTCTCTCTCTCTCTCTCTCTCTCTCTCTCTCTCTCTCTCTCTCTCCCTCTGCCTTTCCCTGTGTGTATATGTGTATTGTGTGTGTGTGTGTGTGCGTGTATTTATTTACCTAGTTGTATTTTCCGGGAGAAGAGCTATGCTCGTAGGGACCCGCAGTTATATCTTTCCGGATCCAGTTCTTTCTTAAAGTCGTGTATAATTTTAGCATTCACTATTTTCTCTTTTAATTCAGTCCACTCTATGTAGAAAGCTATTCTTTTTCAGATCTCTTCTGTAGCTGTCCTTATTTATTTTATTTATTTTGTGTCCCCTTCTATTTCTATTGTCCCATGTAAGTAGATCATTCTTGTCAAGGATTTACATTCCTGTCATAATTCTATGTATGGTTATCAAATCGCCTCTTTCTCTTCTTTGCTCCAGAGTTAATAATTTTAGTTTTTCTAGTCTTTGTGTGTGTGTGTGTGTGTGTGTGTGTGTGTGTGTGTGTGTGTGTGTGTGTGTGTTTATTTGCATATATCCTTCTCCAAGCACGAATGCTAGTAAGCATGCACGCGATCAAGCAGTGCTAGCACGCTTATGTACGTTTATGTGCGTTTATGTGCGTTTCCTGTTGTGTACGTTCGTGTACTCATTTGTTTTGTGAATCAATGGAAGTGGATACGACGCGGTGGAGGAGGTGGAGGAGGAGGAAGAGAAGGAGGAGGTGGTGAAAGGGAGGAGGAGGTGGTGGAGGAAGAGGTGAAGGAGGAGGAAGAGATAGAGGAGGTGGTGGGAGGGGAGGAGGAGGAGGTGGTGGATGAAGAGGTGGAGGAGGAGGAAGAGATGGAGGAGGTGGTGGAGGAGGAGGAAGAGATGGAGGAGGTGGTGGAGGAAAAGGTGAAGGAAGAGGAGGAAGAGATGGAGGAGGTGGTGGAGGAAGAGATGGAGGAGGAGGAGGAGGAAGAGATGGAGGAGGTGGTGTAGAAGGAGGTGGAGGAGGAGGAAGAGATGGAGGAGGTGGAGGAGGAGGAAGAGATGGAGGAGGTGGTGGAGGAGGAAGAGGTGTTGGAGGAAGAGATGTTGTTGGAGGGGGAGGAGAAAGTGGTGGAGGAAGAGATGGAAGAGGAGGAGGAGGAGGAAGAGATGGAGGAAGAGGAGGAGGTGTTTTAGGATTTTTCTTCAGTTGAGAGGAAACACCATTTTTGTGTTTTCTTTCTCAATTTTTTTTCGTGTATTTACTCGACGTCCCGCCTAGCGATTTTATTCAACTGAGAGAGAGAGAGAGAGAGACACTCTATAGGAAAAGGGTTACCTTTCTCTCTCTCGTTATCTCTATCTGTATCTATCTTTCTCTTTCTATCTCTCTGTCTGTCTCTTCGTGTCTCTCTCTCTCTCTCTCTCTCTCTCTCTCTCTCCATATATATATATATATATATATATATATATATATATATATATATATATCTTTCTCTTCCCTGTCTCTCTCTCTCTCTATCTCTCCTCTCTCCTCTCTCTCCTTTTCTCTCTCTTCTCTCTCTGAAGAGTAGTTCGTTTTTCAAATAACAAAATTATTATTTTTCACTTATCTGTTCATTTTTTTAATTTTTTGGTCATGAAATTATTGCCAGAAACTGCAAGTTATAGCCTAAGCTGTGGGCAGCGCCGTTTAGATTCTTAGTGGTGGTAGTGACGGCCAACACTTAAGGCATAGGTGATGGGATTGGCTAAAGGATTGATTTATTATCAATTATTAAACGATATCTCGGCTAGGTTGCTTATCGTTCACAGTGATTGGTGTGTATGTGTGTGTGTGTGTGTGTGTGTGCGTATGTGTGTATTACCATGTTTTTTTTTCTTTTCTTTTTTTTTGCCAAAATATACAGGACTTTTCTCTTCAATTTGGATTGAGATTGATTTGATCTTTCGATATACATTTTTTCATGAATTTACATAAGCCAGTTGAAAAGGCGATAGTAAACACACGTATTATGGGTATCCTATTAAATAGAAAAATAAAAAAATAAATAAAAGATATTTCTAAAATTCTGGACTTAGTAATAGAGAAAGCAAGGGAAGAGGAGGAGAGAAGGAGGAGGAGGAGGAGGAGGAGGAGGATAAAAAAACAAGAGCCTAAAAGGAGGGAGATATTGAGGGAGGGGGGGAGAGGCGGAAGGGGGGGAGGGGGAAGAGGGGAGGAGGGGAATATGATAAATATAACAGTGAGGTTATGTTGAATTAGGATACATTTTGAAGAAGAGAATGCTAAGATGGTTACGGAGAGGGGATGGGAAGGGGAGGAGGAGGAGGAGGAGGGAGAAGAGGAGGAAGGGGAGTAGGAAGAGAGGTGGGAGGGAAGAGGAACGGGAAGAAGAGGAGGAGGAGAAGGGAGAGGGAAGAGGAAGGGGAAGAAGAAGAGGAGAAGGAGGAAGAGGAGGATAAAGAAGAAGGTGGAATGGAGAATGGGTTGGGGGAAAGGAAGATAAAGAAGAAGATGGAAAGGAGAGAAGGAAGAAGAGGAGGAGGGAGAGGGGGAAGGGAAGAGGAAGGGGAAGAAGAGGACGAAGAAGAAGATGGAGAGAGAACAGAACGAGGAGGAGGAGGGCAAGGAGGAAGGAGTTGAGGAAGAGGAGGGGAGGAGGAAGAGGAAGAGAAAAATTCAAAGGGAAGAGAATGAGAACGAGGAGGAAGATGGAGGAGAGGAGAAAAAGAAAAAGAAGAAGAAAAAAAAATGCGAAGAAGAAGAAGAAGAAGAAGGAAAAGAAGAAGAAGAAGAATGTGAAGAAGAAGAAGAAGAAGAATGCGAAGAAGACGAAGAAGAAGAAAAAAATGCGAAGAAGAAGAAGAATACAAAGTAGAAGAAGAAGAAGAAGAGGAAAACGAAGAATGTGAAGAAGAAGAAGAAGAAAAATGCAAAGAAGACGAAGAAGAAGAAAAATAAAAACGCGAAGAAGAAGAAGAAGAAAAAGAAGAATGTGAAGAAGAAGAAAAATGCGAAGAAGAAGAAGAAGAATGTGAAGAAGAAGAAGAAGAATGAGGAGGAGGAGAAGGAGGAGGGGGGGGGTACACCACGCTTGTGTTTACCGCGCTTTCCCTCCTTCCTCATTTTTAATTGGCAGCCTTGAGGTCCGCTTCCACCATAACAGTTGTAACGGTTTTAACCGTCATAACGGTTTTAACCGTCATAACGGTCATTATTGTTAAAACCACCGAGGATATCGTAAACAAGGCCTTAGATGGGGGAAAGGGGATAAAGGACCCTTCTCTCTCTCTCTCTCTCTCTCTCTCTCTCTCTCTCTCTCTCTCTCTCTCTCTCTCTCTCTCTCTCTCTCTCTCATTGAGAACGGCTACTATAGCACAATAGCGCGAACGTGTGGGGGGAACTGCTTACGTTATCCTCTCTCTCTCTCTCTCTCTCTCTCTCTCTCTCTCTCTTTTTTTTTTTTTTTTGAACGTCTGCTATGTCACAATAGCACGAACGTGTGGGGTCCAGTTTACGTTCACCAGCGCCGTTCTTCATGCTGAATCAGTGCTTTCTGAGTTAGCAATTAGCGTGTCTTTAGTGGGAACTACTTGATATACTGCGAGCTAACACTCGCTCGCTCATCAAACAGAAATACCGCGATTTGGTCTTACTAACCAGTAATACAACAGACTTAACCCTCTGTGGTCTTAGTAGTTTGTATACACCCTCTCTCTCTCTCTCTTTCTCTCTCTTTCTCTTTTTTCATTTTTTTCACTCTCACATTCTTCCTCTCTCATTCTTTCTTTTTAATCTTTTCTCTCTGTTGTTG
>NC_134806.1:53428305-53433305 GCF_046742065.1 Oratosquilla oratoria
GAAGAGGAGGAGGAGGAGGAGGAAGAAGGAAAAATGAGGAAGAGGAGGAGGAGGAGTAAGGTGAAGGATGGATGAGGAAGAAGAGGGGGAGGAGGAGGAAGAGGAGGAGGGAGTTGAGGAAGAGGTGGAACGAAAGGAAGAGGAAGGAGAGGAAAAGGAGGAAGGAAGGAGGATGAGGAAAAGGAGAAATGGGAAGGAAGGAGGAGGAAGAGGAGGAGGTGGAAGAAGAGAAGGAGGAAAATAGATAGGATGAGTTCAGGAGGAGAAGGACGAGGAATAGGACGAGACTGAGAAGAAGGAGGAGAAGAGGGAGAAGAAGAAGAGGCGGAGGAGGAAGAGGAGGAGGAGGAGGAAAAGGAGGAGGAGGGAGAAGACGAGGAGCTCATACTAGGATATACAAAACTATGGAGGAGGCGAAGGGACGAGGAGGAGGAGGAGGAGGAGGAGGAGGAGGCGGAGGAGGATTAGGGAAGAAAGAATATTTCGGTACATGTATACACAGAAGTTTGGGCGAACAAAAGCAAAGAGGAACGAGAAGAGGAGGAGGTGGAGGAGGAGGAAGAGGAGGAGGAGGAGGAGGAAAGAAACCTACATACACACAATATTGAGGGAGAGGTGGAAAAAGAGAAGGAGGAAGAAAAGTAGGAGGGGGAGGAGGAGGCGGAAAGGAAGAAGAGGAAGACGAATTGGAGTAGGGGAAGAATGTACATACATACATACATACATACATACATACATACATACATATATACATACATACATGTGTTCAAACATACATGCATGCATACATACATATATACATACATACGGACATACATCTCCCATGCATACATACATGTATACATTACATGCATAAATACATACAAACACACATACGTACATAAAAACACACATACATACATACACACATGCATACATAGACATTAACAGTACATACACACATACTGTATATGCACACACATACATACATACATGTATACATTATATACACATGTATACATACACACATACACACATACATACATGCATGTATAGACTACATACACACATGTATACACACATGCATACATACACACATGCATACATACATACATACATACACACATGCACACATACATACATACATACATACATACATACATACATACATATATCCAAGCCAATGGATAAAGAGGAAAAAAAGAGGAGGAGGAGGAGAAGAAGTAAGAGAAAGAGAGGAAGGTGAATGGGAGAAGGTAGAAAGGAATAAAAGAGAGAAGAAGAGAGGAAGTAGTAACGAAGAGATAATACAAAATAACGAATTTCTCTTTTTGTCTCTCCTCTCTCTTTTCTCTCTTTTCTCCACTTTTCTCTTTTAACTTTTCTTTTCCTCTTCCCTTAATTAAGTCTGCTAATTCTTCCTCCTCTTATCCTCCTCCTCCTTCTCCTCCTCCTCCTCTTTCCTCTCTTTTTATTCCTCCTCTTTTACTTCTTCCTCTTTCTCTTCCTCCTCTGCCACTCCTCCTTTTCTTTTGCGTCGTCCTCTACCTATTCTTCCTCCTCCTCTTCCTCCCTCTCTCCTCTTCTTCCTCTTACTCCTCCCCTTCTTCCCTCTCCTCTTCCTCCTCTTCCTCCTCTTCCTTGTCTTTACTTCTTTTTCTAGTTCTTCTTCTCCCTGCTCTTCTTCTTCTTCTTCTTCTTCTTCTTCTTCTTCTTCTTTATTTGTTTGCATTAGCCTCGCCTTGACCTCTATAACTTAGGTCAAGTCACTCTTCATTGACCTGGCTTAGGTCAGCACACACACACACACACACACACACACACACACACACACACACACACACACACACACACACACACACACACAATATATATATATATATATATATATACATATACATATGTGTTGATATTGGTATGTATATGGGCAGTAAGTTCTCTTGTAGATGTGTGTGTGTGTGTGTGTGTGTGTGTGTGTGTGTGTGTGTGCGTATGTGCATGCGTGTGTGTGTGTGTTTGCGTGTGCCTGTACGTGTGTATTTGTGTGCCGGTGTATATATCAATAGCCAGCACAACAGAAAGCGCATCAGCAACAAGCATAGGCGAAACCACAGCCGCTTCTATTGCTGCAGGGATAAATTATCGATAATTACATGTGACTACTAGTACGAATACTACTAACTACTACTATTATTGCTACTACTGCTGATGCCACTACTACTATTACTATTACTACTACTACTATTACTACTACTACTACTACTACTACTACTACTACTACCACGTCACGGTCTGCAGATTTGCTCAGTCCTCACTAGTTGGGATTACTCAGACCCACAGGAGAATTGGGCAGAATCTTTATCACGGAGCGCTGTCTTCCTCTTCCAGAAGGATCTTTAAGGAATCTGTCGTCGCGGCAGACGACCGAAGAAGAAGAAGAAGAAGAAGAAGAGGAAGAAGAAGTCGGAGGAGCCCTTAGATGGGCGACGAACTCTTCCTGTCGTACCGAGGGAGCGGTGTGGGAGTGGACACCCCCGAGCGTAAGTCCTCTGGGACGAGATCGGAGACGTCCAGTGATGAGTTCGGCCGAAGAAGGATGCCCCAGGACGTTCGGAAGGGAATTTCTCTCTTTCTCTCTATCTCTCTCTCTCTCTCTCTCTCTCTCTCTCTCTCTCTTTCTCTCTATCTCTCTCTCTCTCTCTCTCTCTCTCTCTCTCTCTCTCTCGTTATAGAACCCGTAGCCGGCGCGGTACCTGGACGACCTTTCTTCTTCTTCTTCTTCTTCTACTTCTACTTTTCTACTCTACTTCTACTTCTTCTACTTCTCCTTCTTCCTCTACTTCTTTTCCTCTTCCTTCTACTTCTTCTCCTTCTTCTACTTCTTCCTCTACTTTTTCTTCTCCTACTTCTTCTCCTCCTCCTTCTTCCTCCTCCTCTTTCCCTGAAGAACTGCCGGGCTTCCTTGGCCTTTCCTCCTTAAACTTGGCATTGGGCTCACGAAATGGGCTTATATGGGCTCTATGATCATAAATGACAAAATAGGGCTTTTGTGAGGGTTACCGAAGAGCCCACAGACAGCTGGTCGAATCTGAGGTCTCCTCTCAGCTGAATAAAATCGTCTGACGGCACAGGACAGAATCCAACGCCATTTAAGGGTCCTCTAGGTGAGAGAGGCTTTGGGGAGAATGAGATATGGCGGGGAGTAGTGGGGTTTATCACTTGCCACTACTCACACAAAGTGGGAAGTGAGAAACCACTGGTAAGGCGAAGGCCTGTCAGCTGTGGCAAGCCGTGTTTTTTTTTTTTTTTTTTTAGGCCGATGTTTGGGTCGCCTCCCCGCCTAGCGGGAACCGGTGCGACAAAGCCCTCAAGGGGGCCCGGGACTCGAACTCACGACCACCTGCTCGTGAGTTCGGCACGGTATCCAAAAAATAGAAAAAAATGATTAGATAAATAAAAAATAAAAATAAATAAGATATAAATTGATAAATAGATAAATAAATAAATGAAAATAGAAAAGTAGATGAATAGAAAGAAAAATAGATAAGTGAATAGATCAATAGAAATTAGAAATAAATAAAAATTAAAAACAAATAAATAAACAATAATGAATTAATAAAAAATGAAACAAAGAAAAAAAAAAAAGATAATAAAATTAAAAAAAGAAGAAAGAAAGAAAAAAAAATATATATATATATATATATATATATACATATATATATATATATATATATAAATTGGAAATATAAGCTTTCTTTGCCTCATTCTCAGAAGCTCTTAGAATATTTCTTTGAAGTGTCTTGTTAATGATTCAGTCTGCAATAACACTGTTACTGAAGTTTTTCTTACGACCGTGATTTACAGTATGTTACATTAAAAAAATATTCAGATGTAAATTCAATGCAAAAAATGTGTCCAATATTTCGCAATATGTAAATTCAATACAAAAAAAATGTGTCCAATATTTCGCAATAAATTAGCTCGAGGGGGCATTGGAATATTTCCTTTATTATATGGATACAGCCAAGATATTAGCACGGGCTTTGGTGATACCCCTATGGACCACTGTCCTTTTTTTTTTCTTTTTTTTTCTTTTTGCTAAGACAGATTATATATGTTTCTATGTTCACCCCTATGGACCACAGTCTTTCTTGTTAAGATCAATGTATATATGTATATATATTTCTATGTCTATCTTTTCTATATCGGAGTCCAATATCTCTGTTTAATTGATTCATAATTCCACCTAATTGGTGTGTAATATACACACATAACGAACCTGAAGAAGAAGGGAGAGTGTGGCTATGCGATATGAAATGATTTAATCAATTTTCTATAACCAAATATGGATATGCGAACCGGCGACTGATCTTTTACCTCACACACAACACAGAGGAGAAGGCCATGGGCATTGTTGGCGGTTTCTGTGGGGTTACGGGTATTCAGTTATTGAAACTTTAGGCAACAGTCATACACACACACACACACACACACACACACACACACACACACACACACACACACACACACACACACACACACAGATACACACACACACTCGCAAACATTTACGTTGTATATATATATATATATATATATATATATATATATATATATAGATAGATAGATGGATAGATAGATATAGATAGAGACCCTAAATACGGTTGCGAATTGGCTTTGTGCCATTGATCAGAGGTGAGCGTGTTCGATGGCGTGTACGTATGGGGACGCCCGGCCAAGCACGTCATCGGTTGTTATTGTTTGTGTTGTGTCGCTTGGCATATGGTGGGCTGGTTTCGCTCTGTCTGTGTGTGTGCGTGCGTGTGTGTGTGTGTGTGTGTGTGTGTGTGTGTGTGTGTGTGTGTGTGTGTGAGGGAGGGAGAGAGATAGGGTGTTTGCGTGTGTGTGTGTGTTTAAAAGAGACAGAGTGTGTGTGCGTGCCAGTGTGTGTGTGTGTGCGAGAGAGAGAGAGAGAGAGAGAGTCACGTTGGGAGGCGGGTATATGTGTGTGTGTTTGTGTG
>NC_134806.1:53438305-53443305 GCF_046742065.1 Oratosquilla oratoria
TTGGGTTGGGTCAGGTGAAGCGTACACACACGCGCGCACATACGTACACACACACACACACACACACACACACACACACACACACACACACACACACACACACACACACACACACACACACACACACACATTTGTGTTCACATATAATGTGGACGTTCTTTGAGAAGTTGTGTTGGGTCTGGTGAAGTGTACACACACACACACACATACGTACACAATACGTACACACACATATACATACATACACATTTATGTATATATTCAATATATTCCTATACGTATGTTGTGTGTGGTAAAAGAATGTTGTGTGTGTGTGTGTGTGTGTGTGTGTGTGTGAGTACAATACTGAATGGATCCCAGTGAATAGATTTAGTCCTTGACTGTACCACGTTTCAATTTCTGCATGTTGGCCTCCTCGAGTTTCTCGATGTTGATGGCTTAGAATTAAAGTGAATTGTTATATATATATATATATATATGTTTGTGTGTGTGTGTGTGTGTGTGTGTGTGTGTGTGTGTGTGTGTGTGTGCGTGCCCGCGCTTGTCAATCAGCAATCCTGAGTCAACTGCTGAACAAAGGCCTCCTTCATACGTCACTCCTGCAAACTTGTCTCTATCTCGTCTGTTCACCTTCCGTCCGGTCTCCCTCGCACGCTTCCCATCTCGTGGCGTCCAGTCAGTAACACACTTGCTTCATCGCTCATCAGTCGTTCGTGCTAACTTACCTGCCCAGTTCCATTTCCTCTCTTTCACTCCAGTCTTCTCGCCCTCTCTCACCCAACTTACTCTCTTTCGGTCTCTCAGCGTTATTCCCATCACTGATCTCTCCATTCCCCCTCTGTGAACTCTCTATAGGCTGTGTCTGTCTCTAAGTCTCACGTCCGTAGAATTTAAACTTTCCTTTTCAGACATAAAAGTAGAGAGCCTCTCATGATCTTCATATACTTACCGAACATTTCCTAAAGAATTGTTACACGCCCTTTTATTTCATTACGTTTAATGGAAGAACTAGATGACATTAAGTGGGACATCGTGGGACTGAGTGAAGGTCGAAGAACGGAAGGAAAATTTATATAGTTACAAGATAGTCACCACCTGTTCTGATAGGGATAAGGATAATCTAGTGGATTACGATTCATGATCAAGCAAGAGGTTGTTGGTAAAGTAGCTAAGGTCAGTCTTTTGTCAAATAGGGTGGCTTGCATTATGATAAAATTGTACAAAAGGTACTTTTTAAATATGATTTAGATTTATTCGCCAACTTCACAGAGTTCAGACGATAAAACGGAGTCCTGTGATGATTTAAGTCAGGTGATAGATCGAGAAAAAATAAATATACGTTAGTATTAGGTGACTTTAATGCCAATGTGGGGGAAGAAGATGGGGAATGAATCGTGTATTGGGTAGTTTGGAGTGAGTGAGAGAAATGACAGAGGTGAGATGTTTGTCAGTTTTGCAGAGAACTACAACATGAGGATAGTGAACGCTTTCTTCCAAAAGCATGTAGGTCGTAAATGGACCTGGAGAAGTCCGAATGGAACAGTAAAAATCGAAATAAATTTTATATTATGAAATGAGATCAACGTTACAGTAATAAATAAAGTAAATATAGGTAGCGACCATAGAATGGTACATTGCACAGCTAAATTCAATTTCAGAGCCGAGAGAAATAAACCAGTTTTGAAAAAGAAAATAAGTCTTGCAAAAGTTAAGGATAACAAGAAAGAATTTCAATTAGAAATTAAAAACAGATTCAAAGGTCTGAAAAATAACGAGGACACCGTCGAATGTATGAATTTTGATTTAGTGAATAACATTAAAGAATCGGCAGAGAAAGTTGAAATTACAAAAAGTATTAGAGAAAACAAATACTCCAAAGCTGCAGACGATCTAATTAAAAGAAGGACTATGCAGATTAAAAGCAGGAGAGATGAAACAAATAGTGTAGAACTAAACAAGCTTATCAACAAAAGGCAGAGATCAGAGAAAAGAAAGAGAAACATGGATGAAATAGAGGAAGCTATTCGGAAAGGTAAAAGTATTAAAGGGATTGAACGCAGACTAGTTTAGGCAGACAGCAATGATACCTTTGAAAGATAGGAATGGAGAGATAATGAGATGCAGAAAGAAAGTGGTGAAAAGAGTAGTTGAGTCAGTAAACTCATCTGTAGACGTTAATAGTGCCCAGAGGTTACAAAAGAAGAAGCAGACTTTGCTCTGAAGAACATGAAATGAGGAAAAACACCTGCGGAAGATGAGACCAATGTATCTCCATAAAGACGTAGGGAAAGAAATTCATATTAAGTTAACTCAGTCATACACCCAGATTATGATATCAATGTATCTCCATAAAGACGTAGGGAAAGAAATTCATATTAAGTTAACTCAGTCATACACCTAGTGTTTACGTCAAGAAAGCATTCCTGAATCTTGGTGCAATGCTATAGTGATTTTGATTCATAAAAAAGGAGACCAGAAAGACCTTAGTATATACTGACCAATTGGCTTATTATCAAATGTATATAAAGTATTCTTCAAATTCCTTACAAATAGACTAAGTCTAGCTTTAGATGGAAGCCAGCCAAGAGAACAGGTAGGCTTTAGAAGTGGATATTCGACTCAAGACCATTTGCAGACGATGAATCAACTAATCGAGAGAGCGATAGAATACAATATACCTCTTTGTTTAGCTTTTGTAGATTACGAGAAGACCTTTGACTCGGTAGAATGATTAACAATACTAAACTCGCTATGCGAAGTGTACCGCTGTAATCCGACTACATAAAGATAAAGATAAAGAAAAGATAAAGATCGAGAAAGGAGTACGGCAAAGCAGTACAATTTCACCCAAACTATTTACATGCTTGCTTGGAATATATTTTCAGAAGGTTGAGTTAGGAAGAGAAAATTTTGAAGAATAACTCAAATATATATATATATATATATATTAGGTCACAATGGACTAATTTACCAGCGCCTATATAATTTTGGGCAATCTCTCATTATTATCAAAGATATGTAATAGGTAAAAAACAAAAATTACAAAAAATATTATGAAAAAATTATGTAAATGGTAACATTACCAGTGTATGTTAATCTGATGGCATATGAAGGATGGCTTATACTCACGGGGTCCTGTCTCGCCTAGAAATATATTAGAAAAATCTATTGGAATATGTAGATACAATAATTCTAAGCCGGTTAACACCATCGGTTTGAACCATGGCGGTTCAGTTACAGTGTAAGTCAGTGCATGCGTTCATACACAACCGCGTAGTTTTTCCTTGACTATGCGGTACCGCCGCGGTTTCCGCGCGGTTTCCGCACGGTTCAAACCGCCAGTGTGTACAGGGCCTTAACGTTTTGCTTACGACGTTAATAAAAATCACCTGGCGTCATATTGTATGAGAAGAAAAGGAGCAACAGGTAGGGAAGGGGCCCCTACTAATATCCTCTGTTGGATCTATGTACAGTTTTGTATGAAAGAATGTTATTATAAATTCCTCTTGTAGCTAATATACATTTTCTTTGTGCCCGTGTGTGTGTGTGTGTGTGTGTGTGTGTGTGTGTGTGTGTGTGTGTGTGTGTGTGTGTAAAACGGATATGGTAATTGTTGATGAAACCCAAAATCCCGTTTTTTTCAAGAGGGAAGCCAATATAAAGGTTCCCATATTTTTTAAGAAAAAATAAACAACAACATAGGGCTATACATACCATACGCCCCTTGTAACGGCTGGTAGAGAGACCTACGGTCTACGGAATAAAAAAAAAAAATAATAAAATAAAGTAAAATAAAATGAAAATAAAATAGAAGAAGAATTAATCTTGTAGACTCGCCTACATAAGGGTCTAAAAAAAAAAAAAAAAAAAAAAAAAAAAGGACCCCAAGGGAAATCTAGAATTTTAGAATTGGTTTCTAGAAGTTTAGAAGCGGACTCTAGAGGATTACAAAGGGATTCTAGAAGTCTAGAAGGGGAATCTAGAGGATATACAAGGGAATTTAGAAGTTTAGAAGAGGGTTCTAGGAGTTTAGAAAGTGAATCTAGAGGATTACAAGGGGATTTTAGAAGCTTAGAAGGGGAATCTAGAAGCTTAGAAGGGGAATATAGAGGATTACAAAGAGATTCTAGAAGCTTAGAAGGGGAATCTAGAAGTTTAGAAGGGAAATCTATAGGATTACAAGGGGGAATCTAGAAGTTTAGAAAGTGAATCTAGAGGATTTCAAGAGGATTCTAGAAGCTTAGAAGGGGAATCTAGAAGTTTAGAAGGGGAATCTAGAGGATTACAAGGGGGAATCTAGAAGTTTAGAAAGTAAATCTAGAGGATTACAAGGGGATTCTAGAAGCTTAGAAGGGGAATCTAGAAGTTAAGAAGGGGAATCTAGAGGGTTACAAGGGGATTCTAGAAGCTTAGAAGGGGAATCTAGAAGTTTAGAAGGGGAATCTAGAGGATTACAAGGGGGATTCTAGAAGTTTAGAAGGGGAATCTAGAGGATTACAAGGGGGATTCTAGAAGTTTAGAAGTGGGTTCTAGAAGTTTAGAAAGTGAATCTAGAGGATTACAAGGGGATTCTAGAAGCTTAGAAGGGGAATTTAGAAGTTAAGAAGAGGAATCTAGAGGGTTACAAGGGAATTCTAGAAGCTTAGAAGGGGAATCTAGAGGATTACAAGGGGGAATCTAGAACTTTAAAAGTGGGTTCTAGAAGTTTAGAAAGTGAATCTAGAGGATTACAAGGGGATTCTAGAAGGTTAGAAGGGGAATTTAGAAGTTAAGAAGAGGAATCTAGAAGTTTAGCAGGAGAATCTAGTAATTTAGAAGGGTAATCTAGAGGCTTACAAGGTGATTCTAGAATCTTAGAAGGAGCTCTAGAGGTTTAGAAGTGGGTTCTAGAATTTAGAAATGAAATCTAGAAACTTAGAAGGGAAATCTAGAAGTTTAAAATCTGATTCTAGAGCTTTAGACGAGGGTTGTAGAAGCTTAGATAGTAGTGGTTTAAATGG
>NC_134806.1:53458305-53460805 GCF_046742065.1 Oratosquilla oratoria
ATTTCCTCCTGTTGCTCCTCCTCCTCCTCCTCCTCCTCCTCATGCTCCTCCTGCTCCTTTTCTCCTCTTCTTCCTCCTCCTCCTCCTCTTCCTCCTCCCTCTTTCTCCTCCTCCTCTTCTTCCTCCTCTTACTCGTTCTCTTCTCTCTTTCTTTATTCTTTCTTCTCTTTTCTCCTCCTTCCTCTTGCTCCTCTTCTTCCTCCTCTTGCTCCTCTTCTGCTCCTCCTCTTCTTCCTCCTCCTGTTCTTCCTCCTCCTCTTCCTCCTCCTCTTCTTCCTCCTCCTCTTCTTCCTTCTCTTCTTTCTTCTCTTGCTACTCTACTACCTTCCTCCTCCTCTTCCTCCTCTTACTCCTCCTCTTGCTCTTCCACCTCTTCCTCCTCCTTCTCCTCTTTCTCCTACTCCTCCTCCTTATCCACTTCTTCCACCTCCTTTTGCACCTTTTCCTCCTCTTCCTTCTCTTATTCCTCCTCATGCTCCTCCACCTCTTGCTCTTCCCCTTCCTCCTCCTCTTACTTATCTTCTTACTCCTCCTTTTGCTCCTCCACCTCTTGCTCTACCTCTTCTTCCTCTTCTTCCTCTTCTTCCTCTTCCTCCTCCTCTTCCTCCTCCTCTCTTCTGCTCTTCTTTCTCTTCCACCTCCTCTTCTTCCTCGTTTTCTTCCTCTTCTTTCTCTTCCTCCTCCTCTTCCTCCTCTTACTCCTCTTGCTCCCCACCTCTTCCTCCTTCTCCTCCTCCTCCTCCTCCTCCTCCTCCTCCTCCTTTTCTCCTCCACCTCTTCCTCTACCTCTTCCTCCTCTTACTCCTCCTCTTCCTCCTCCTCCTCCTCCTCCTCCTCTGTTCCTTCTCGCTTTTCTCTGTGCTTCGTTGTTTATCAACTTCTCTATTTCTTATTCGTTTCGATGTTTCACATTTACTCTTCCTCCTCCTCCTCTTCCTCTTTTTCTTCCTCTTCCTTCTCCTCTTCCTCCTCATGTTCTTTCTCGTTTTCTTTTGCTTCCTCCTCCTCTTCCTTCGCCTCCTGCTCTTCTTCCTCCTCCTTTTCTTTTTCCTTCTCCTCCTCTTCTGTCACCTCTTCTTCTTAATCATGTTCTTTCTCTTCTTCCCCTTCTTCCTCCTCTCTCTCTTATTCCTCCTCCTTTTCCTCTTCCTTCGCCTCCTTTTCTTCCTCCTCTTCTTTCTCCTCTCCCTCCTCCTCTTTCTCCTACTGTTATTCCTCTTCCTCATCTCTCTCCTCCTCTCCCTCCTCCTCCTCCTTCTCTTCTTCCTCTTTCCCCCTACTCTTCTTCTTCCTCCTCTTCCTCCTCCTCCTCCTCTTCTTTCTCCTCTTCTTCCTCATTCCCATCTTCCTATTCTCCCTCTTCTTCCTCATTCCCATCTTCCTCCTCCTCCTCTTCTTCTTCTTTCTCCTCTTCTTCCTCATTCCCATCCTCCTCTTCCTCCTCTTCTTCTTCCTCTTCCTCCTCTTCTTACTCCTCTTTCTCTTCCTCCTCCTCCTCTCCCTCCTCTTTCTCCTACTCTTCCTCCTCTTCTTCCTCCTCTTCTGTGAAGAGACAATTTGGAAAGAAATTATAAAAGTTGTCGTGGAAGGAGCGGAGGCGAATTTTTGGAAAGACAAGACAAGACAAGACAAGATAAAGAAAAAAGACAAAAAGAAAAATACAACAAAACAAAGAAAGACAAAGGATAAAAGAAAGCGAAGACAAACGAAGACAAGATAAGAAAAGACAAAAGATAAAAGAAAATTGAGGCAAGACAGGAGAAAATAAGACAGAAGACAAAACAAATAAAGGCAGGACAAGGCAAGAAAAATGAAGACAACACAAAATAAAAAAAAAATGTAGAATAGAAGAAAACGCTAGACAAATGACAAAACAAGACAAGACAAATGTTAAAAAAAAAGAAAATTGAACACAAGACAAGAAAATACAAAGTAAGACAAGGCATGACAAGAAAAGTTAAAAAGACAAAAGAAGACAAGCCAAGAGATAAAACGAAAAGAAACAAAAGACAAGACAAGAGAGGACAAGATAAAGCAAGACAAAACATAAAACGAAACAAAACAAGAGAAAGAAAACAAGACAAAGAATAAAACGAAACTAAAGGAGAGAAGACAAGATGAAGCCAAACATAAACATAAAACGAAATGATACACAAGAACACAAAAGATGAAACAAAAAAATACAAGAGCAAAGACAAGAGAAAACAAGATAAGACAAAGAAAGCCTAGACTCACAGTGCATTGTCTCCAAAAACAAAAATGAAATAAAACAAAATAATAATAAAATAATAATAATAATAATAATAATAATAATAGTTATAATAATAATGATAATAATAATAATAATAATAATAATAATAATAATGATATTATTATTATTGTTATTATTGTTAATAATAATAGTGATAATGATAATATAATAATAATAATAATAATAATAACAATAACAATAATATTATTATTATTACTATTATTAATAATAATAATAGTAACAATGACA
>NC_134806.1:53465805-53468305 GCF_046742065.1 Oratosquilla oratoria
AAATATGTTTTACTATTATTATTGTTATTATTATTATTATTATTATTATTATTATCATTATCATTATTATTATTATCATTATCTTATTGTCTTATTAATCTATTTTTTATGTTTTTATTTTTTCATTATATATATATATGTTTATATATATATATATATATACATATATATATATATATATATATTCATAGATTTATCAGCTTATATATGTATATATAAAATTGTGTGTGCGTGCGTGCGTGACAAAGCTAAACCTTTCGTGTTTATGAAGGAAACCCATTAAGCATTTTGATGGAGCTTAAATTTAGCGTTAGCATGTATTAACGCGAACATTAAAGCAACATATAATGACGTAATAGGTGACAAATAGTCCAATGGAGCTTTTATGACTATGAGGCGTCTCAAGGCGTAAGGAGACCAGTTTCGTTATCAGGGATGTAAAAGAATCACTCTGGCTTGCGATAAGAGGTGGCACCTTTGCCCTTTGTACTAGGGTTCTCTCTCTCTCTCTCTCTCTCTCTCTCTCTCTCTCTCTCTCTCTATTTATTTTTATCTATTATTTTTTTATACTTTTATTATTTGATTTTCATTCTAATATTTTTATTTACTTTTATCTTATTTTATTTATTCATTTATTCTGTTATTATTTGTTTTCATTAATTGCATTTATTTTTTTTCTATTATTTTTTTCTCTTTATTTAATTTTATTTATTCATATAATCTGTTATTATTAAATTTTATTAATTGATTTGTCTATTTATTTATTTATTTTGTTATTCTATTTTACATTTATTCATATTCTTATTTATTATATATTTTTTTTATTTATCAATTTATTATCTATAAATTCATTTTTTACTTTATCTCTTTCACTTTTCTAGGCACACTTAGAAATCATAAGATTCTAGAGGCCTAACTTCTAGACTTCTATTGTGTATGTTGCACTCAATCATGACGTCATTCTATGTTTGACCTTTATTTGACCTTTGACCTAAAATTGACCCCTCATAAGATTCTAGAAGTCTAATTTCTAGACTTCTATCGTGTATGTTACGCTCAATTGCGAAGTCATTCTAACTTTGACCTTTATTTGACCTTTGACCTTAAATTGACCCCTTTGACATTTCATTGACATGAGATGGTCGTTCGGTCAATTATTGATGTGCTAGCGGTTGTGTGAGAGAAAAGACAAGTTATTTTACTTTGGTTTGACTTTTTTTAACCTTCATTTAACCTTTGACCTTTAAATGACTTATTTCGGTTTTCTGTGGTACATAAGCATCATTTAGTTACCTGTGAGCGATTGTGATGCTAAACGCAAGTTGTCTTATTTAGTTTGACATTTTCTACGTAATTGACCTTTTATGGTTTCGTTCAGCTCTAACAGACCTTTATATATAAGGTCAATTATGAGAGTAAAAAGTACGTGACTTGAAAGGCACGTACTCTAACCTGTTTTTTTGTTTGTTTGTTTTTTTACATCTCATTGACCTTTATTCAACCTCTTGACCTTTATTCATTTTATATTTATTTATTTATTTATTTATTTTTTACCTTAAAGCATCTCGAGATTAAGTGATACATTATTAGGAAAATATAGATTCTTTGACCTTACTTTGACCTTAAAGTATCATCAAAGGTCATGTAATTATTTTCGAATTATTTTGAGTGTGTGTAAGGTCACAGCATTACCCATAGATTGGTCATATATGGGCTCTGAGCTCTCATCCAGGAGGATAATAGCTGTTGATCACGTGTCCCACACGTGATCAAAAACAGTGGCGAATCTCTCTCTCTCTCTCTCTCTCTCTCTCTCTCTCTCTCTCACACACACACACACACACACACACACACACATAGCTCGACGGTGCGTGGTACCGTTCATATCCGCTACTCCAGAGGTCCGAGTTCGATCCCTACCCAGAGCAGAAATAAATTCGGCTGCGCTGCGAGCCGGTACTCCAATTCTCGTGGGCGTGCGGTAATGTGTATGTGTGCGTGCGCAAGGTCACATAATTACCCATATATCGGGCATATATATATATATATGTATATATATATATATATATATATATATATATATATATATATATATATATATATACACACACACACGAGCTCGGAGCTCTCATCCGGGAGGGTAATAGCTGTCGATCACGACTCCGACACGTGATCCAAGACTGGAAAAAAAATACACCCACACATACCACAAGAAAATATATTTTGAAAAATAGGATTCGTCAAATGAAATTTTATAAAAAAAAAATCTTATTTGCATTAATGCCAGTCAAAATTGTATTTGTTAAATATGACACAACTTAGACTGGTTCATTATAGCTAGTTAGTTAATCAGAGTCGAAAAAGAAGTTTGGAAGTTTAATGAGAAAACAGACTGTAATTTGAATTTGGAGATTATATACTTATGTGTGTGTGTAATAGGTCCATGTGCGTATGTGTGTACGTAGACCTATGTGCGTGTGTACGTAGGCCTATGTACGTA
>NC_134806.1:53475805-53477340 GCF_046742065.1 Oratosquilla oratoria
TCTACGAGTATCTCTCTATTTCTCTTTCAAGGATTTCCACTCATTTCTTCACCTCTGCTGTCTAACTCTCTTTCTCTCTCGCTCAAGATTTCCACTCTCGTTTTCTGTCTTTCTTTCTCTCTCTCCCCTCCTCTAAACCCCTTCTCCTCCCCTCCCTCTCTCTCTCTCTCTCTATCTATCTATCTATCTCTATCTATCTATCTATCTATCCTCTCCGTTTCTTCTGCTCCCTTATATTCGTCTTCACTCCTCCCCCACCCCCCTCCCTCCTCACCCCTTCCTTTCCCCCTTCACCTGTTCCTCCCCTCCCTCCCTCTCCCTTCTCCTCCTTCCCCCCCTCTCAACCACTCTTCTCACCCTCCCCCCCTCTCAACCTTCACTTCCCCCTCTTTCTCCCTTCTCCCTTCCCCTTCTCCCTCCTGTTCTCCCCTCCCTCTTCCTCCCCCTCTCCCCCTTCTCCTTCCCCTCCCCCTCTCCCCCTCCCCCTCTCCCTTCTCCCCCTTCCCCTTCTACTTCCCCTCCCCTTCCCCCTTCAATCCCTCCTCATCCCCTCTTCCCCCTTCCTCCCCCTCTCCCCCTCTTCCCCTCCCCCTCTTCCCGTCCCCGTCTCCCCATTCCTCTCCCTTCCCCTCACCCCCTCTTTACCCCCTCTCCATCCTCATACCCCCTTCCTCTCCCCCTCTCCCCCTCTCCCCCCGTGTTTTCTTCGCCACTCCTTCATCTTCCGCTCCATCAAACTTCTCTTCATCTCTTCTCTCCTCTCAACCATAAATGCCTTTATCTCTCTCATACGCACGCACGCACGCACGCAGATACACACACACACACACACACACACACACACACACACACACACACACACACACACACATACGACAGAGAGAGAGAGAGAAGGAGAGGTTCTTCTCCATTTCCTCTGCCTACCCCTCCAGTTCCTCTTCCCCTTCTTCTTCCTCTTCCTCCTCCTATTCTTCCTTCTTCCTCCTCCTCCTCCTCTTCCTCTTTCTCTTACTCTTCTTCCACTTCTACTTTTAGTCGCCTTCATCTTTCTCCTCTTCTTTTTCCCCCTCCATTCTTTTTCCTCTTCCTCCTCCACTTCTTCCTACTCCTCTCCTTACTCTTCCTCCTCTTCTTCGCCCTTCTCTTCCTCTTATTCCTCTGCTTCCTTCTCTACTTTTTTCTACTCCTATTCTTCTCCTAGCTCTTCATCCTCTTCTTCCTTCTGCTCTTCCTCCTTCTCCTCTTCCTCTTCTTCCTTCTCCAATTCTTCCCTCTCCTATTCTTCTTCTTCCTCTTCCCCCTCTTCTTCGTCCTCTTCTTCCTTCTGTTCCTCCTGCTCCTCTTCCTCTTCTCTTTCTCCAATTCTTCCTACTCCTATTCCTCTCCTTCCTCTTTCTCCTCTTTTTCGTCCTCTTCTTCATTCTGTTCCTCCTCTTGTTCCTCTTCCTCTTCTTCCTCCTCCTCCAATTCTTCTTACTTCTATTCGTCTCCTTCTTTTCCTCTTCCTACTCTTTACCACCTCCCTCCTCACCCAT
>NC_134806.1:53477840-53490340 GCF_046742065.1 Oratosquilla oratoria
AGGAGAGTAGTTGGCTAATAGACGCGGTATATGGTAAACTATACACAGATTATAGACCCGACGTAGAGGATCATGTCACTGACACGTCCACGACACGTCACTGCCACGTCACACGTCACTGCCACGTCACTGCCGCGTCACTGCCACGTCCATGACACGTCACGGACACATCACGGACACGTCACTGTCACGTCACTACCACGTCAGTGACACGTGACTGACATATCACTGCCATGTCACTGACACGTGACTGACACGTGACTGACATATCACTTACACGTCACTGCCACGCCACTGACACGTCACTGCCACGCCACTGCCACGTCACTGCCACGCCACTGCCACGTCACTGACACGCCACTGCCACGTCACTGACATGTCATTGCCACGTCACTGCCACGCCACTGCCACGTCACTGACACGCCACTGCCACGTCACTGACATGTCATTGCCACGTCACTGCCACGTCCATAACACGTCACTGCCACGTCACTGGCACGTCACTTACACGTCACTTACACGTCACTGCCACGCCACTGACATGTTACACGTTACTGACACGTCACTTACACGTCTACGCCCAGAATCCAGGTCAATTTCCATCTCTGCAATAGAAATTCTTTGGCCCCCCTCTTCGCTATTCAGGCCTTCAATTACTGGTCCACTCAGAGGCAGTGGCCCAGTACTAGTGGACCATGGGCCATTCTTAGTGGACCACGGGCCACTTTTAGTGGCCCACTTGGTCGAATCTGGGCCACTAAATGGAAGTTAGTGGGTGTTCAGTAGACCTGTGTAGTGGTTAGTGTGATATCTAAGTGGCAAGATTGAGAAATTATGTATTAAAGAAATTAATCATTAAATGAAATATTAATGAATATGAAATGAAAATGAAATTATGTGTGTTGAAGGAAAAATGTTAATTCTAGTGGTCCAATATGGGCCACTAAATGGAACTTAGTGGGTGTTAGTGGATATATGGAGTGGTGAGGGGAATATACAGTATGTACTGTATATATATATATATATATATATATATATATATATATATATATATATATATATATATTATATATATAATTGTGTGTGTATGTATGTATGTATGTATAACGCCACAGGAATTGTGGAATTGATAAAAAGAAACACGGAACAAAAGGAATTAATAATGAGCATTACTTGTTCAATGTATATATTTGAACAATCTTTAAACAAGTGATGGGACGATGCCAACAGTTTTAACAGTTCCTTGCTGTGGATGTGCTGTGTCTTGCTGCACTGCATCTGACCCAGGGCAGTGGGCGAGATGCAGGGATGACCCGTCATCCAGGAGGAGCCAAGATAAGAGGGAGGGAAGAGGGGTGGATTGGAGTGGAGTATGTAGGGATGGAATGGGTAGGAGTGGATTATATGTTTTTGTTTTTTGGCTACCCCCCTTGTAAGGGGGAAAAACCACTGGTATATGTATGTGTGCGCGTGTGCTTGAGAAACGCTCGTGGGGTTCTGTCTTTTACTATCCAGTGATCATATCTCGCTTCAGATTCATAATTGTTTTGACCAAATCATATTTGTACGTGGGAGAGAAAGAGAGAGAGAGAGAGAGAGAGAGAGAGAGAGAGGGTAGCAAAAAAGATGTGATGAGAATAGAAATTAGAACAATATTATTATTATTACCATTATTATTATCATTATTACTATCATTATAATTACTGCTACTACTACTACTACTATTATCATTATTATTTTTATTATTATTGTTATTATCATTATTATTATTATTATTGTTATTATTATTGTTATTATTATTGTTATTATTATTATTGTTGTTATTATTGTTGTTATTATTGTTGTTGTTGTTTATTTTTGTGTGTGTGTGAAGATTATTCTCCCATCATAACCAATTATGTGCGACTCTGGTCCATAGGGGAGGTATATCATTGAATTACCGAAGATTTATAGGTCATGCAGTCGATATACCAAGCCTAGAAGAAAGGAAGTAGAGAAAATGAACGAGAGAGAGAGAGAGAATGAAGGAGAGACAAAATGAAGGAGAGACAGATAGGAAGATGAGAGGGAGTAAGGAGGCATTAGAGAAGACCAGAGAGAGAGAGAGAGAAAAAAGAGAGGCTGGCATACAAAGAGAGAGCTGGTATAAGAGAGATAGACAATGAAAGGTAGAGGAAGAGATGGGGAAGAATTTGAGAGTAATGATTTAGGCATAAGAGAGAGAAAGGAAGATAAGAGTGAAGGAGGTATAAAAGAGGCCCAGAGAGAGAGAGAGAGAGAGAGAGAGAGAGAGAGAGAGAGAGAGAGAGAGAGAGAGAGAGAGAGAGAGAGAGAGAGAGAGAGAGGGAGAGAGAGAGAGGGAGGGAGAAAAGGAGAGAGAGGGAGGGAGAAAAGGAGAGAGAAGTAATGACAGAAGAAATGAGAGACAGAGAAAGGAAGATGAGAGAGGAGGTATAAGAGAGGCCCAGAGAGCTAGATAGAGATAGAGAGAGAGAGAGAGCGAGCGAGCGAGAGAGCGAGGGAGAGATTTAATTGGAGGTTAACTGGCCATGCCTTGAACCCGATGGGAACCAGTCAGACAGGAATGAGAATGGGAACGGTGTTCCGGCCGACCAGGAATTGGTGACAAGCAAATAACCAGAAGGGAGGAATTGGAGGGAGGAGGAGGAGGAGGAGGAGGAGGAGGAGGAGATGGGGGAGGGGTGGGGTGGGGGAGGATGAGAAAATGGTGAATAATGGGTGAGTGATGGTGAATAATGGGTGAGTGATGGTGAATAATGGGTGAGTGATGGTGAATAATGGGTGAATGATGATGAATAATGGTGGGAGAGAGAGAGGATGGTGATAAATGATAGGGATGATGAGTGAGCGGGAGAGTGAGAAAATGATGAGCGATTAGGCATGAGATTGAGAATAATGAGTAAATAAAGATGAGAAGTAGAACACATTTGGACAGTGACGTCGCTGATGAGTGACGTCATAGACTATGCCAGTCACGTCATATGTGACAGTGATGTCATAGACGAATACAGTGACGTCATAGACTATAACAGTGACGTCATAGACAATAAAATGATGTCATATACTATGACAGTGACGTCATAGACTATGACATGTTACAATGACGTCATATGACAGTTACGTCATAGACGAATACAATGGCGTCATAAACTGATAATGACGTTATAGACTATGACAGAGACGTCATAGACGACTATGACGTCATAGAGGACCGTGATGTCATAGTTTGACATACAGGACATCAATGACGTCACATTGATGACAGTGACGTCAATGTTTGATGACGTCATAGATGACGATGGCGGAGATGTTGAGAACGATTTTTTTTTTTTCTTTTTATACTAAGCCGGGGGGAGAGGGGGGACATGATCCTCTTCCACGCCCCACTCCCTTCTTGTAGCCCAAGTGATCAACCTGAAATCTAATTACCCCTTTTTCCACCTCGGTTTCCTTTTCCATGAATTACAATGTTGGAATCCATCTACAAGGTTCTACTCAATTTTACGACATCGTAAGATTCCCTTCTACGACATCTTTAGACTCGGTTCTACGACACATCGGTAGACTTCGATCTACATCGTTAGATTCAGTTCCAAGACATCGTTATTTTACGACATCGTAATTCTACGACATCGTGAGATTCAACTCTACGACATTGTAAAACTCGAACGATATCATTTTTCTACAACATCATTTGGTTCAATTGTACGACGTCATTATTCTACGACATCGTTATGTTCAGTTTAACGACATCGTGAATCTCAAACATCATAATTCTACGACATCGTAAAACTCAAACGATATCATAATTCTACGACATCGTTAAATTCACTTGTACGACATCGTTATTCTACGACACCGTTAGATTCAATTATATGACATGGTAACACTGAAACGACATCATAACTCTACAACATCGTTATTGTACAACATTAGATTAAACTTTACATGGCAAAACTCTAACGACATCATTATTCTACGACATCGTAAAATTTAATTGTACGACGCTGTTATTCTACGATATCGTTAATCTATACTCTACGACATCGTAAAACTCAAACGTCATCCTTAATCTACATCGTTAGATTCAATTGTACGACGTCGTTATTCTACGAAATCGTTAGATTCAACTCTACGACATCGTAAAACACAAACAAGCAAATGTATAATAGAAAGTATACCTGTGTATGTATACGTGTACGTGTGTGCATGTGTGTGTGTGTATATAATCCTGTGTGGATGTGTGTGTACATGCTTGTGTGTATACATATGTACGTGTACGTGTGTTGCCATGGCGACGACACACAATACTAGCTCAGATAATATGTGTGCAATGATTTGTCATACCTTGATAATTCTGTATCTAATCTATTTATATATATATATATATATATATATATATATCTCTACTATAATAAAGTAAAACCCTCTGTGTTTGTTTGATCACGAACTCCTCCTAAGGTTTTGCAGATAGACCCCCATAACCATATATATTCTGATACCCTATCCCTCCAGGTTCTTGGATAACTATATTTCATTAAAAAAAATTGTTTAGGGTTAAGGGTTAAAGTTAGGTGGGTTATGGTTAGGTGAGTGATTATTCACGAACTACTCCTAGGTTTTTGTAGATAGACCCCTATAACCATATATATTCTGAAACCTTATAACCCAAGGTACTTGGAAAACTATCTTTCATTTGTCTGTCTGTCTCTTTGTTTATTTGTTTGTTCAGGAATTCCTCCTAGAGTTTTGCATATAGACCACCATAACTATATATATTCTAATACCTTATCACTTCAGGTACTTGAATAACTATATTTCATTTTCAAAAAATACATATATTTTGGTTAGGGTTACCCTATCACTCCAGGTACTTGGATAACTATGTTTAATTTAAAAATATATATTTTGGTTAGGGTTAAGGGATAAAGTTAAGTAGGGTATGGTTAGGTTAGGGATGATTCACTAACTCGCAGCAACGCGCGGGTGATTTGGCTAGTATATATATATATATATATATATATATATATATATATATATATATATATATATATATATATATATATATATATATATATATATATATATATTATGACTATCGTTGTGTTTATCATTTATCATTATTTTTTACTTATTTGTTAATATGTTTGTTTATTTGTTTTCTTTTTTCTCTCATCCGAGCTAGTTATGGACCAAAAGGTCTCCTGTCGGCACACTCTTTCTTTGTAAAAATTCTTTGTAATGTGTGTGTGTGTGTGTGTTTCACTACGGTCTTGGATCACGTGTCGGACTTGTGATTTACAATTGTTACCCTCCTGGAAGAGAGCTCAGAGCTCATGTCCAATATATGGTTCATGCCGCGACCTTGCACACACACACACACACACACACACACACACACACACACACACACACACACACACACACACACACACAGACACACACACAGGCACACAGACACAGACACACACACACACACACACACACACACACACACACACACACAGACACACACACAGACACACACACACAGACACACACACACAGACACACACACACACACACACACACACACACACACACACACACACACACACACACACACACACACACACACACACACACACACACACATACATACTCCAACTCTCGTGGGCGGGGAGTTGGGGGTGTGTGTGTGTGCAAGGTCATAGCATTACCCATAGATCGGACCTACGAGCTCTGAGCTCTCTTCCAGGAGGGAAATAGCTGTCGATCACGAGTCCAACACGTGATCCAAAGACCAAGTGAATACACACACACACACACACACACACACACACACACACACACAGACACACACACACACACAGACACACACACACACACACACACACACACACACACACACACACACACACACACACACACACACACACACACACACACACACACACACACACACACACACACACACACACACAGGTACACACCCAACTACCCTCCCACGAGAGTTGGAGTGCCGGCTCGCAGCGCAGTGATGTTGAAATTAGTTCAGCCCTGCTTGTGTGTGTTTATATATATATATGTATATATATATGTATATATATATATATATATATATATATAAATATATATACAAGTTTAACCTTATCCAATCGAACTATACCTTAAACTAATTTAACCAAACCTAACCTGGCCTAACCTGATAATCTATCTTCACCTAACTTAAACTAACGTTACCTAACCAATCCTAAGCTAATCTAACCTTACCTAAACTTGTTTACCCTAAACTAATTAATTGAAACTGACATGTAACCAATCTAAACTAACTCAACCTAATCTAGTCTTATCTAACAACCTAATCTAACATAACTTAATCCAATTTTGCTAACCATTATTTTCTTTTTTATTCTATTTTATATGTTATTAGTATGGTTATTAACATTTTATTTATTTTATTATTATTGTTATTATTATTATTATTATTATTATTCCTGTTATTGTTATGATTATTACTGTTACTGTTATTGTTGTTGTTGTTTTTATTGTCATTATTATTATCATTATTATTATCATTATTATTATTATTATTATTATTATTATTATTAATAGTAATAATCAATTAATAATTTTATTTATTTATTCATTTTCCAAAGGGGCGAAAAGGGGGAAGGGGGGAATGTATCCTTAAATGTGCCCAGAATTGACAAATGTCCGGTCGGGGTCACTTTGCCCACCAGAAATCCTGGTGACCTGGGACGGCGCCAGACTCGAATTGCGGCGAATTGCTCTGAACCCGTAATCCGAATGTCTAATCGCCATTGGCGCCTTCAGGGAGGAGGAGGAGGAGGAGGAAGAGGAGAGGAAAAGGAGAGGAAAAGGAGGAGGAAAGAGAGGAGGAGGAGGAAGTAGAGGAGATGAAAAGCTGGAGGAGGAGGAAGAAGAGCAATAGGAGGAAGAAAAAGAGGAAAAAGAGGAGGAAGAGGAAAAGGAGGAGGAAGAAGGGGAAAAGGAAGAGGAGGAGAAAGAAGAGAAAGAGGAGAGGAAAAAGTAGAGGAAGAAGAGGAAGAGGAGGAGGAGGTAGTAGAGGAAGAAGACGAAAAGGAAAGAGATAGCAAGAGTCGGATGGAGGTGTGTGCGTGCGTGCGTGCGTGTGTGTGCGTGTGCGTGTGTGTGTGTGTGTGTGTGTGTGTGTGTGTGTGTGTGAAGGCCAGAAAGGGTGTTGGGCAATGAAACAAATGTGTTACTGACCTCCTGGACGCCGCGAGAGGGGAAGCGTGGAAGAGGGAGACCAGACAGAAGACGGAGAGACTAGAGAGAAGTTTGCAGGAGTGGCATGGTAGAGGTCTTTATTTCACAGTGGACTCAGAATGGCTGATTCACACACACACACACACACACACACACACACCCCGACTCGGTGGCACGGTTGGTAGAGCGCTGAACTGGGAAGTAGAAGTGCTCCCAGTACCCAGTTCGAATCCTGCCCAGGGCCGAAATTATTTCGGTATCGCTGTGCCTCGGGTCGTTACTCTGACTCTCGTGGGCGGGGAGTTGGGGGTGTGTGTGTGTGCAAGGTCATAGCATTACCCATAGATCGGAACTGCGAGCTCTGAGCTCTCTTCCAGGAGGGAAATAGCTGTCGATCACGAGTCCAACACGTGATCCAAAGACCAAGTGAATACACACAACTCGTGGCGCAGTTGGTAGAGTTTCCGGCTGCCACTATAGAGGTCTGGGTTCGAATCCCGCCCAGGGCTGAAATAATTTCAGTATCGCTGCGCTGCGAGTCGTTACTCCAACTCTCGTGGGCGGGGAGTTAGGGTTGTGTGTGTGTGC
Source organism: Oratosquilla oratoria (assembly GCF_046742065.1). NCBI lineage: Eukaryota > Metazoa > Arthropoda > Malacostraca > Stomatopoda > Squillidae > Oratosquilla > Oratosquilla oratoria. The sequence continues at coordinate 53,485,683 of NC_134806.1, forward strand.
GTGTAAGGTCACAGTATTACCCATAGATCAGTCATATACAAGCTCTTGAGTTCTCTTCCGGAAGGGAAATAGCTGTTGATAACGAGTCCAACACGTGATCCAAAGACCATGTTGAATACACACTCACTTCTGAGTGAATTTCCCTCATATGAGGGGGTAGCTACACACAACTGTCAGTCCAACATACATTCCCTCCATTGCTGACGTGTATTCTTGTCAGCTAAAGCTGGCTGACGGCCTACGCGTAGTCTAGACAGCTGGTATGTATCCGCCGACAGCTGGAGGGAGTGGGAGTTGGCTCTTCCTGGTCCCTCTGATCTTAAATCCACCATTTACCATCTGGGACGGTCTCTCTCTTCTCTCTCTCTCTCTCTCTCTCTCTCTCTCTCTCTCTCTCTCTCTCTCTCTCTCTCTCTCTTCTCCTCTTTCTCACACTCTCTGTGTCTCTCTTTCTCTCTCTCTCTCTGTATGATTCACCATGGTCTTGGATTACGTGTTGGACTCGTGATCGACAGCTATTTCCTCCCGGAAGAGAGCTCAGAGGTTATATATGACCGAACTATGGGTAATGCTGTGATCCTACACACACCTCCCCCCCCACACACACAACTCCCACGCCCACGAGAGATGGAGTAACACACCGCAGGGCAGCTATACTGAAATTATTTCAGCCCTTGGCGGGATTTGAACCCGGATCTCCGTAAAGGCAGACGGGAACTCTACCAACTGCACCACGAGTGTGTGTGTGTGTGTGTGTGTGTGTGTCTTTCTCTTTCTCTCTTTATCTTTCTCTTTCTCTTTCTTTTTCTTTTTCTCTCTTTCTTTCTCTATTTCTCTCTTTCTTTCTTTCTTTTTCTCTCTTTTTTCCATCTCTCTTTCTCTCTCTCTTTCTCTCTTTCTTTCTCTCCCCCCTCTTTCTCCCTCTCTCTCTTCCTCTCTCTCCCTTCCTCTCTTTCCCTTCCTCTCTTTCCCTCTCTCTCTTTCCCTCTCTCTCTTTCCCTCTCTCTCTCTCTCTCTCTCTCTCTCTCTCTCTCTCTCCCTCTCTCTCTCTCTCTCTCTCTCTCTCTCTCTGTCTCTCTCTCTGATTGAAGTAAATCGCTTAGGATAAGAATAATGTAATCCCTCTAGCCACGAACGAGGTGTCTGATACTCCACTCCTCTTCCTCCTCCTCCTCCTCCTCCTCCTCCTCCTCCTCCTCCTCCTCTTCCTCCTCCTTCTACTCTTCCTCCTCCTCCTCCTTCTACTCTTTCTCCTCCTCTTCCTCCTCCTCCTACTCTTCCTCTCCTCCTCCTCCTACTCTTTCTCCTCCTCCTCTTCTTCCTCCTCCTCCTCTTCCTCCTCCTCCTCCTCTTCTGCCTCCTCTTCCTCCTCCTCTTCCTCCTCCTCTTCCTCCTCCTCTTCCTCCTCCTCTTCCTCCTCCTCTTCCTCCTCTTCCTCCTCTTCCTCCTCCTCCTCCTCTTCCTCCTCTTCCTCCTCTTCCTCCTCCTCCTCCTCCTCCTCTTCCCCCTCCTCCCTCCTCTTCCCCCTCCTCCTCCTCTTAATACTACTACTATTTTATTCTTCCCTCTCTTCCTCCTACTCAACCTCCCATTCCTCATCTTCCTCTTCCTCCTACTCACTCCCATTCCTCATCTTCCTCTTCCTCCTACTCCCCTTTCCTCCTCTTTTTCTTCCTTCTACTCCTCTTCCTCCTACTCCTCTTCCTCCTACTCCTCCTTTCCTCCTCCTCTTCTTCTTCTTTCTTCCCTTTATTTCTCCCCCTCCTCCCCTTCCTTTCTCCTCCTCCTCCACTTTCTTTCTCCTCCTCCTCCCCTTCCTTTCTCCTCCTCCTCCCCTTCCTTTCTCCTCCTCCCCTTCCTTTCTCCTCCTCCTCCCCTTCCTTTCTCCTCCTCCTCCCCTTCCTTTCTCCTCCTCCTCCCCTTCCTTTCTCCTCCTCCTCCCCTTCCTTTCTCCTCCTCCTCCCCTTCCTTTCTCCTCCTCCTCCCCTTCCTTTCTCCTCCACCCCTTCCTTTCTCCTCCTCCCCTTCCTTTCTCCTCCTCCACCCCTTCCTTTCTCCTCTTCCTCCCCTTCCTTTCTTCTCCTCCCCTTCCTTTCTCCTCCTCCTACTCTTCCTTTCTCCTCCTCCTACTCTTCCTTCTCCTCCTCCTACTCTTCCTTTCTCCTCCTCCTCCTCCTCCTTTCTCCTTCTCCTCTTCCTTTCTCCTCCTCCTCTTCCTTCCTCCTCCCCTTCCTCCTCCTCCCCTTCCTCCCCTTCCTCCTCCTCCCCTTCCTCCCCTTCCTCCTCCTCCTCCTCCCCTCCCTCCTCCTCCTCCCCTCCCTCCTCCTCCTCCTCCCCTCTTCCCCTCCTTCCTCCTCCTCCTCCTCCTCTTCCCCTCCTTCCTCCTCCTTCTCATTCCCCCTTCCTTCCTCCTCCTTCTCATTCCCCCTTCCTTCCTCCTCCTTCCTCCTCCTCTCCTTCCTCCTCCTCCTCCCCTCCTTCCTCCTCCCCTCCTTCCTCCTCCTCCCCTCCTTCCTCCTCCTCCCCTCCTTCCTCCTCCTCCCCTCCTTCCTCCTCCTCCCCTCCTTCCTACTCCTCCCCTCCTTCCTACTCCTCCCCTCCTTCCTACTCCTCCCCTCCTTCCTCCTCCCCTCCTTCCTCCTCCCCTCCTTCCTCCTCCCCTCCTTCCTCCTCTCCTCCTTCCTCCTCCCTTCCTTCCTCCTCCCTTCCTTCCTCCTCCCTTCCTTCCTCCTCCCTTCCTTCCTCCTCCCTTCCTTCCTCCTCCCTTCCTTCCTCCTCCCTTCCTTCCTCCTCCCTTCCTTCCTCCTCCCTTCCTTCCTCCTCCCCTTCTTCCTCCCCCCTTCCTTCCTCCTTCTTTCCTTCCTCCTTCTTTCCTTCCTCCTCCCCTCCTTCCTCCTCCTCCCCTTCTTCCTCCTCCCTTCCTTCCTCCTACCCTCCTTCCTCCTACCCTCCTTCCTCCTACCCTCCTTCCTCCTCTCCTTCCTCCTACCCGCCTTCCCTCCTTCCTCCTCCCCTCCTTCCTCCTCCTCCCCTCCTTCCTCCTCCCCTCCTTCCTCCTCCCATCCTTCCTCCTCCCCTCCTTCCTCCTCCCCTCCTTCCTCCTCCCCTCCTTCCTCCTCCCCTCCTTCTTCCTCCCCTCCTTCCTCCTCCCCTTCTTCCTCCTCCTCCCCTCCTTCCTCCTCCCCTCCTTCCTCCTCCCCTTCTTCCTCCTCCTCTCCTTCCTCCTCCTCTCCTTTCTCCTTCCTCCTCCCTCCTCTTCCCTAGTCCCTCCTCTTCCCTAGTCCCTCCTCCCTCCTCCTACTCTTCCCTCCTTTTTTTCTTCCTCCCCCTCCTTTCTCCTCCTTCACTCTCTTTCCCCCTCCTTTCTCCTCCTTCCCCCTCCTTTCTCCTCCTTCCTTCTCCTTTCTCCTCCTTCCCCCTCCTTTCTCCTCCTTCCCCCTCCTTTCTCCTCCTTCCTTCTCCTTCCTCTTCCTTCCTCCTCCCTCCTCCTTCCTCTTCCTTCCTCCTTCCTCCTCTCCTCCTTCCTCCTCCCCTCCTTCCTCCTCCCCTTCTTCCTCCTCCCTTCCTTCCTCCTCCCCTCCTTCCTCCTCCCCTCCTTCCTCCTCCCCTCCTTCCTCCTCCCCTCCTTCCTTCTCCTCTTGCTTCATCCTCCCCTTCTTCCTCCTCCCCTCCTTTCTTCTCCCCTCCTTCCTCCTCCACTCCTTCCTTCTCCCCTCGTTTCTCCTCCCCTCCTTCCTCCTCCCTCCTTTCCACTCTCCTCCTTTTTACTCCCCTCCTTTTTACTCCCCTCCTTTCTCCTCCCTCTCCCTCTTCCTCCTTCTCCCTCTTCCTCCTCACTCCTTTCTCCTCCCTTGTCCTCCTCTTCCTTCTTCCTCCTCTTCCTTCCTCTTCCTTCTTCCCCCTCTTCCTTCCTCTTCCTCTTCCCTCCTCCTCTTCCCTCCTCCTCCTCTTTCCTCCTCTTCTTCCTGCCTTTCCTTTCTCCTCCCTCCTCCTCCTTCCTCCTCCTCCTCCTCCTCCTCCTCCTCCTCCTCCTCATGTGTCCCGATGTGATGTATGTTTCACAGGAAAAAGTGTTCCCCTCGGCTATTGATGATGTCGAGATGTCAGAGGACACAGCAACGACATTATGTGCCCTTGAAGCCTTCTGAAGTCGCCTGAAGTCGTCTGAAGCTTTCTGAAGTCACTACAAAGCTTTCTGAAATCGCCCCTCGAAGTCTCCTGAAGTCGCCTGAAGCCAAACCACCACTCGACACAGGCTTCAGACCAGAATGGTATGAGATTGAGTGAAAGACGATGGGGATGTGTGTGTCTTTGTGTGTGTATCTGTATGTGCATGTGTGTGTATGTGTGTGTGTGTATGTGTGTGTGTATGTGTGTGTTTGTGTGTGTGTGTGTGTGTGTGTGTATGCGTGTGTGTGTGTCTGATTGTGTTTACTTCATTAAAATATGCAGAATAATAGTTACGCTCGTAGGGTCCCGTTTCTGGGTGGGGGGGTTCTGTCGGTCATTCTTGTTTTCTACTGTGTGTGTGTGATTCTGAGTTTACATGGTTGTAATATATAGATTATATGTAATATGTATGTCAAGGCTTCTGTGTATGTGTGTGTGTGTGTGTGTGTGTGTGTGTGTGCGGGTGTGTGTGTGTGTGTGTGTGTGTG
>NC_134806.1:53495340-53497840 GCF_046742065.1 Oratosquilla oratoria
CACACACACACACAGACACACACACACACACACAGACACACACACACACACAGATATATATATATATATATATATATATATATATAATATATATATATATATATATATGTAGAAGACAAGCAACACATTAACTGGACAATTGCAATATTGACCAATTAAAATCTTGAGTATAATATAATCCAACTGGTTTTTTTTTATTTCAATGAAAAATAAGTTCGTTCAATTTGAACATAATAGACCATATAGCAACTCTCTGGATCAGGTCAACATAGGAGTTACCAAGTACTCTATTTCTCAACTAATTAATTTCTCAGACAGTTAATTTCATTGCTTGGCCCGCTTGTTATTGTATATCTGTGATGTTGTTTGTGGATGTGAAACATAACATGATTGCAAGCAAAAATGTGGACAAAAGATGTTAATTATAACATCGTTCATTGTAAGCTGGCAATGGATTGTTCTTCCCCCAGGTGTTGCCAGATGAGTGATTCTCGATTTTTTAATTTTATCTTATTTGATTAACATTATCCTCGTTATCATCATTGTCACCTTCTTCTTCTTCTTCTTCTTCTTCTTCTTCTTCTTCTTCTTCTTCTTCTTCTTCTTCTTCTTCTTCTTCTTCTTCTTCTTCTTCTTCTTCTTCTTCTTCTTCTTCTTCTTCTTCTTCTTCTTCTTCTTCTTCTTCTTCTTCTTCTTCTTCTTCTTCTTCTTCTTCTTCTTCTTCTTCTTCTTCTTCTTCTTCTTCTTCTTCTTCTTCTTCTTCTTCTTCTTCTTCTTCTTCTTCTTCTTCTTCTTCTTCTTCTTCTTCTTCTTCTTCTTCTTCTTCTTCTTCTTCTTCTTCTTCTTCTTCTTCTTCTTCTTCAACTTCTTCTTCTTCTTCTTCTTCTTCTTCTTCTTCTTCATCTTCATCTTCATCATCATCATCATCATCATCTCAGTCCTTGATTTTATTTGTCTTCTTCATCGTCTTCATCGTCTTTTTATTTTTTCTTTCTTTCCTTCCTTCTTCGTCATCTCTCCTTTTTCCTTGACATAATTATTTTCTCAATTATCCTTTTCTTTTTCGTTGTTTTTCTTCATCGTCTTCTTTTTCTTCATACTTTCTTCTTCTTGTTCATCTTCTTAGTCTTTCTCTTCGTCTTCCTCTTCGTCTTCCTCCTTCTCCTCCTCCTTCTCCTCCTCCTACTCCTCCTCCTCCTCCTTCTCCTCCTCCTCCTTCTCCTCCTCCTTCTCCTCCTCCTCCTTCTCCTCCTCCTTCTCCTCTTCCTCGTCCTCCTCCTCCTTCTCCTCTTCCTTCTCCTCCTCCTCCTTCTCCTCCTCCTCCTCCTCCTCCTCCTCCTCCTCCTCCTCCTCCTCCTCCTCCTTCTCCTCCTTCTCCTCCTCCTTCTCCTCCTCCTCCTACTCCTCCTCCTCCTCCTCCTCCTCCTCCTCGTCTCTCCTCCTTCTCATCTCTCCTCCTCTGTTGTTCTTCCTAATCCCCGTTTTCTTCCTTATCATTATTATTTTCGTTTTCTTTTTCCTTCTTTTTTCTTTCTTTTTCTCCTCCTCCATCTTGCTCTTCTTCTCTTTCTTATTTGTCCATTTTACCAAGATTGTCTCCCAAAACCTGAACAAGACATTTTGCCTTTAATTAATCTCCGCCAAATTAATATATGACAATGAGAACAACAGCCATTTTGAGAGAGAGAGAGAGAGAGAGAGAGAGAGAGAGAGAGAGAGAGAGAGAGAGAGAGAGAGAGGCCATATTCTATTCTAACAAAGGATTGTAAAGGATTACAGATGAAGAACCTGCCGAGAGGCGACCTTTTGGTCCATAACTAGGTCGGATGCGAAAAAAAAGAATAAATAAATAGATAAATGAAATAAATAGATAATGATGAATAATAAACATAAATGATAATTTGTAATAAAAACACAAATTATGATAAATGATAATAAAGGGATAAATAGAATTTAGTTAAATACTTAGGTCTTTATCTAAATGAGTCTTAGCAATATGTTGTAATGCCTGCCATTTATCATATTTATTAATTGATTACTATTTATTTATTATTATTTATATCTTTATTACAAATTATTATTTATCTGTTTATTATCATTATAGGTGATTTCGCTGAGAGAGAGAGAGAGAGAGAGAGAGAGAGAGAGAGAAAGAGGGGTTAGAGAATACAGATTATCTTATTGTTTTTAGAAAATAGATTGCGTTATTTAACGACACAAATAATTTGAATAAAATGGTATAGTTAAGATAGCAAGCGTTTGATATTTTTGTTATTATGAAAAGTTGATGATTAATGGAACGCGAGTTGATGAAAATGGATTATACTCTATGTTTGATGTGTACAAAACTAGAATAAATATTGATATACACATAAAATACACATGCACACACGTATACGCGCACACATAAAAACACAACTCATTTTATTCAGATTTAGTGGACAATAAGTTTGTTAAATTTGAACATAACAGACTACGCGGCAACTCTGGATTAAGTGAA
>NC_134806.1:53505340-53507840 GCF_046742065.1 Oratosquilla oratoria
CTGCTGTGTACTTCACTCTGACAGATGTGGAAGTAGTCCTTAAGGTGGTCGGCCAAGAGCTGCAGGTACCTCTTGGTGTTGACTGTATAGCTCTTTGGTAAGACCATGACAGAGTCAGGGTGTTTGGTAGTCCCATTGCTGTACCTAGGGGAGGAAGGATCTTGACCACTGTGTATTCTTATCTTCTCTCCTCAATTGCTAGTGATGGTAAAGGTGGCCTCATCAGACCATAACACTTTCTTCCACTTGTCCTGATCCCAGGTGAGGCATTTCTGGTAAACGTGAATTCGAGTCTTTTGCCGGGGTGTAATAATCGGATTTCTTCGAGGTGTGCCGTACTAATACCCAAGGTTGTCGTGGAGGCGACGCTGAAAGGTTCTCAGAGATCCATTGGCTAGCCTTTGAGGGTCCTTGTGTTTTAATTCTTTAGCAGAAACATATTGTATAATGTATGGAATTGTAATAGCGTATTGAATTGATGTATATGTAAAGAGATGTATTAAGTAGAAGTAACGGCAATTACGGCCTGTGAGGTTGAGCACCTGGTTTTGAGTCGTATGTAACATAAAATGGAAAATGTTATTGTATAAGATTGATGGAATATAGTGGTCCAGTGTGTATAATAAAATAAAACAAGATTAAAGAAACACTAGAGAAGCAAAGAATGTTAAGTAGAACATGACTTATTTATTTACGGTCCCTTATATGTAGTACTCCGCCAATAAAGTAGTGCGAGTTTTCCTCGGCATGATTGTAATGAGAGCCGTCCTTTTGTGTCTAGAACATTGAGCTGTGAAGATGTGTCCATTACCATAAGTGTCTGGGGAACCTGTTGTTGGTAAGTGTTAATTAAAAAGGTATATGCAATCTGTATGAAAGAATAATATGATGTATTCACATAATGTAGAAGTTATAGTAATGTTTGATGATTTCGGTTCCGTAGAACATCCGTGGATGGGAAGGATAAATCATGATAGAGATGGCGGAATAGGATAAACATTATGGTAAACTAATGACCCATTGTATCAGTGTATGATGATGATACGTGATAAAGTGCATTTAATAATGTTATTAATTGTGATAGGTATATAGAATTAACCAAGGTATGTTGTTTATTGTGTTCGTGTTTACAGACACCACACACGCCGTCTGTACGAAGGATAATAAAGAAAATGTGTGTGTGCCAGATTGTCTGCCTTTCCCCATCCCTCTGTACCTTGAGTCGCCTACCTTCGTGGCGTGGCGTTGACAGTGTCATAATTTCTCTTCATAAGTTAACCACTTTAATTCAGGACACACATCAATAATATGTTCTTCCTGACATAACCAACAAGAAAGTCTTGCTTTCTGTGTCACATTGACATGAACCCTTCTATCATTTGAATCTATACTTCTCTTGTAATTCATCTTTCTATTTAAACTCCATGTGTTTGCTTCTACTCTCTTATCTCTAAATCCTTCTTTAATACTTCTCCCAAATGTTGGGTTATTCAATATTCTTACTTCCTTTTCTAAAAATCTGACAAATTCTTTAATGTCTACTAACCTCCCACTCTCAGCTAATTCGTCAGCTATTCTTCTCCATCTATCCTGTAAATACCTGGGCAATTTCCAAACTAACTGATATAAAGTCCTAAGATTCTGTAATTCTGAAAGTCCACATTGTACACCAGACATAGGACTTATACATGAATCTAATTCAACAATAAAGTCATCTAACATCTCAACATTTTCCTCCTTCATTTTAGGCCAAGCAAGAACTTTATTTATGTGTATTAAAACAATTCGTTCTTTATTTCCATATCTTTTCTTTAATTAATTTCTCGCCTTTTGGTAACCCTCTCTTGGATCTAAATGTAAGCACATTCTAACTATTTTGTTTGGTTTACCTTCTGTATATTGTTTCAGGTACTGCAACTTTTCATTATCCGACACATGTTTGCTGTCAATTGACATGTCGAAAATTCTGACAAATTCAAAGTACTTGTCGTAGTGTCCACTAAATTTAGTAATTACATGAACAGGCATCGTGGTTTTGGTCATTAAAGTCGTAATCATGTCTCTATCTGTTTCTAAGTCAAACCTATCCTGCTCTTGTTTTAACCTATGCAGTTCTTTTTCCAACTTGTTCAATCTTAGGATGTTTAACACTCACCCTCACTATTGATAGATGAATAGAAACTAGAAAACTATCCTTCATTTACATTCAAAGTTCAAGTCTCCTTAATCACAACATGTTCCAAATTAGAAACTGGAAAACTATTTCTCACTCATTAAATTCTTAAACCTTAATACTCATCATTAGTTAGTTGGGAAATTGCCCAGGTATTTACAGGATAGATGGAGAAGAATAGCTGACGAATTAGCTGAGAGTGGGAGGTTAGTAGACATTAAAGAATTTGTCAGATTTTTAGAAAAGGAAGTAAGAATATTAAATAACCCAACATTTGGGAGAAGAGTTAAAGAAGGATTTAGAGATAAGAGAGTAGAAGCAAACACA
>NC_134806.1:53522840-53537840 GCF_046742065.1 Oratosquilla oratoria
TAAGGTCATAATAAGGCCAAACCAAGGTCAGACTAAGATCAATATAAGGTCACATCTAAGGCAATGTTAAGGTCAAAATAAGTCTAGGAAAAGATTAACCTAAGGTAATAATAAGGTCAGATTAAGGTCACGTTAAGGTCCTAGTTTCTTTAATTACTTGAATTACATGGATAACTATGTGGATAACGTAAATTGTTTCGAATTTTGTTAAATATATAGATACATATGCAATATATATAACATATGAAATATAATGGATATAGAATATTCAAAATATAATAAATATAGAATTTACATAAGTATATAAGTTATGTACGATATGTAAAATTATAGATCATATGAATATACAAGATATTTGATATACGAATACATATGCAAGATATATAAGATTTTTGAAATATAACAGATGTAAAATATATAAAATATAGAAGGGATAGAATGTATATTCTAGGTAGGATATGTGAAATATAGATCATAAGAATATACAAAATATTTGTTATATGAAATAGATAAATTATATGAATATATAAAAATATATGATATAGAAATGTATAAATTATAGAAAATCTGAATATATAAAATATGATATATGAAATACATATACCATATAAATGTATAAAATATATATGATACATAGAAATATATATTATCTTTCATTGGACAAAAGTTCATACATAAAATATACGAAATATGGAATGTATTATCATACAAAATATCTATACGAAATACATAAAATATATGAATATATAAAATATATGTGCTATATATAAAATGGTTAAAATTTCATTGGACAAAAGTTAATATATGACATATATACTATATAAAATATATAGAATATATTAATATAGAAAATATTTATGATATATAGAATATGTTGAATATTTAGATATATAAAATGTATGTGATATATATACATATATATATATATATATATATGTATATGTATGTATATATATATGTATATATATACATATATATATATATATACATATATATATATTTATATATATATATGTATATATATAAATGTTGTTGATAATCTATTATACCAACAACATAATAGCAAGAAATTTAATAGAGTGCAGTTTGATTCATACCACCAGTAATCAAAATACCAACCTACATAAAAGTTTGTACAAACTTGATAATTTCATTTGTCAAGAAATTAGTAAGATAATATCAGGTAAAATGTAACCCAACGATTTGACCTAATGTCGCCCTATATCATCAGTAGAAACAGTGACCCTGGCGACTGTGACCTGATGTCGCCCCACCATCTTAAGATAATTGACAATGACCTTCCGCTCTCCAGGGGGTAATTGGTCGCTACGCTTATTCAAACTGTCCTTGTTCCGTTGTATCATGTATATATTTTCAATGTATTCCTATCACTATGTACTTGTTGCACTGAAGATGTAATATACGAAAGCGCTCTGCTTCGTTAGTTTCTTTTTTCCAAATGGTCTACTTTGCATATATATATATATATATAATATATATATATATATATATATATATGATATACGAAATATATTATTGGACAAAAGTTAATATCCCAGTATGCCCCCCTCCCCCTCCCCCCTACCCACGTAACTAGAACAAGCTATCTACCAATAGTCATTTGGGTGTTTGATCCATATTCTGTGATTGAGGGCATAATTGAGATTGAGGGTAATTGAGATCAACTTTGAGAGTTGAGGAGGAGGCGGAAGTGCATACAGTCAAGCACACATGTTCGGGTATCTTTGTTGTGAATTCTCGCTCTGGTAAATGGTAGGTCATGTTTCTATGTTTATGGCGGGATATATAGAAGCTTTGATATAGAAACAAGATTATAGAACAAGAATGAAAATAGAATTAAATTAAAGAATTATAGTAGATAAAACGGAAGTGTGTAAGAAGGAGACCAGACGGAAAGTGGAGAGACGAGATAGAGAGAAGTTTGCAGGAGTGATATGGCAGGGGTTGGTAAGGGAGAGGCCCTTGTTCAGCAGTGGACTCAAAATGGCTGATTGATTGATTAACTGAATAAATGAAAAATAGGGTTATATATATATATATATATATATATATATATATATATATATATATATATATATGTATATATATATATATATATGTATGTATATATATATAATATATATATATATATATATATATATATGTAATTAAATCAAATAATGATAAATGAAAAAAGAAAAATACAGAAAACGAAAACAAATCTTAAGAAAAAGAATTCAGCAAATAATATATATATATATATATATGTATATATATGTATGTATATATATGTATGTATATATATGTATGTATATATATGTATATATATATATATATATATATATATATATATTGGAAAAAAGAAAAATCTTAAATAATACAAATGGATAAAGGTAAGACAAAGAGAAGAAATTGATAAGACAAAAGAGAAAAAGAGAAAAAGGTAGTGAGACAGAGAGAAAAAAAGAGTAGATATATAAGAAAGTGAGAGATAATAAAGGAGCCTAAAATACAAAGAATGAAACAAAGATAATCGAAATGTAACATGAAATGATTTAGAAAAGAGAAAAGCTAAAAAAAAAGAGAGAGAGAGAGAGAGTGAGAGAGAGAAACTTGGGGGGAACGGAGATGGAGAGACGAGAAGAGAGAGAGAGAGAGAGGGAACAGAGAAAGAAAGAGGGGATACGAGAGGGAGAGACGGGGAGAGAGTGAGTTGAGAGAGAGAGATAGAGCGAGACGGGAAAAGAGTGGGAGAGAGATGAGAGAAAAAGAGGGAGATATATAGATAGATAGAAAGAGAGAAAGAAAGAGAGAGAGAGAGAGAGAGAAAGAGAGAAATGGAGAGGGAGAGATAGAGCTGGGGGAGAGACAAGAAGAAAGCAAGAGGGGATAGAGAAAGAAGAGAGAGCGAGCAAGGAGAGAGAGAGAGAGAGAGAGAGAGAGAGAGAGAGATAGGCATTAAAGATCAGATCATATGTAGATGGATAGAGACAAGAAGAGCGAGCGAGCAAAGAGAAAGAAAGAGAAAGAGAGGCATTAAAGATCGGGGCACCTGTAGATGGAGATAGACGAGACAAATAAAAAAGAGAAGAGAGAGCAAATACAGAGAGAGGGAGAGAGAGAGAGAGAGAGCAAATAGAGAGGGAGAGAGAGAGGCATAAAAGATCGGGTCATCTGTAGATGGAGAGAGAGGGAGGGAGAGAGAGAGAGCAAATGGATAGAGAGGGAGAGAGAGAGGCATAAAGGATCAGGTCACCTGCTGATGGAAAGAGACGAGAAGAGAGAAAAGAGAGAGAGAGAGAGAGAGAAAGAGAGAGAGAGAAGGAAAGAAGAGAGAACAAATAGATAAATATACAGAGAGAGAGAGAGAGAGAGAGAGAGAGAGAGAGAGAGAGAGAGAGAAAATAGATAAATAGACACTGAGAGAAAGAGAGGGAGAGAGAGAGAGAGAGCAAATAGAGACCGGAGAGAGAGAGAGAGAGAGAGAGAGAGAGAGAGAGAGAGAGAGGCATAAAAGGTCGGGTCATCTGTCCGGGGGAGGGGGTGGGAGGGGGAGGGGGTGTTGGTCGGAGGTGCTGGACCGAAATTCCACTCCTCCGTTGATTTTCTGTTTTACTGTTTGAGTGTGGAAGTCCGTACTGACCCATTTTATATTTATTTTTTAATTTTATTTTTTATTTTATTTTATTTTATTTCATTTTATTTTGTTGTAGTTTTATTTTGTTTCGTTTTATTTTGTTTCGTTTGTTTTGTGATCGTTGCGATTTACTTATATATTGTTTCTCTCTTTTGTCTTCCTCTTTTTTTCTCTCTTTCATTCTCTCTCCAACTTTGTTTCTTTCTTTTTGTCTTTTTCTCGTTCTCTACCTCCTCCCTCTTTCTCTCTTTCTCTTTAAGTCTTCATCTATTATTTTTTCTCTCTCTCCCTCTTTTCGCTCTCGCTTTTTCACTTTCTCTTTTTTTATTACCTATCTCTCTCTATCTCTCGTTCTTTCTCTTTTTTTTATTTCTCGCTCTCTTTTTTCTCAAAATTTGGCTATTTCTCCTAACTCTAACTCTCCTTCCCTTCCTCTCCCCTCCTCTCTCTCTCTCTCTCTCTCTCTCTCTCTCTCTCTCTCTCTCTCTCTCTCTCTCTCTCTCTCTCTTTCTCTCTGTCTCTCTCTCTATCTCTCCTTCCCTCCCTCCCTCACCTTCTCTCTCCCTCCCCCTCTCCCTCTCCGTCTCCCCCTCTATTTCTTTCTCACTATCCCTCTCTCTCTCTCTCTCTCTCTCTCTCTCTCTCTCTCTCTCTCTCTCTCTCTCTCTCTCTCTCTCTCTCTCTCCCTCCCCCATATTAGTCTTGGTAGTTCTATTACATTGTCAGATGTTTAGAGGAAAGTGAATATTACAAAACATGAAAAAACATAACCTCACAAACGACTGTATCCTGTGTGTTTTATAAATGGCGGGTTCGAACCCCAAATAAACGTCAACGAGTGACGGCAGTAATGGACCTAAATCTCCGAGATTTGGTAAAGGAGGTCATGTTAAGTCACCTCGTTCTGCGGGTAACGGGTGAAAAGTAAGAATAGATAATTACATAGAAATAAAAAATATAAATATATAATTTGGCTAACTAACATACCTCTTAGTATAGTTTTAAATGCCCATGTGTTTTGTGAATGCTTGTTTTGTACGCTTTTAAAGTAAATGAATCTTTTAAAAGTGAGTTTGCATAGTCTGCTGTGTATTGTAACACATTTAAAAGATTCGAATAGAGTAATGAATAAATCCTTACATACCCAGTGGTCATTTCCCTCGTTTATGACTACCGCCAGGTGATTTTATTAAATTGTTTTAGTAGTAAATGGTGTGGATATCGACGATGAGCCGAATTGTTTTTTGTTTATGTTTTGGTATGACGTCATGTCGTCATGCTGATGCATCAGCTGATCGTGACGTGTTTTGTTTTGATGTCGATATGACGCAATATCGTTCAGCCGTTTGCTCACAGCTGATTGGTTGATTGGATCGCTGGACAAGTGTTTTGGCCCGGAGCTGATTGGGTGATGCCTAGTCCAAATCGGCCAAGTGTTTAGTCATGGGAATAAAACGAATTGTCTGGCTGGATCCAGGATACTCGTATCTCTGGAACAGAAAGAGATTCATAACACAGCTGGAAGGACGCAAACAATTCCGTCCCTTTCACTGAAGCGACGTAATTTATTCCACGTGTTTTGGCTAAACAACACATGATTTTATGCAGTTCTGTTGTTGGACTTCCGTCTGATTGGGCTCTCAGTTATCTTCAACCTGGAGGCACTTTATCAGATATAAGAGGAAGCTCTATAAAATACGTCACTGATAAAGGTGTGAAGATATGTGATATAATGTCTGCGATTGGTTCCTTTGTATATCAGTTCAAAATTTCGTAAAGAATAGGAAACTCAAAATTTCTTAAAGAATAGGAAACATTATATCTTAAAAAACAAGAAGCTCGAAATTTCTTAAAGAACAGGAAGCTCGTCATTTCTTAAGGATTAACAAACTCAAATTTTTGTAAAGAATAGGAAACTTAGAAATTTTTAAAGAATAGGAAACTCAAAATTTCTTAAAGAAAGGAAACTCAAAATTTCTTAAAGAATAGGATTTTTTTTTAAAGAATAGGAAGCTCAAAATTTCTTAAAGAACAGGAAGATCGTTATTTCTTAAATATTAACAAACTCAAAATTTCATAAAGAATAGGAAACAGAATTTTTTAAAGAATAGGAAACTCAAAATTTCTTAATGAACGTGATTTTTTTTTATCACGGAAACTACTCGAAACTTCTTTTAGAGCATGTAATTTGAAATTTCTTTAAAAACACTAAAGAATTCTCAAACAGGAAACCTAAAATTTCTTAAAGAACAGAAAAAACCGGAAACTTGTTATTTCTAAAAAGGAAACACTGTTTTAAAGAACAGGAAGCACTGGAATTTTCTTGAAGAACAGGGAACTTGATTTTTTGAAGAACAGGAAGCACCCAACATTTCTTTAAAAACGGAAAAATAATTTTTTTTTAAAGAATAGGAAACTCGAAATTTCTTGAAGAACAAAAATTTCTAAAAGTTCTTAAACAGAAAACTCATTTTTATTTAAAGATCAGGGAACAATGAAAATCTTTAAAAATGGAAACTCGTTATTTCTAAACGGTAAAAACATAATTTTTCTTAAAGAACAAGAAGCACTCAACATTTCCTGAAGAACAGGAAGCACTCAATAATTCTTGAAGAGCAGGAAATTCAGAATTTCTTAAAGAACAGGAAGCACTCAAAATTTCCTGAAGAACAGGAAGCAGGGAGACCGGGGCAAGTTGGCATCAGGGGTAGGTTGGCACACCTACATAAGAAGATAAGAATGAAGGAGACTGCAAGAGACCATAAGGCCTACACTATTTACCGCTAGATGGCGTTGTAATTCACACCATGGAATCACCACGTGTTTCCTCAATCATCAACAAGTTCTCACGCCGAGAGATTACACGGCTTGGCTGGAGCGTGGAAACTATTGATTTTGATACTGGTAACTTAGTTTTCATTCACTTGCATTACATGCATACGATTATATGTAGAAAATATCCAACTTAGCCATAATTTAACTTAGGGATTAAGGATTGTTTACCCATGAAAAAATTCATATTAGGTTTCTTAATATTTACTAAATCCATTTGTTACGTTCATTGGTATGGATGGGGCAAGTTGGCTTAAAAAAAAAAGTAATGAAATAAATAAAGATTAGATTTAAGTACTCTATTTTATCCATTTTATTACTATTGTTATTATCTATCATTAGTTTATTTTCTATTTCTATACATTTTTGTTTATTAATTAATCTCTTATCATTATTATTTATTTATTTATTCATTCATTTATTTGTTTGTTGAATTTTTTTTTTTTTTTTTTTTTTGTAATATAGGGGACCGAACCTAATCGGAAACTATATCTTAGAAGCTTTGATCTAGAAAATTAAACATTTAATTAAGAATGTATAAATACACAAATGAAATACGAAGCTTTGAACGTTAAGTAAAAAGAAAAATCTCTTCCATATATTGGTATTAATCTGATCTCTCCCCATATATACATATATGTGTGTACGTCTGTGTGTGTATGTGTGTGTGTGTGTGTGTGTGTGTGTGTGTGTGTGTGTGTGTGTTCATCAAACAGCCTCGGGTAATGTCTACAGATCATCTCAGACGGTTCACTAAACCCAGTTGAGTTAAGTTGTTACTAACTGGATCCTAGTTAGTTAAGCTCGTCGGCAGTTGGTTAAACTCAATCGCCGGTAGCTATGTGGTTACGGTGTTCGAGTCCTGTGGACCTCTCTCTCTCTCTCTCTCTCTCTCTCTCTCTCTCTCTCTCTCTCTCTCTCTCTCTCTCTCTCTCTCTCTCTCTCTCTCTGTGTGTGTGTGTGTGTCTGTCTCTCTCTCTCTCTCTCTCTGTGTCTGTCTGTCTCTCTCTCTCTCTCTCTCTCTCTCTCTCTCTCTCTCTGTGTCTGTCTGTCTCTCTCTGTGTGTGTCTGTCTGTCTGTCTCTCTCTCTCTCTGTGTGTCTGTCTGTCTGTCTGTATGTCTGTCTGTCAAGAATGGGAAGCGGATCCCACTTGTAGAGACAAAAGACAACAACAGTAAAGGCGCCGTTGGGCAAGTCCAGCGTCACACTGGTCCCGGCTTAAGTAGGGGATCTTCAGCCCCTACATCCATTGTATACCACTTTCTTCAACCATCTTCCCCCTCTCTTCCCCTCCAAACTCTTTTCCCCCCTCCCCTCCCCCCTCCACATTCCTTCCCCCCTCCCCCTCCACACTCCTTTCCCCCTCCACACTCTCCTTTCCTCCTCCCCCTCCACACTCCTTTCCCCCTCCACACTCTCCTTTCCTCCTCCCCCTCCACACTCCTCTCCCACTCCCCCTCCACACTCCTTTTCCCCCTCCTCTCCCCCTCCCCTCCCCCTCCACACTCCTCTCCCATTCTCGCCTCAACACTCCTTTTCCCCCTCCCCTCCCCCTCCACACTCCTTTCCTCCCTCCACACTCCTTTTCCCCTTTCCCCACACTCCTTTCCCCCTCCCCCTCCACACTCCTTTCCCCCTCCCCCTCCACACTCCTTTCCCCCTCCCCCTCCACACTCACCCTCACCCTCCATACACTTTTCCCCCTCTCCACTCACCTTCACCCTCCACACTTTTCCCCTTTCCCCCCACACTTCTTTTCCCCCACACTCCTTTTCCCCTCCTCCTTTGCACTCCTTTCCCCCCACACTACACTTCTTTCCCCCTCCCCCACACCCTCCTACCACCTCTCCTCCCTCCATTCCCCTTCTCCCTACACGCCTTCCTCCTCCTCCCCACACTCTTTTTCCCCTCCCCCTCCCCTCCCTTGTCCCCCTCTCCCTTCCCTTTCCCCCCTGTACCTCTCTTTTCCATTTTCTCTATTCCCTCTCTCCCTTCCATCTCTTCCCTTTTCCCTCTTTTCCCCTCTCCCCTGGATTTCCCCTCTCTTTCCATTTCTCCTCTTCCTCTCTTCCCATTCTCCCCTCATCTCTCCTCCTGTTTCCCTTTTCCTCTCCCCTCTCCCTCTCCCCTCCCTTTTCCCCCTCTTACATACATTTTATCGTCTCCCCTCTCCCTTTCCCCTCTCCCATACATTTTCTCGTCTCCCCTCTCCCTCTCCCCTCCCTTTCCCCCCTTTCCCCCCTCCCATATCCTTTTCTCCTCTCCCTTCCCCTTCTTTTCCCCTTCCCCCTCTTTCCCATTTCCTCTCACCTGCCTTTCATCCTCTCCCCTCTTTTCCCCTCGGCACTCTCATCTTTCCATGATCCTCTCCCCTTTCCTTTCCCCCTCTCCCTTCCCCTTCTTCCCCTCTTCCCTCCCCTTCTTCCCCTCTCCCTCTTCCCCTCTCCCTCTTCCCTCTCTCCCTCTTCCCCCTCTCCCTCTTCCCTCTCTCCCTCTTCCCCCTCTCCCTCTTCCCCCTCTCCCTCTTCCCCTCTCCCTCTTCCCCCTCTACCTATTCTCCCCTCTCCCCACTCCCTCTTCTCCCTCTTTTCCCTTTTCCTCTTCCCTCCTTCCCTCTCCCTTCCCCCTTCCCCCTCTCATTCCCTCTCCCCAACTTCCAACTACGGCCTACCTCTCCCCCCCTTCTCTCTCTCTCTCTCTCTCTCTCTCTCTTTCTCTCTCTTTTTATCTCTCTCTCTCACACACACACATCGTTGTGACATGGATGACCTCATACCTGACCTGTATTCGGGGGTGGGGGAAAGGGGATTGGACGAGGGGGGCGGAACTGTGTGTGTTTATGGGGAGGTAGGGAGAAGAATGGGGAGTGGAGGGGAGAGGAAGGGGGCTGGGGGAGAGGTAATAAGGGATATTTGTCGGTAAAGAGAGAGAGAGAGAGAGAGAGAGACGAACAAAGAGAAAGAGATAGAGAGAAATAGAGAGAGAGAAAGATAGAGAGAGAGAGAAATAGAGAGAGAGAGAGAGAGAGAGAGAGAGAGAGAGAGAGAGAGAGAGAGACGAACAGAGGGAGAGTGAGAGACGAACAGAGAGAGAGTGAGAGACGAACAGAGAGAGAGAGAGTGAGAGAGAGAGAGAGAGAGAGAGAGAGAGAGAGAGACGAACAGAGAGAGAGACGAACAGAGAGAGAGAGAGAAGGAGATACGAACAGAGGGAGAGGGGCGAAGAGAGAGAGAGAGAGGGAGGGAGTCAAACAGACAGAGAGAGAGAGAGAGAGAGAGAGAGTTGAGTAGGATGTGGTAGAAACTGTTGACCTCACAAAGAGTCTGTAGTGTTGATCAAACAGCGAACACAGACGACGGAAACAAATATATAAGGAATAAAAGAAAGATGAAATGAAGAAACAGAAAATTAGTCAGATTGGTCAGAGGAGGAAGAAAAGGAGGAGGAGGAGGAGGAGGAGGAGAAAGTGGTTGAGAAAGTGGTGGTGGAGGAAGAGGAGGAGGAAGAGGAAGTTAAGGGGTAGGAGGAGGGAGAAGAAGAGGTGGAGGAAGAGTAGGAGCATGTAATGGAGGAAGAGGAGTAGGAGGAGGAGGAGGAAGTGGTGTTGGAGGAAGAGGAAATGGTGGGGGAAGAGTAGAAGCATGTGGTGGAGGATGAGGAGTAGGAGGAGGAGGGGAGAGGAGGAGGAGGAGGAGGGGGAGGAGGAGGAGGAGGGGGAGGAGGACGATGATGAAGAAGAGGCGATGGAAAGAAACCAAGCTGGACTTCGCGGGTCTGAATGACACTTCGGAAAATGGACTTCGGAGGAATGCGAAGCATCTCCAGCTGGGAAGGAATGAAGAGTCTCCGAGCACCAAGCGGTCTTCGAGGCCGACGAAGGTGCGGTAGGAATGAGGTGTGCGGTCGCCCTCGGAATTTGGTCCTCTGGAGGAGGACCGGGTGGAGGAGGAGGTCGAGGAGGAGGTTGAGGTGGAGAAGGAGGTGATCGAAGAGGTGGAGAAGAAGGAAGAGGTGGAGGTCGATGTGGAAAAGAAGGAAGAGGTGGAAGTGGAATTCGAGGAGGAGATCGAGGTGGAGAAGGTGATCGAAGAGGTGGAGAAGAAGGAAGAGGTAGAGGTCGAGATGGAAAAGGAGGAGGTGGAAGTCGAGGAGGAGATGAAGGAGGAGGAGGAGGTGGTGGAAGAAGAGGACAAGGTGGAAGTCGAGGAGGAGGTCGAGGTGGAGAATGAGGTGATCGAAGAGGTGGAGAAGAAGGAAGAGGTGGAGGTGGAAAAGAAGAAGGTGGAGGTCGAGGAGGAGATGAAGGAGGAAGAGGAGGTGGTGGAAGAGGAAGTAGAGGTAGAAGGGGAGGTGGACCTCGGGAAAGAAGTGGTAGAGGGTCAGATGGAGTTTCCTCTGAAAGAGACTTGGCCTTTGGATGCCTCCAGAAGGTCTCAGGATCTCTTCTTCTTGAAGAAGAAGAAAAAAAAAAACGACCAGAGGACACCTCCAGAGGCCTTTAGGAGCTCTTTCTTCAAGAAGAAGAAGAATTAGAAGAAGAAGAAGACGAAGAAGACGAAGAAGACGAAGAAGACGAAGAAGAAGAAGAAGAAGAAGAAGAAACGAGCTGTAGATATCTCAAGAAGCCTTCAGGAATTTCTACGTTTTGAAGAAGAGAGAGAGAAGCAAAAAGAACGAAGGATACCTCCAGAAGCCTTCAAGATTTTTTCGTGAGGAAGAAGAAGAAGAAAAAAAAAAACGAGAGAAAGACTCTTCCAGAGGCCGTCCTTGGCTCAATCACGCGTTCTCCATAGGCTCTGCCCATTCTTCGGGAGAGTCTGCCGGAAGAAGAAATGGCTCTCGGGAGGTCGTTGGTCAGTGGCAGGTGGAGAACTCTTTTGGAACTGATAGGTCTCCAGGAGTCATGTTGGATTTCTCAGCAGCCCCCCCCCCCACTCTCTCTCTCTCTCTCTCTCTCTCTCTCTCTCTCTCTCTCTCTCTCTCTCTCTCTTTCTCATGTTAAATATACAACTTCCAGCCAATCTTTCTCTCCCTCTCTCTATCTATCAATCTATCTTTCTGTCATGATAGATCTACAACTTCTAGGCTCTCTACCTATCTATATATATTTCTATATGTCATGTTATTTCTACAACATAGTCTCTTTCTCTTTCTTCTCTTTCCTTTTCTCTCTTTGTCAAATTCTCTATCCATCTATCTATATATTGCTATCTGTCATGTTAAATCTATAAATTCCAGTCTCTCTCTCTCTCTCTCTCTCTGTCTCTCTCTTTCTCCCTCCCTCTCTTTCTCTCTCTCTCTCTCTCTCTCTCTCTCTCTCTCTCTCTCTGTCTGTCTGTCTTTCATGTTAGATATGCAACTTCCAGTCAGTCTCTCTCCCTCGCGCTCTCTATCTATCTCAATCTTTCTATCGCATTAAATCTACACATTCCAGTGTTTCTCTCTCTCTCTCTCTCTCTCTCTTTCTCTCTCTCTCTCTCTCTCTCTCTATATATATATATATATATATATCCTTCTGTCACGTTAAATTTACAACTAGTCAGTATGTGTGTGTGTGTGTGTGTGTGTGTGTGTGTGTGTGTGTGTGTGTGTGTGTGTATCTGTGCGCATATATCTGGCACATTATCTCTAAACTTCCAGTTCCTCTGCCTCCCTCTCTCCCCCTCCCATTCTCTCTGTCTCCCTACCCACCTTCTCTCTCTTCCTCTCTCTCTCTCTCTCTCTCCAAGTGTTACCATGGTTACACATCGCCCTCGGCGTTCTTCGAGTTCGATGCAATCCCACAACCTGGGAGCGATTATGTGTTCCAAAGGCGTCTTTTCGTCCTGTTCAATAGAGTCTACAGATGGAGCAGATTATCCGAGGCTGATTCGGAGACCTTCAAGGATGTGGTATGAACGCGCGGACGGTCGGGTCTGATCCAGTTATGCTGTACTGGAACAATGAATGCTGTACGTGTATAGATATATGTGAATACACACACAGAAACACGGACACACACACACACACTCACGGACACACACACACACACACACACACACACACACACACACACACACACACACACACACACACACACACACACACACACACACACACACACGAATCGGTGGCGTAGCTGGTAAAGTCCCCGGCTGCCACTACGGTGGTCCGGGTTCGAATCCCGGCCAGGGCTGAAATAATTTCAGTATCGCTGCGCTGCGAACCGTTACTCCAACTCTCGTGGGCAGGGAGTTGGGTGTGTGTGTGTGCGTGTAAGGTCACAGCATTACCCATAGATCAGTCATTTATGAGCTCTGAGCTCTCTTCCGGGAGGGAAATAACTGTCGTTTAAGAGTTCAACATGTGATCCAGGACCATGATGAATCACACACACACACACACACACACACACACACACACACACACACACACACACACACATATATATATATATATATATATATATATATATATTATACTGTATACATATATATATGTTTGTATATACGAGTATATATAAATACAGTACATGGAGAAGAGTGCAAGAGACCATAAGGCCTACACTAGGCAGTTCCATGTCCATTACCACTAGTCATCCCCATCCATAAAGCTGCCTAACCTTTTCTTAAAACAACCGGTAGTTTCAGCGCTCACTAACTACATGGTTACTAAGTCTATTCCATTCGTTGACCACCCTATTAATAAACCAATTCTTGCCTATTTCCCTCTGAAATCTAAATTTGTCCAGTTCAAATCCATTACTACGAGTGCTGCCCTGTTGTCTTAATATGATGACCTTGATAGCATCCCCCTTGTTAAAGCCCTTTATCCACTTGAACACCTGTATTATATCACCCCGCCCTCTGCGTCTTTCCAGAGAGTGTAAATTAAGGTTCCTAAGCCTCTCTTCGTAAGGTAAATTTAAGGTAAATTTGTGGGCCTATTAAGGTCATTCTCTTCTTTACTGATTTCAGTGAATTGATACCCATTCTATAAGACGGAGACCAAAACTATACCGCATAGTCAGGGATGGGTCTAGTTAACGCTAGATAGAGTTTGATAATTACCTCTGCACTTCATTCATAACCGTCCTAGTAATGTAACCTAATTCTCTGTTAGCTCTATTTCTGGAGCAAATGCACTTTTTCATGGATTTAAGGTCAGGACTCAATATAACTCTCAAGCATATCGTCTGATATGGAAAGTTTCAATTATAAATGTTCCAGTATTTTGGACACATACACCGTTTGTAGTTTACAGAGTTACATGATACATACATATACCAAGGCTTTTTCCCCCTTACAAGGGAGGTAGCCAAAAAGGAAAAGGCATAAAATCATTCCCACCCATTCCATCCCTGAATACACTCCACACCCCTCCACCCTCTCTCTCATCTTAGCACCTCATGGATGACGGGTCATCCCTGCACCTTGTCCACTGCCCTAGGTCAGAAGCAGTATCGCAAGACACAGCACATCCACAGCAAGGCCGCTTCATTAAATCGGCGACATGATAATGATGATAAAAAAGGAATATAAAGAAATGGTTTCATGGAAATTAAAAAAATAAAAACAGTAAAAAAGGAATATAAAGGAATGGTTTCATGGAAAAAAAGGAATATAAAGAAATAGGTATAGTAAATAGGTGATGAAGGAAGAAAACAAAAATAAATTAGAAATAAACAAGCAAGAAAAGAAAAATTAAATAAATGGATAAATAATTAAAGAAAAAATCAATATGAATTAATAGGTAAACGCGCAAATTAAATACGCAGATAATAAAGTAAACAAAAGTGTATTAGATTAATAAATGAAAATAGATAGATATTCATTCAAAGATCATGTTCTTCAAAAAACAAAAAACAACAAAAAAAACAGCAAAAAAAGAGAGAAAATAAATAAGAATAAATATACAAACTAATTAAATAAGTACATTACCAAAAATAAACGAAAACGTATTAGTTAAAATAAAAAATAAGTGGACATTCGTTCAAAGATCATATCTCCGGTGTAGCCTCCTTCGCTTCAGGATAGAGCAAATCTTCTCTTGTTCGCTCTTGAGCTAGCCTCGCGAGGGGCCTCAAAATAATCCCTTGAGGCCGTCCATCAACCCTTGCCTTTACTCTTGCGCTCCAGACAAGTGAATAAAATCGCGTGACGGCAGACAGAATTGAAGGTCGAAGGGATCGTCTGGATGAGTGACGTATTATTGGTGAAAATGTTTCAATATTTTGTCAATATATATTGATGGTGGAAAGGCATAAATCGTGATTCAATATTTTTGTCAATATATATTGATGGTGGAAGGGAGAAACTGTGTTTGTGAGTTTCCTAATATTGGTGGAAATTTTTCAATATTTTGTCTATATTGATGGTGGAAAGGCACAAATCGTGTTTCAATATTTTCGTCAATATGTATTGATGGTGGAAGGGAGAAACTGTGTTTGTGAGCTTCCTATTATTGGTGAAAATGTTTAAATATTTTTGTCAATATATATTGATGGTGGAAAGGCACAAATCGTGCTTATGAGTGACGCATTACTGATGAA
>NC_134806.1:53545340-53550340 GCF_046742065.1 Oratosquilla oratoria
CTCCCGTCCCCCTCCCCCTCTTCCCCTCCCCCTCTCCCGTCCCCCTCCCCCTCTTCCCCTCCCCTCTTCCCCTCCCCCTCTTCCCCTCTCTCTCTTCCCCTCCCCCTCTTCCCCTCCCCTCCCCCTCTTCCCCTCCCCCTCTTCCCCCTCCCCCTCTTCCCCTCCCCCTCTTCCCCTCCCCCTCTTCCCCTCCCCCTCTTCCCCTCCCCCCCTCCCCCTCACCCTCCCCCCTCTTCCCCTCCCCCCCTCTCCCCCCTCACCCTCTCCCCCCTCACCCCCTCACCCTCTCCCCCTCTCCCTCCTCCCCCTCCCCCCTCTTCCCCTCCCCCTCTCCCGCTCCCCCTTTCACCTCCCCCCTCCCCCTTCCCCTCTCCCCTCTTCCCCTCCCCCCTCTTTCCCTCCCCCTCTTCCCCCTCCCGCCTCTCCCCCCTCCCCCTCTTCCCCTCCCCCTCTCTCCCCTCTCTCTCCCCCTCTCCCCCTCTCCCCCTCCCCTCTCCCCCTCCCTTCCCCTCTCCCCCGCTCCTCCCTCCCCCTCTCCCACTCTCTCCTCCTCCCTCCCCCTCTCCCACTCCCCTCTCCCCCTCCCCTTCTCCCCCCTCTCTTCCCCCTCTCTCCCCCTCCCCTCTCCCCCTATCCCCTCCCTCTCCCCCTCTTCCCCCTATCCCTCTCCCCCCTCTTCCCCTATCCCCTCCCCCTCTTCCCCCTATCCTTTCCCCTCCTCTCTCCCCCTATCCTTTCCCCCATCCTCTCTCCCCCTTCCCCCTCCCCCTCCCCCTATTCTCCCCATCCTCTTTCCCCCTCCTGTTCTCTCCCATCCTCTCTCCCCCTCCCCCTCTCCCCCATCCTCTCTCTCCCCTCCCCTGTTCTTCTCCCTCTCCCACTCCCCTCTCCCCCCTCTCCCCCTATCTTTTCCCCCATCCTCTCTCCCCCTCTCCCCCTATCCTTTCCCTCATCATCTCTCCCCCTATCCTCTCTCCCTTATCCTCTCTCCTCCCCATCCCTCTTACCCTCCCCCCCCCCTTTCTCCCTTCCCCCCCTATTCTCCCCCCCTCTTCCCTCATCACCCTCCCCCTCCCCCTCCTCCCCCCACCCTCCCCCCACTCTCTCCCTCCCTCCCCACCTTCCCCCACCCTCTCCCTTCCTCCCCTCTCTCCTCTCTCCCCCTTCCTCCCCTATTCTCCTCTCTCCCCCCTTTACCTTCTTCCCTCCCTCCCTCCCTCCCACTCCCCCTCTCCTCCCCTCTCTCTCCTGCCCTCCTCCCTCTCCTCTCTCCTCCCCTCTCCCCTGCCCTTCCTCCCTCTCCCTCTCCCCCTCCCTACCTCCCTCCCTCCACTTGCCCTCCTCCTCTTAGTCCTTTAGACATGAAAATCGAATGAGGCATTCGAGTGAAAAAAAGTCACGAAATAGAAATACTGATTTTTATCATATTTTCTTATTTTTGACGTCTAAAAAATCGCCTGCCGACAAGTAGGATAAATATGAAAATAAATTCAGTCGTTTTGGGGGAGAGGGGGGAGAGGGTGAACAGCTGCGGTCAAGTTACAGCTGTTCAAACCAGCTGTTATGCAGGTGAGAGTTCAACAGCAATTCATAATCAATGGGCTTTTTCGCTGTTGCGCTGGGATGTGTTTGTGAGACGAAGAGGAAGACATATGTAGTGTGTGTGTGTGTGTGTGTGTGTGTGTGTGTGTGTGTGTGTGTGTGTGTGTTTGTGAATGTGTGTGTGTGTGTGTGTGTGTGTGTGTGTGTGTGTGTGTGTGTGTATGTGTGTGTGTGTGTGTGTGTTTGTGAATGTGTGTGTGTGTGTTTGTGAATGTGTGTGTGTTTTAAGTTATTATGAATATATTATCAGTCATTATGTAAATGCACACTCACACACAGCTACATAAATGCATGCGCACGTGTATACATACATACAGACATGAATATATACATATATACGTAATATACACACACATGCAGATATACATATGTATATATGCATATTTACATACATACACACACGCACACACACACACACACACACACACACACACACACACACACACACACACACACACACACACACACACACACACACACACTCACACACACACACACACACACACACACACACACACACACACACACACACACACACACACACACACACACACACAAAACAGTTGGAGCTCTGCATGTTGGGGATTGTTAATTGCGTAATAATAAACAACAAATTGAATACAATTGCAAATGTAGATTCACTACGCTTCACCATATGATTGTGCACCATTTTCCCGGTAAATAAATCTCCTGACGACATGCTACAACTGAAGTTTGTCATCGGCGAACTGGAGGAAGGGGGAGGGATCAGTCGCCGGTTGTGAGCTACCTATGTGAAGAAATCGGGGGGAAAATAGTCAATAAGGAACCGGTTGTCAGCCTATCAGGGTTGCACTTCCTAATGGAGGTGATGAGGGTAGTGGTAGGTTTGGGAGATGGGTTCCACCAGGGAGACCATCCTCTCGGACACCTCACAGAAAAAAGAAAAATATAGATAAAATAGAAAATTTAATTCAATCGCTATTCCTCTCATCTTAGCAATCAGTGAAAGAACACATCCAAGTGTCATGATGAAGATGTTTCAACGAAGACCCGAGTTACGACTAATGACCCGAGTTACGACTAATGACCCGAGTTACGACTAATGACCCGAGTTTCAGGCAAGATCCGAGTTACGACTAATGACCCGAGTTACGACAAATGACCCGAGTTACGACTAGTGACCCGAGTTACGACTAGTGACCCGAGTTACGACTAATGACCCGAGTTACGACTAGTGACCCGAGTTACGACTAATGACCCGAGTTACGACTAGTGAGCCGAGTTACGACTAATGACCCGAGTTTCAGGCAAGAACCCGAAGTTCAACCAAGGCCCGAGTATAAAGATAGAGCCGAGTTCAAAGATAGACCCGAGTTCACCGATAGACCACGAGTTCAATGATAGACCAGTCCGTAAAGGTGGCGGCACACTAGGCACTTCTCGCTAACATGCTACTTGCTTTTGCTACTGAGTCTGAGTAGCGACTACTTGGGTTACAATATTCTAGACTTCCGTAAGAACATCGCAACAATATATCTAACATTCGTATTCTAGGTTGAACTGCTCTTAGCTTGTCATTTAGCTTCTCACGCTAGGCATTTCTCGCTAGCATGCTACTTGCTTTTGCTACTTGGTTTGAGCAGAAACAACTTCCGTAAAAAATTTCAACAATCCGTCTAACATTTGTATTCTAGGTTTAGACTTCTCTTAGTTCAGCTTCTCACTCACACTAGGTAATTCTTGCTAGCATGCTACCTACTTTTGCTACTTCGATTAAATAGAAATATTCTAGACTTTCGTACGAACATCTCAACAATGCGTCTAACATTCATATTCTAGGTTTACACATATCTTAGTTTATCTTCTTAGATTTAAGAGTCATTTGACATTTAGAAATTTGAAAAACAGAAATTCATAACCGAAATCGTTGCTACTCAAACCAAATAGCAAAGGTAAGTAGCATGCTAGCGAGAAATGTCTAGTGTGCCGCCACCTTAAAGCGGACTCTATACGATTTATATTATTGCGCAATAATCTGAATTGACAATTTTATTGACTGTATAGGGATGGTATTAAAGAGGTCATATTGTAACCGAAGTAGTTTCTACTCAAACGAAATAGCAAAAGCCAGTAGCATGCTAGCGAGACAAGCTTAGTGTGCCGCCACCGTAAGCCAGTTACTAACCCGCGACCTAAACCGTAATCAAAACAAACCAAGTAGCAAAAGAAAATAGCATGCTAGCGAGAAATGCCTAGTGTGCCGCCACCGTAACCCACGACCTAAACCATAATCAAAACAAACGAGGTAGCAAAAGCAAGTAGCATGCTAGCGAGAAATGTCTAGTGTGCCGCTACCGTAAGACAGTTACCAAACAACCAACATAATCAAAAGAAACCAAGTGGCAAAAGTAAGTAGCATGTTAGCGAGAAATGCCTAGTGTGCCGCCACGACCTAAACCATAATCAAAACAAACGAACCCAACACGAAAGTGTTCACAACACGAGCAATGAAACAATGAATCTTGTTCGAAACAGCGCCGAACCTAATAAAAAGCTGATCGAATGGCTCATGACACCTCATATAAACACGCAATGAAACTTGGAGCGAAGCGGAGGTGAAACGCGTCAAGGTTCGAAACGGGAGCTCAATGAAACCGGCTCGAACGAATAATGGCGCCTGATCATTGTCAAGCGTGTGTGCATGGCGGAGATCGATTGAATTTGAAATGCGGGCCAACGGTTTTAACGGTTTTAACGGTTTTAACCGACAGGCCGGGGCAATGTCATTCACACCCAAAAACCCATATGCATGGGATATGGTCAGGGATGAAATAAAACAAGGTTGATCCGCGTGGGGGAGACATTTGATGACATTGAAGAGAGAAGGAGAGACAGAGAGAAGGAGAGACAGAGATATAGGGAGAGAGAGAGGGGGGGTAGAGAAGGAGAGACAGAGAGATAGGGAGAGAGAGGAGCAGAGGAGAGACAGAGATGAGAGAGAGGGGGAAGGGGGAGAAAGAGAGATAGAGACAGAGAGGGAGAGAGACAGAGAGGGAGAGAGACAGAGAGGGAGAGAGACAGAGATGGAGAGAAAGAGAGAATGAGCGAAAGAGAGAGAGGCAGACAGAGAGGGAAAGACAGAGAGGAAAAGAGAGAATTCGAGAGACAGACAGAGTGAGAGAGTGAGAATGAGAGAGTGAGAGAGAGAGAGAGTTAGAGAGAGAATATGTAAATATAGCCTTTGGTTCTTGTACTTGTCCTGTCGCAACGTTTTTATTCATTTGATGTGAAAATGCTTTTAACAGAATAAAAAACGAAAATGATAAAGATTAAGTAAATCGAAAAATAGAAAGTAATAGATAAAGTCTATTAGTTCTGATACACACACACACACACACACACACACACACACACAC
>NC_134806.1:53552840-53562840 GCF_046742065.1 Oratosquilla oratoria
ACATATTGTATATGTTATATATCATATACATGTTATGTAGTATGTACATTATCATATGATACTTTTATGTATTATGTTATATATTATATATGTTATATATTATATATTGTATGATATATATGTTATATATTATGTGTATTATATATTATATGCTTTTACTTATAGATTTGTCATAGTTTTGTGTATTTGTTATATACTTAGTTATTCTTTCATATTAATTTATTTATTCATTGAATTTTTATTTGTGTATTTTTTACCCATTCACATATATTTGTTTGTTTTTTCATTAATTTATTTGTGTTTTATTCTTAGCTTTGTTTTAATATTGTGATATACGATGTAGGGTATATACATACAATATTTGTTTAATTCATTTATTTATTCATATATTTGTTTAATTCATTTATTTATTCATATATTTGTTTATTTACATTTATTTACCTGTTTGTTTCAATATTGTGCAATATCTAGGATATATACCTGTATCTATATATAAAGAAATTTTCCCCCTTATAAGGGAGGTAGCCAAATCAGAGGCACGTACCCACTCCCATCCACTCCACTCCCCTCCACCACCCTTTTCTCTCTCCCATCTTAGCTCCTCGTGGATGACGGGTCATATGTGTATCCCGCCAACTGCTCTGGGTCAGAAGCAATGTAGTAAGGCACAGTATATCCACAGCAATATTATCTGTATTTAATATCTGTGTGAATGATATTATATAAAATATTTATTTCAAATAATTTACCGTATTTGTCCGAATATTAGACACGTTTTTTTTTTTTTTATGAAATAATTGCATGGTGTCTATCACAGTATCTTATTTCATTCACAGAATCATACATTTTCCCTACAAAACTACTTTGGAATGTATTTCGATAAATGTATAATAAAACATTCTATTTTTTCATTAAATATCTTTGTAAAATAGGAATGCGTCTTAAGCAAGGGTGCGTCATGTTTGGTGTCAAATGCTGTATTAATTTATTTATTCATTTATATTTATTGTTTGTTTTAATATTGTGTGATGTTTAGAATATATACACACACTATGTATTTATTTATAAAATTTATTGATCATGTATTCATATACTTGTACTATACTCATATTTTTTATTTGTTATAACATTGTGTGGCATATAAGATATATACATGCCATATTTATTTGTTTAAACAATTTATTAAATCATATTTATTTGTATTTGATTCAGTATTGTGTGATATATAGGATATATACATACTATGATAAAATTTGTTTAATTTATTTATTATTCATTTATTTGTTTATTTATTCATATTTATTTATTTCTTTGTTTCGATATTGTGTGATATATAGGATTACATACAATAAGTTTTTATTTCATTAATTTATTATTCATTTATTTATTCATTGTAATATGTTTATATCTTATAAAATTGATTAATTATTATTATATTTGTTTATTCAGATTTATTTACTTGTTTTAGTACTGATATATATTCTATATCTATCTATCTATTTATCTATCTATATATATATATATATATATATATATATATATATATATATATATATATATAATATTATAACTGTGTTATATGTTTTTATTTATCTATGTGTACTATTTACTAATTTGTAAAACTGTTATCTGTTTATCTAAACATTTAGTTACTTGATTATCTTTTCATTTACATATTCCTTTTTCAGTTGTTTATTTGATTATTAATTTAATTGTTAATTAATTTGTATATTTATCTATTTATTCATTAACTTATATTTTTTTCAGGGACACCAAAATCACCGCGCAACAATTAAAGGTAAAGATTTTTTTATATGAAATTTTTAATTTATATATATTTGCTGAGGGTACACTACATAAAGAAAACTGAGTTGAGCTGTCATTTTGTTTTTCGTAGGGATGTTCAAGGTGACTTTAGGTGAATTTAGGTGATTTTATTTCCAGGAGGTGCTAAGATAAGAGGGAGGGTGGAGGGGGTGTGGAGTGTATATAGGGATGGAATGGGTGGGAATGATTTTATGCCTTTTCCTTTTTGGCTACCTCCCTTGTAAGGGGGAAAAAACCTTTGTATATGTATGTATGTATGTTATTCCCATCGGAAGAACGGTTCCTGATTTTGAAAGCGTTTTTATGGACCGCGACCCACATCCCTCTGTCTCTCTCTCTTTCACTCTCTCTTTTTCACTCTCTCTGTCTCTCTTTCGCTATCTTTATCTCGTTTTCTCTCTCCTTGTCTGTCTCTCTCTTTCTCGTTCTTTCTCTCTCTCTATGTCAATCTCTATCTGTCTGTCTGTCTCTGTTTATCTGTCTATCTTTCAGTCTCTGTTTCTCTGTCTCGTTCTCTGTTTGTCTCTCTTTCTCTCTGTCTCTTTATCTCTCTGATTATATCTCTGTCTGTCTGTGTGTGTGTGTGTGTGTATGTGCGTGTGCATATGTAATGTATGCACACTCTGAACTCTCATCCGGGAACAGAACAGCTGCCGATCCCACACCCAGCACGTTGTTTCACCTTCATGTGTCACTTGATTATACAAGTATTCTCTTCTGACAATTCCTTTAGAAAAATTCTTTTATGAATAATTTCCTTTTCCATTAAGATTCACATTTATGTCTTCGTTGAATGGGAATGTAATTTAGTCACATACTTATGTGGGAGTTTCCAACGATGCGATGGAGGGGGCGGGGGGAGGGGAGGAGAAGAAGGAGGAGAAGAGGGAGGAGGGGAGGGAGGAGAAGGTGAAGAGGTGGTAAAGGAGAAGAGGTAGAGGGGGGAAGAGGGAGAAGGAGAGGAGAAGTAGGAGGAGGAGGAGAAGAGGGAGGAGGAGGGGGACGGGGGGAGGGGAAGGAGAAGAGGGAGAAGAGGGAGGAGGGGAGGGAGAAGGAGGTGAAGAGGTGGTAAAGGAGAAGAGGTAGAAGGAGAAGAGAGAGAAGGAGAGGAGAAGTGGGAGGAGGAGGAGAAGAGGCAGGAGGAGGGAGAGGGGTGAGGGGAAGGAGAAGAGGGAGGAGGAGATGAAAAGGTGGTAAAGGAGAAGAGCTAGAAGGGGAAGAGGGAGAGGAAGAGAATTGGGAGGAGGGGGAGAAGAGGGAGGAGGAGGGGGACGGGGGAGGGGGAGGAGAAGAGGGAGAAGGGGGAGGGAGAAGGAGGTGAAGAGGTGGTAAAGGAGAAGAGGTAGAAGGGGAAGAGGGAGAAAGAGAATTGGGAGGAGAAGGTGAAGAGGGAGAAGGAGGGGGACGGGGGAGAGGGGGGCTAACGAGAAGAGGGAGGGCAAAGGGAATGGAGAGGGGGTAGAGTGGGAGGGAGAAGGAGATGGGGAGGGGGAAGAGGTGAAGGAGAAGTAGGAAAAGAGGGAGGAGGAGGACGAGAAGAAGAAGAAGAAGAAGAAGAAGAAGAAGAAGAAGAAGAGGAAGAAGAAGAAGAGGAAGAGGAGGATAAGGAGAAGAGGAAGAGGAGAAGTTTATCTTTGTCTGAAACTTGTTCGAAAAAGCCAAATTCGGCCATTTTCCCAAATAATCTCATCTTTTCACTTGTTTGGACACTTCCCTTGTTATTCTGAGTGCACTGCTGAGCAAAAGTCTCTCTCATAACATTCCACGACTTACACGACTGCGTCAACACATGCCACGTTACTCCTGCAAGCTTCTCTATCTCGTCTCTCCACTTTCTGCCTGGTCTCCCTCTCGTACACTTCCCATCTCGCGGCGTCCAGCCAGTAACACACTTGATCTATCGCTCATCATTCGTTCGCGATAACTTAACCTTCTGTTGTATTGTAAGATGAAAGAGAAACGCATACTCAGGAGTGCGGGTCCCAGAGATAATAAATGTGTGACGGAACAAGTGGCATTACAAATGATGACACATTAAGGCGTGTCATTCGACGTGACGATAAGCTTTGACGACGTACAAATACGGAAGATACAGAACACAGAACACCATAATCAGAGGTTTGAATATGATTAATTTTAGAAAATAACAAAGGTCAGATAAAGCTGATCAGAAACAAAATATCTATGTTGGAATGCAGTAAAGTCATTTGTTGACAAAGAAGAAGTTACAAAGTCAGATAGGAAATAGAAAAAAATAGAAAAAACTTATAGAAATGGGGTAAGTCAATTCGTTTACTTAATCGCAGGACATACAAGGAAAAGAGTTAGGAAGAGAGGGTTAGAAAGAGAGAAAGAGAGTTAGGGAGTTGATAAAGAGCACTTAGGGTGTTCAACAAGAGCTGGTGAGCAAGTGTCTGAATGTGATTTACATTTGTGTCCGAACTTCTATTGTAATTACTCCTAAGTGTTTGAAAAACTTGTTATGTTGGAAATATATATATAAAAAAAAAATTCTTATTAGCCACGCCAACTCTTCCTCTTCTCCCTCTTCTCCTCCTCCTCCTCCTCTTCCTCCTCCTCCTCTTTCTCTTCCTCCTCTTCCTCTTTCTCTTCCTCCTCTTTCTCTTCCTCCTCTTCCTCTTTCTCTTCCTCCTCCTCTTTCTCTTCCTCCTCCTCTTTCTCTTCCTCCTCCTCTTCTTCTTCTTCCTTCTCCTCCTCCTCCCCTTCCTCCTCCTCTTTCACATCTTCCCCCTCCTCTACCTCCTGTTTCTCTTCCACCTCTTCCTTCTCCTCTTCCTCCTCCTCTTTCTCCTCTTCCTTCTCCTACTCCTCTTCTTCCTTCTCCTCCTCTTCCTCCTCCTCCTCTTCCTCCTCTTTCTCTTCCTCCTCCTTCCTCCTCTTCCTCCTCCTCTGACAACAATAACAACTGAAGGTTGTTCGGACCGCTTCTCTGTGTTTCCAAACCACACTGGTCATTTGATAGCAAATTCCTCTTTCTCTCTCTCTCTCTCTCTCTCTCTCTCTCTCTCTCTCTCTCTCTCTCTCTCTCTCTCTCTCTCTCTCTCTCTCTCTCTCTCTCTCTCTCTCTCTCTCTCTCTCTCTCTCTCTCTCTCTCTTTCTCCTTCTCTCAAACTTTCTCTTAAAGCTGTTGGAACTCTTAGACTTTGAAAGTATATTTTCATATATAATTACTCACCGTAATGGCTATTCTCTGGCTTCATACACACACACACACACACACACACATACATACATTATAAATATATATATATATATATATAATATGTATGTATATGTATAGACATGCATACATACTGTATATACATACACACATGCATACGTATATACATCAGTGCATGCATAACTACATTACTACATACATATATGTATAAACATAAATGTACACACAAGTATGTTTATATATGCACATACATATACGGGTATTACAGCATAAGCATAATTCTTGAGTATACCAAGGCTTTTCTCAGTCCTTTGCACGGTTCTCAGATAAATACATATTTCTCAAAGTTTTTCTCAGACTTCTCCATGCGCCTACATACTTCTCAACTCAGATTTGAGTAATTCTCAAATCTCGACACTTTTCTCAAAACTATTCACGAAATTCTCAGTAAATGCAAATCTCTCACACTGAGACATTAACTTCTCAAATGTGATTCTCAGCTCAGATTTACGCAATTCTCAAATGTCAACACTTTTCTCAAGCACTTTCTCAAATGTCAACATTTTTTTCAAGCACTTTCTCCAATGTCAACACATTTCTCAAGCCC
Source organism: Oratosquilla oratoria (assembly GCF_046742065.1). Classification (NCBI taxonomy): domain Eukaryota; kingdom Metazoa; phylum Arthropoda; class Malacostraca; order Stomatopoda; family Squillidae; genus Oratosquilla; species Oratosquilla oratoria. The sequence goes on from NC_134806.1 coordinate 53,558,456, forward strand.
TTTCAGGAATTTACAAAGGATTTCAAAGGCGGAGCATACCGACAGGAGACCTTTTGGTCCATAACTAGGTCGGCTGCGAAAAAAATTATAGTAATGGTAAATAAAAAGAATGAATAAAAATTATAACAATATAAATAAAAAACAAAATAAATGCATATGTATAGTTAGATACTAAACAAACAGGTAAATAGTAGATAATAATAAATTGACAGATAACTAATAATAAATTAAAAACAAATAATAATAAACAAACAGACAAATAATAAACAAACAAACAAATAATATAAAATAAATGTCAGTCATTACAACATCTTAATTAGGTGTTTATCTGAACGAATCTTAAAGCTTCGAACTGAACTACATTGCACTGCCTCTGCAGGAAGTTTATTCCATTGATCAGATAAAAGCTCAATTCTCAAACGGAGTCCGTAGATTCTTAAATGCTCCTTCGTGTTTCTCAACTCAGATTTACGCAATTCTCAAACACCTTAAGGAAATTCTCAGAAAAAACTCAATTATCAAACGGAGTCTGTAAATTCTTAAATGCTCCTTCGTGTTTCTCAACTCAGATTTACTCAATTCTCAAACACCTTAAGGAAATTCTCAGAAAAAAATCAATTCTCAAACGGAGTCTGTAAATTCTCAAGTGCTCGTTCGTGTTTCTCAACTCAGATTTACGCAATTCTCACACTTCAACACTTTTCTCAAACACCTTAAGGAAATTCTCAGAAAAAAAACTCAATTCTCAAGCGCAAACATATGCTGAGCCTTCGCTCAACCATTTTATTCATCTCAAACTCAATCGAAATTTCTGACGGCTACTCATGTGCACTCTCACTCGAAGTCCCTGTTCACACTAGCGGTTTGAACCGCGCGGAAACCGCGGTGGTACCGCATAGTCAAGAAAAATATTGCGCAGTTGTGTGTGAACGCCTTCATTGACTTACACTGTAACTGAACCGCAGCGGTTGAAACCGCTAGTGTGAACAGGGACTTACTCTCACTTGGTCCAACTCTCACTTGGTCCAACTCTCACTTGGTCCAAATCTCACTTGGTCCAAATCTCGCATGGTCCAACTCTCACTTTGTCCAACTCTCACGAGATCCAACTCTCACCTAGTCTAACTCTCACTTGGTCCAAATCTCACTTGATCCAAATCTCATCTGGTCCAAATCTCACTATATACAACTTTCATTTGGTCCAACTCACGCATCTCACGCATAACGAATAGGTCCTTCAAACTACTCTCACATCTCTCACAAAATCGCCAATTTGCATCTGAGTGCTACGCCATCTCAGGCTCAGCTGAGAAGGCTGAGAAATGTACACAGAGTTGAAAATATTAAAAAGAGGAGGAGGAAGAGAAGGAGGAGGAGGAGGAGGAGGTGGCGCTTACGCCAGGAGGCTCTCTCTCTCTCTCTTTCTCTCTCTCTTCTCTCTCTCTCTCTCTCTCTGCTATGTATTTAGAAATGTGTGCACGTGTGACCATAAATACTCACATACTCGTACACACACGCGCACACACACACACACACACACACACACACACACACACACACACACACACACACACATACACAGAGGAAGCCTGAGAGTGAAACTGAGGAAAACGGAGAAGACAGAGAGGTACTGAGAGGAAGACTGAGAGAGATGCTGACTAAGTCTGAGGGAGATACTGAGAGAGATGGAAGGCTGAGATTTTGACTGAGAGAGATGGAGGATTGGGAAGGCTGAGAGCGAGACCGAGACAGAGGGAAGGTTGAGAGGTTTACTGAGAGATTGAAGGCTGAGAGGTTGACTGAAAGATATGGAAGGCTGAGGGGTTGACTGAGAGATAGGGAAGGCTGAGAGGGAGACTGAGTGAAATGGAAGGCTGAGATGAAGAGTGAGAGAGATGGAAGGCTAAGAGGAAGACTGAGAGATATGGAAGACTGGGGGGAGGATGAGAGCTGAAGCGTTGACTGAGAGAGATGGAAGGCTGAGAGAAAGACTGAGAGAGATGAAAAGTTGAGAGGAAGACTGAGAGAGATGGAAGGCTGGGAGGGAGATTGAGAGATATGAAAGGCTGAGATGAAGATGGAGAAATGGAAGGCTAAGGGGTTGACTGAGAAAGATGGAAGGTTGAGATGAAGATTGAAATGGAAAACTGAGATGAAGATTGAGAGAGATGGAAGGCTGAGATGAAGATTGAGAGAGATAGAAGGCTGAGAGGAAGATTGAGAGAGGTTTGAAGGCTGAGATGAAGACTGAGAGAAATGGAAGGCTGAGAGGAAGACTGAGAGAGATGAATGGCTGAGGGGTTGACTGAGAGAGAGGTGGAGGGCGGAGAGGAAGTTTGAGAGAGATACTGAGAAGGAAGGAAGGCTGAGATGTTGACTAATAGAGATACTGAGAGATATGGATGGCTGAGAGGAAGCTTGAGAAAGATACTGAGAAAGATGGAAGGCTGAAAGTAAGACTGAGATTGAGAGATACTAAGAGGAAACGGAGGCTGAGAAAAAGATTGAGAGAGATGGAAGGTTGGAAAGAAGATAGAGGAAAGGTTGAGTGTAAGACTGAGAGAGATTTAGGACTGAGAAGAAGATTGAGAGAGATAGTAAGCTGAGAGTAAGACTGAGAGTAAGAGATATACTGAGAGGAGAAGTTAAGACTTGGTCTCAGCGCTGGCTGAGCAAGCTGGATATACGAATCTGCTAACCAACCAACCGGAGGATCCATCGAAGGCCCTTGCTGGAAATTCCCGAAGAATATTTTTCGAAAAATTCCCGAAGAATATTTTTCGAAAAATTCCCAAAGAACATTCTGGAACAAGATTCCCGTCCGGGAATGTTTGGGAACGGGAACGGGGAGAGGAGGGGGAGGAGGAGGAGGAGGAAGATATTTGCATGTTAAAGGAGAGTGAGGAGGAGGAGGAGTAGGAAGAGGATGAGGATGAGGAGGGGGAACTAGAGCCGGTACCGGAAACCAGGATTGACCTTTGGAGGGAGCGAACACTGTGACTTCACAGTGATGTCAGTGACATCACGTTGAAGTCCATGACGTCACTGCAACAGTTATTGATACACGGCTGTGTTAGTGATGTCATTATGGTGTTAATGACGTCACAGCAGTGTTAGTGACGTCAAATTAGTGTTAGTAACGTCACATCTATGTTGACGTCATTTTGTTGACATTAATCTTAATGACGTCACAGTTGGTGACGTCAATGTTTTGGTGACGTCACGGCTGATTGGTGACGTCATTTATTTTGATGACGTCATATGATTTTTTGACGTCACACCTGGATGTTTATTTCGCCCGAATAGAAAAAATATCTTTGATATTCTTAGCGGAACAAATTCGTTTGCTCATGTGTATATATTATATATATATATACATATATATACATATATATATATATATATATATATAATATCCATTTATGTATTTGTTTATTTATTTATTTGTTTCCAGATTTGATTGTTTGTCTATTTATTTTTTCACTTCTATATACAAGTTTTTATATCTTTTTTCAGTATTGTTATTGTTATCATTATTATTGTAATTATTATTTTGTTTTATTATACCAGGGTGCGGCAGAAATATCTCCCACATTTTAAAGGTTGACAAAAGGACTAAAAAGAACGTTTACGAAAACTTAATTATATTTTTGTATAAACAGAGTTGCAGTTTTTATTCATTTGGTTTTAAAAAGTGACCTCTATCCGCTATACACTGTTGATAACGATTTCTGAAGTTCTCCATAACTCGAATAGTCATTTCAGGCTGTATTTTTGCAATCTCTAGACGAATAGCATTCTTTGATTCTTCAATTGTACCCGGTCGATATTTGTAGACCTTAGCTTTCAAATAACCCCAGAGAAAAAAATCGCAAGGGTTGAGATCGGGCGAGCGTGCTGGCCATTGAATGTCACCGCGTAAGGAAATCAAACGTCCAGGAAACATTTCTCTCAGAGCTTCGATTGTTCTTCTTGCTGTGTGTGCGGTGGCTCCATCCTGTAGAAACCACACATTCTGTTTGTGAAGTTTCGTTTACTTTTGGTTCCAGAAATGTCTGCAACATCTCCACATATCGGACAGATGTTACTGTAACCGAGTGGTTTCTCTCTTAAAAAAAATAAGGTCCCCATACACCTAATGTCGAAACTGCGCACCATGCAGTCACTCTTTCACCGTGTAGAGGTCTTTCATGAAGCTGTCTGGGATTATTTTCAGTCCAATAACGAAAATTTTGCTTATTCACACAGCCTGAGAGATGAAAGTGAGCTTCATCAGTTGTGAGGAGAACATCATTTACAGGAACATTTTGAAGGACATCGGTACAACATAAAATGCGATCTTCCCATTCGCGCTCGTGCAGTTTCTGAGCAATCATTAATTTGTA
>NC_134806.1:53565340-53575340 GCF_046742065.1 Oratosquilla oratoria
CTTCATCTCACGGGGTACCTGGGTGAGCTTATTGTTGGAGTTTTATTATTTTCTAAAATTATTACATGGTTTGTAGTTTTTGCTAGGCATGCGAAGCCTTCTCTAATATTTATGATTTCATTGATGTTAATATAAGCAGTTTCAATTGTTTTTTTCAATCTTTTTTGTATAACCTTTCTTAAGAACAACCGCGTTATACCAGTCAGGGAGATGATCTTGTTCTTTAATGTGCATAATAATGGAATTAGATGTCCGGTGTGCTTTTACATCATTTTCATGTTCAATTAACCTTATACATACATACATACATACATATATATATATAATATATATATATATAATGTATGTATATGTATATATATATATGTATATATATGTATGTATATATATATATATGTATATATATATATATATGTATATATATGTATGTATGTATATACATATATATGTATTTATATAATATATATATGTAAAAGTATGTATATGTATATATATACATATACGTATATGTATATATATGTATATATATGTATATATATGTATATATATGTATATATATGTATATATATATATTTATATATATATATATATATATATATATGTATATATATTTATATACCCCGTCTGGGGTATTGGCTGCTTGTTATTGTGGCAAAGTAGCATGCAGTCGATACTTTAGGGTCTATATGGGGCGCCCCTACGGACCAGAGCCACACATCATTTTGTCTATGATAGAAGAAATTCTGTTCATAGAGAAATGATGACACTTTTATACTACGACTGTCCCTCCGTTATGCTGTCCCCCAACCCCTTGTTGCTGTCCTGTACCATTTCTCTGAGTATTCTCTTTCTATGATGGGGGAATTCCCTGTGGTGGGGGAAAAGAATACTGCCACCAAGTTTCCCACTTGGATCGTAAGAGGCGAGAAGAAAGGGACGGGGAGAGGGACTAGGCATCCTTCTCCCTGTAGCCCCACGGGGCATATTCCTAAAAAGAAAAGTTAAGGCATAAGGGGTGCTGGAGGGCCTCGGGCCAGCACCCTAAGGTTTGGGTCTTTTAATGTGCGTGGATGTGGTACAGATGAGAGTAAAAGGGAAGAGATAGGTAGTATGTTTGTGAGAAGAAAGATGGATGTGTTGGCTTTGAGTGAAACTAAGTTGAAAGGGAAGGGTGAGTGTAAGTTTGGGAGTGTAAGTGGGAGGTTATCAGGAGTGAAGAGAGGGCGAGGGAGGGAAGGGGTGGCTATTCTAGTAAGTGAGGAGATAGCTAAAAAGGGGTAGTGGAGTGGAAGGAGGTTTCCTCAAGGATAATGTGGATGAAGGTGAAACTGGGAAAGGAGATGTGGGTCTTTGTAAGTGCATATGGGCCTGGCAGTGAGAAGAGCGTGGAAGAAAGGGAGGCCTTTTGGATAGATTTAAATGAGTGCATAGAGGGTTTAGGAAGAAATGTCAATGTAATAGTACTGGGAGACCTTAATGCTAGGGTGGGAAATGGTCCAATCGATGGAGTGGTTGGGAAGTGTGGAGTTCCAGGAAAGAATCGTAGTGGAGAGTTGATGGTGGAAATGTGTCTAGAAAGAGAGTTGATGATAGCAAATACAGTGTTTCGGAAGAAAGTCAAGCATAAGTACACATGGGAGAGGGTGGTGGAGGGAAGGGTGGTAGATAGAGCGCTAATGGATTATGTAGTGGTAAATAGGATTATGATAGGAAGAGTTAAGGATGTACATGTGCTAAGGGGAGAGGGTGGGGGAATATCAGATCATTTTCTGGTGGAAGGTAAGCTGAGAGTGGAGGATAGATGGAGAAAGAGGAAAGGGACAAAAGGTAGGGAGGTTCTTAGAGTGAACTCCTTGAAGGAAAAGGAAAAGGAGAAGGAGTACGAAAAGAAGCTGAAGGAGGAGTGGGAGGGAGTAAAGGATAGAGCAGAGATGGGTGTGGAGGAGGAATGGGGATGGTTCAAGGAGGGAGTCTTAAAGTGTGCAAGGATGGTGTGTGGAACAAGAAGGACAGGGGGAAATAGAAGAAAGGGTAGTGAATGGTGGGATGAGGAAACAAAGAAGGTTGTAGAAGAGAAGAAGCGAGCATTCACAGATTGGTTACAAAAGAGGACGGGGGAGTCATATGAGACGTACAAAGAAAAGAAAAGAGAAGTAAAGCAAAAGGTAAAGGAGGCAAAGAGGAGAGCAGATGTGAAATGGGGTAGGAGTATGACAGAAAAATTTGAAAGTAATAAAAAGATGTTTTGGAAAGAAATTAAGAGAGGAAGAGGAGGCGAATCAAGTAGGGAAGAAAAGGTAAAAGGTACAGATGGAGAGATGATAATGGAAGAGATGGCAGTAAGGGGAAGATGGGCAGAATATTTTAGGGAGTTGCTAAATGTGAAGGAGGATAGGGAAGGAAAGATAGCTGCAGTGGGAAATGCGAAGAAAATGAGAGTGATGAGTGAGGAGAATGGAGGAGAAATAAGGAAGGATGAGGTGAAGGCAGTTGTAAAGATGATGAAAGCAGGTAAGGCACCTGGTCTGGATGGATGCCATGCAGAATGTCTGAAAAAGGGAGGTTCAGTGATGGTGGACTGGTTGGTGAGGTTATTTAATGTTTGCTGGAGAGAGGGTAGAGTACCGGAGGACTGGAGAAGTGCCTGTATAGTTCCTCTTTACAAGGGAAAAGGGGACAAGTGTGAATGTAGTAGTTTCAGAGGGATTAGCCTGTTAAGTGTAGTAGGGAAGGCTTATGGGAGGATCTTAATTGAGAGGATTAGGAGAGGAACAGAAGGAGTAATTGGTGAGGAACAGTGTGGATTTAGGACAGGTAGAGGTTGTGTAGATCAGATCTTTGTGGTAAGACAGATATGTGAGAAAGCTATAGGAAAAGGGAAGGATGGTTTTTGGGCTTTTATGGATCTGGAAAAGGCTTATGATAGGGTAGACAGAAAGGCACTGTGGGAGGTTATGCAGATTTATGGGATAGGAGGAAAGCTTTTGGGAGCTGTCAAGAGTTTTTATGAGAGTAGTAGAGCATGTGTCAGGATTAGAAATGGAGAGAGTGAGTAGTTTGAAGTAAAGGTGGGACTTCGTCAAGGATGCGTTATGTCGCCCTGGCTGTTCAACTTATACATGGATGGGGTGGTGCGAGAGGTGAATGCTAGGGTAGTGGGTCAGGGATTGGAGATGGTTAAAGAAGATGGAGAAAAGTGGGAGGTGAGCCAGCTGTTGTTTGCGGACGACACTGCGCTTGTGGCAGGGTCAGAGGAGGGATTGAGGAAGCTGGTGGCAGAGTTTGGGAGAGTATGTGGTAGAAGAAAGCTAAAGATAAATGTGGGTAAAAGTAAGGTGATGAGATGTACAAGGGGTGAAAGTGGCAGTAGACTGGAAGTGAACATTAAGGGAGAGCGACTGGAGGAAGTGGATAGTTTTAGATACTTGGGTGCAAGTGTAGCAGGAAAAGGTGGAGTGAAGGTGGAGGTAGAATGTAGATTGAGAGAAGCGAGTAAATGCCTTAGTGGTTTAAAGAGTGTAATGAGGAATAGACATTTGGGAATGGATGCGAAGAGGAGACTGTATGAAGGAGTGATTGTGCCAACAGCACTGTATGGGGCAGAAACGTGGAACATAAGAGAAGAAGAGAGAAGGAGTTTGAATGTGTTTGAGATGAGGTGTCTGAGAAGTATGATGGGGGTTACTAGGCTGGATGGAGTGAGAAATGAGGAGGTGAGGAGGAGAACAGGGGTGAAAAAGGATTTGGGAGATAGGGTTGATGAAAGAATATTAGGATGGTTTGGACACATGGAAAGAATGAGTGAAGAAAGACTAGTAAAAGAGGTATGGAAGGCAGATGTGGAGGGAGTGAACATGAGGGGACGTCCTAGGATGAGGTGGATGGATGGGGTGAAGGGGGCTTTGGGGAAGAGGGGAATGTCTGTTGAGGAAGGAAGGGAGAGGACGGAAGACAGAGGTGAGTGGAGAATGGTTGTATATGGATGATGTTGTGACTGCATGAGGAGGAATGGGCGGGGGGGTGGGGTAGTATGTGTGAGTAAATTTTGACGCAGCCCGAAGGGATTTCTCCCCGTCCTCGCCTTATATGCAAAGGGGGACGGAGAGGGGGGGTCGCCGATTAAATGAAGCGGCCTTGCTGTGGATGTACTGTGTCTTGCGACACTGCTTCTGACCCAGGGCGGTGGGCAGGGTGCAGGGATGACCCGTCATCCAGGAGGTGCTCAGATGAGAGGAAGGGTGGGAGGGGTGTGGAGTGTATTTAGGGATGAAATGGGTGGGAGTGTTTTTTATGCCTTTCCCTTTTTGGCTACCTCCCTTGGAAGGGGGAAAAAGCCTTGGTATATGTATGTATGTATGTATGTTATGTGTATATATATGTGTGTGTGTATATATATATATATATGTGTGTATATATATATGTGTATATACATATGTCACGTGGGTCACGTGACGAGACTTGGGAGGCTGTCGGCGCGGACGCATCATCATCCACTGACCACGTGATTTGGCCGAGAGAAGGAGTGGTGGTGACCCAGCACACACCTGGCCGGCCGAAAGGTGGCGTGAGGTCAGGCTTGGCTCAGTGTTGCCAACTGTCCCTACGAGGTCTACTGCTGTGCGCATGCGCAGATCCATGCCCACCCACTCTCCCTCACCCTCCCGGATGTATAAGAGGGCACCAGGACGGAAGGAGGGCACACACCTTACGGCCGTCTGCCGTTGAGGGCGGACCCCCCCCCTCCCCTCCCAGTTCCACGGAGGGAGGGCACCGGGAACAAGGAGACCACGAGGAGCAAGGAGACGTACGCCCGTCCACACCAGGACAACAATGGGGATTCGTCACACAAGGAGGAGACGTACGCCCGTCCACACAGGACAACAATGGGGATTCGTCACACAAGGAGGAGACGCGCGCGCCGTCCTGGCAGGACACTAAGGGGACTCGTCTGGAAGGAGACTACGCAACGCGAGGAGTGGTGTAGTATATTTAATAGTCTTGTAGTCTTGTAGACATCCGGCCGTGGATTATTATTATTTATATATGTATTTGTTCCAGTTAGGATAGTGCTCTGTGTGTTATCTAATAAAAACACGTGTTGTGTTACCTTGGTGTTTCTTTCTCTCTCGCCCGAATTCTCAATAATACCGAGTATACAAACCTTTATTTGTACCCCCCTGACATTGGGGCCGGCCAGGTGTGTGCTGGGTCACCACCACTCCTTCTCTCGGCCAAATCACGTGGTCAGTGGATGATGATGCGTCCGCGCCGACAGCCTCCCAAGTCTCGTCACGTGACCCACGTGACATTCCTCTATGGTCGGGACAACTCGCGACGCGGGTCGCGAGTTGTCATGTGCCTAAAATATCTAGCCTTGCTACCTCGATCTTGCGGTATGAGCGAAAAACCTCAGGATCTTTCTTTTTCCTTGAGGGAAAACTCCTTACGCAAGATCGAGAAGCTGTGGCTAATGTGACCAATATGGCATGACATATAAGTGTCGAATGTCTGTGCGTGTGTGTGTGTATGTAGACGTGACTGTATATAAAAAAAAACGATGTCTCCTTCCTCCGGATCTGGGGACAAAAAGATACAGCAGTATTTGTTCTACACACATTCCTACAGCTCTGATTTGCCTACGGCTCACGCTACACTCCTACAGCTCTGAATTGCCTACGGCTCACGCTAGCTCACGCTACACTCCTACAGCTCTGAATTGCCTACGGCTCACGCTAGCTCACGCTACACTCCTACAGCTCTGAATTTCCTACGGCTCACGCTAGCTGAAAAACTAGTCACACTCCTATCTGGAACTTCTCTGGTTCCGCTAACCTGATCCACGGCCGGAATTCCTTTCTCGGCTCGCGGGACACGAACGAGGGTAAATTCGCCCTACCTTGCTAAACTGGCTCACTCTAGCTCTCACTAGCTAAAACCTAGTCACCCTCTCTACAGCTCTCGCTAGCTGAAACTGACTGCTCGGGTTGGATCCAATTGCTGTGGACCAGCACCTTGTGTTTCTATCTCTCTTTCTCAACCGAGTCCCTGTTCGGGCGCCAATGTCAGGGGGGTACAAATAAAGGTTTTGTATACTCGGTATTATTGAGAATTCGGGCGAGAGAGAAAGAAACACCAAGGTAACACAACACGTGTTTTTATTAGATAACACACAGAGCACTATCCTAACTGGAACAAACACATATATAAATAATAATAATCCACGGCCGGATGTCTACAAGATTACAAGACTATTAAATATACTACACCACTCCTCGCACTGCGTAGTCTCCTTCCAGACGAGTCCCCTTAGTGTCCTGCCAGGACGGGCGCGCGTCTCCTCCTTGTGTGACGAATCCCCATTGTTGTCCTGGTGTGGACGGGCGTACGTCTCCTCCTTGTGTGACGAATCCCCATTGTTGTCCTGGTGTGGACGGGCGTACGTCTCCTTCTGTCCCGGGCCCTCCCTCCGTGGAACTGGGAGGGGAGGGGGGGGGTCCGCCCTCAACGGCAGACGGCCGTAAGGTGTGTGTCCTCCTTCCGTCCTGGTGTCCGTCCGCGCCGACAGCCTCCCAAGTCTCGTCACGTGACCCACGTGACAACATATATATATGTATATGTATATGTATATGTACATGTATATGTTGAGGTGTGAAGACAGAATGAGTGGTAAGGTGGTGAGTTTAAACGCCAAGAATTCATTGAATTTTTATTTCTGACGTTTCGTCCAACTAGAGCTTTTTCAGAGTATACACAAATAGAATAACGACAACTTATATAATCGCACAGCTCACCCCGTTCCTCCCCGGTCAATGTTGTTGCCATCTCACGAGGCAAGACGAAAGCGAGATGGGAACAACATTAACCCGGGAGGAATGTGGTGAGCTGTGCGATTGTATAAGTTGCCATTGTCTTATTTGTGTATACTAGTTGGACGAAACGTCAGAAATAAAACTTCAACGGATTCTTGGCGTTTAAACTCACCACCCTACCACTCATATCTATATAAATATATATATATATATATATATATATATATATATATATATATATATATATATCACTGTCCAGTAATGTCGTTACACATTAGTAATTGCACTAAAAACCCACTATGATTTGGATTTAAGAAAAGAAGGAAATAACGAGTTTCCATATATTTCGATCATTTGCTGTGATCCTCTTAAGCGGATCACAGCAAGTGATCGAAACATACGGAAATTCTTTATTTCCTTCTTTTCTTAAATCCAAATAATAGTGGGTTTTTAGTGCATATATATATGTATATATATACAAAGTAGACCACTTGGAAAAAGTGGTCTACTTTGCATAAGTGAACACACGTACCTGTGTTCTTATTAGCATGTATATATATACATATATATATATGCATATAGATACATATATATATATATATATATATATATATATATATGCGTGTATATCTATAATTTTGGTTGAAATGAGGGGAAACGGAATATTGAAAGAAAACTAACTTGGATAAGAAGAAAGTGTTTAGACGTTTTTAGATTACGCCCTATTCACACTAGTGGTTTGAACCGCGCGGAAACCGCGGCGGTAACCGCATAGTCAAGAAAAAACTGCGCGGTTGTGTATGGACGTCTCCATTGATTTATATCGAAATTGAGCCGCGGCGTTACAGCGTGGTCAGGGAAAAACTGTGCGATTATGTGTGATTGGCTCCATTGACTTCCAGTGTCATTGACCAGACGCGGTTGAAACCGTGGCGGTTGAAATCGCTAGTGTGAATAGGGCCTTAGTGCTGTAGTGGAAGTGAGAGGGTGACGAGCCTATCCCAGGAGGCGCTGAGTTGCCCTTTATTATTATCTTTTTATTATCATCATTACTATTATTACTATTATTATTATTATTATTATTATTACTATTATTATTACTATTATTATTACTATTATTATTACTATTATTACTATTATTATTGTTATTATCGTTATTGTTATCATTATTATCATTATTATTATTATTATTAATTTTAATTTTTATTTTTTTTGTTTTTATCATTATTATTATTATTATTGTTATTAATGTTATTGCTATTACTATCGTTATCATTATTATTATTATTATTATTGTTATTATTATTATCATCCTCTTCCTCTTCCTCTTCCTCTTCCTCCTCCTCTTGGACTTGGGAGGAGTCTTCATCAGGAAGAAGAACCCGAGGAGGAGCAAACTTGGGGCCCAATTGAATGCCGGAGGAAATATGTTACGGCCTAGTTAGGGTCACCGGGGGGGGGGAAAGGGGGAGAGGGGGGGAGGGGATGAGGGAGGTCTTGGGGGGATAAGGACGGATCGTGGGGGAGGGGAGAGGGATCGGGTTGAGTGTGGAGAAGGGTGAGGGGGTGGGGGTTGCTGGGGGGGAGAGGAGGGTGGAGGTTAGGGTTGGGGAGAGGAGGTGGTGTAGGGTGATGAGGAGTAGGGGGAGGAGGGGTGGAGGTGAGGAGGGGGTGGCGGATGAGGGGGTGGGGGGTGATGAGGAGGGGTGGGGGGAGGAAGGAAGGTGAGGAGGGGGTGGGGGTGATGAGGAAGGGTGAAGGGGGAGAGGGGGAAATGGGTTATGGTTGTGGGGGAGGGGGGAAGGAGGACGGGAGGGTCGGGGCGGTGGGAGGGGGAGAGTAGGGGGGAGAGGGGCGATCAGGAATTAAAGGATATTTACGAGAGAAAATGGAATTGTAGAAGAAAGAGGATTATCGAGACAAAGAAAACGGAGAATGGGGAATATGAAGAGGAGTAGGAGAGAGAGAGAGAGAGAGAGAGAGAGAGAGAGAGAGGGAAAAGGAAGATGAAGAGAGGATAAATAGAGAGGAAGTGTGGGAAAAAAGAGGAGTACATAAAGAGGAAAGGAAAAGACGAAAGAGAAGTTTGAAGGCGTAGCATGACAGGTCGGGGGCAGCGGGGGGGGGACTCGAAATGGCTGACTGGAGGAGGGGAGGATGTTGAGAAGGGGGAATAGAAACTGGGGGTGTAGAAACTGGGGGGAATTAAAAAATAATATATAAAAGAATATAGATGGAATAGAAACACAAGAGACATAAGGAGGAGGAGGAGGAGGAGGAGGAGGAGGAGGAGGAGGAGGAGGAGGAAGAGAGGAGGAGACAGACACATGGGAAGCTCAGGAGGGAGAGGAGGAGGAGGAGGAGGAGGAGGAGGAGTAGGAGGAAGAGGAAGAGAGGAGACAGACACATGGGAAAGCTCAGGAGGAAGATGAGGTCTAGGAGGAAGAGGAGTAGGGGAGGAGGAGGAGAGGTAGAAAAAGAAGTGGAGAACGAGTAGGAGGAATAGACAGAGACACATGGAATAGCTGAGGAGGAAGAGGAGGAGGAAGATGAAGAAGAGGAGGGGGAAGAAGAGGAGGAAGAAAAAGAAGAGGATGAGGAGGAGGAACATGAGAAGGAGGAGGAGAAGGAAGAAAAAGAAGAGGAGGAGGAGGAGGGAGAAGGAGAAAGAAAAGAAGGAGGAAGAAGAGGAGGAACAAGAGAAGGAGGAGGAGGAAGAAAAAGAAGAGGATGATGAGAAGGAAGAGGAGTAAGAAGAGGATGAAGAAGAGCAGCAAGAAGAAGATGAACAGGAGGAAGAGGAGGAGGTGGAAGAAGAAGAGGAGGAGGAAGAAGAGGATGAAGAAGAGGAGCAAGAAGAAGATGAACAGGAAGAAGAGGAGGCGGAAGAAGAAGAGGATGAAGAGCAGGAAGAAGAGGAGGAGGAAGAAGAGAAGGAGGAGGAGAAGGAAGAAGAGGATGAAGAAGAGGAGCAAGAAGGAGATGAACAGGAAGAAGAGGAGGTGGAAGAAGAGGATGAAGAAGAGGAGCAGGAAGAAGAGGAGGAGGAACAAGAGAAGGAGGAGGAGGAAGAAGAGGGGCAAGAAGGATATGACAGGAAGAAGAGGAGGAGGAAGAAGAGGATGAAGAAGAGGAGCAGGAAGAAGAGGATGAAGAAGAGAAGCAGGAAGAAGAGGAGGAGGAACAAAAGA
>NC_134806.1:53580340-53582840 GCF_046742065.1 Oratosquilla oratoria
TTTACTAGTTAATTTATATGTCAACTACTGGAGTCCCAGTGTTGCATACGAAAAAAAATAATAAGAAATATTTTTTATTTTTTATTTTTTGTATTTAGTAATTAAAATATTGTTTTTCTAATATGTGTCTATTTATTTACTAGTTAAATAATTTATTAATCTATTTGTTTTTAATTTAATTACATCCAACTTTGACTAGAGGAATCCCAGTGTTGGATACGAAAAAAATAATACATTTGCTATATTAATTACTTCTGTATTTAGTAAATGAATTATTATCTATTCCTTTTGCTTTCTCATTTATGTGTATTTATTTCATTATTTTGTATTATGTAAATTAATTATAATTTGTTTATCTAATTATATAGTGTTGGATACGGAAAAAAATCTAGTTTTCTGTTTTTCATATTTATATGCTAGTCCATTCATGTATCTATTTATTTACTAGCTTATTTATTCATTCCTAGGTTCAACAATTCTTGCATCCACAATAGGAATCCCATTGTTAGGTACAAAAAATTTAACCCAGAAACCCAGAGTTGGATACAAAAAATATAGACAAAAATCCCAGGGTTGGGTACGACAAATATAACCCAGAAACTCAGTGTTGGATACGAAGAATATAACCAAGTAACCCAGATTTGGATACGAAAAATATATCTAAGAGTCTCAGTGTTGTATACGAAAAATATAACTAACAATCCCAAGGTTTGGATACGAAAAATATAATCCAGAAACCCAGTGTTGGGTACGAAAAATATATACCAAAGAATCCAAGGCTTGGGTACGAAAAATATAGGCAAGAATTCCAGGGTTGGTTACTAGAAATATAGCTCAGAAATCCAGAGTTGGATACAAAAAATATAGCCAAGAAACCCAGGGCTGGATACGAAAAATATAGCCAAGAATCCTAGGATTTGATACGAAAAATATAACCAAAAATCCCAAACTTGGCTACGAAAAATATAGCAAAGAATCCAAGGCTTGGGTACGAAAAATATAGCCAAAACACCCAGGGTTGGATACGATAAACATAATCAAGGACCCCAGTGTTGGATACGAAAAAAATACACTCAAGGGCTGCGAAAGGGAACGAGGATCTAATAATAAGTTAGAAGAAATTTATAGCGAGAAAGAATTGCTAATTTATTGAGGAATGCAGAATAGCACAAACGAGTAAAAAGAAAAAAAGAAAGAAAATTCCAATTAGTCGGCCTCATTGACATAAAGAAAAAAGAAAATGTGTATGCATGTGTTTTTATATATATATATATATATATATATATATATATATACATATATATATGTATATATATATATATATATATATATATATATATATATATATATGTATATATATATGTATATATATATGTATATATATATATATATATATATATATATATATGTATATATAACACACATATATATATATATATAATATATATATATTATATATATATATATATATACACACATATATCTGTATATATATATATATATATATATATATATATATATATATATATATATGTATGTATGTATATATTTCCTAGTCTTCATGATAAAAAGAAACACCCTTACCCTGCGTGTTAGGAATGCCTGGTCATGTGACAAGTAACGTCAAGTCGGTGAATGAGATATAAACCAACGCACTATAGTAGTGGTCCAACAAGATGGGCGTCAGATGGTATCATCTCCCCTCGTAATCTATCTAAAGCTCATCAGATGAAGGACGCCTCTCAGAGAAAGAGAGGGACAGAGAGAGAGAGAGAGAGAGAGAGAGAGAGAGAGAGAGAGAGAGAGAGAGAGGGGGGGAGGGGGAGAGAGAGAGAGAGAGAGAGAGAGAGAGAGGGAGGGGGGAGGGAGAAAGAGAGAAAGAGAGGGAGAAAGAAAGAGAGAGAGGGAGGGAGAGAGAGAGAAAGTGGATAGATAGATAGATAGGTAGATAGATAGATAGAGAGAGAGAGAAAGAGAGAGATTCTGTTTTCTTTCTTGACTGCTCTCTCCCGGGGATGATCTGTTGAGCTCTCCCGATGGTGTCTTGGGGGGGGGGAGAAGAAGGGGGAAGGGGAAGTAGGGGGAGGGGGGAGGGGAAGGAAAAAGGGAAAAAGGGGGAAGAGAGGGAAAGTGGGGAGAGGAGGGGAGGGGAAAAGGGAAGAGGGGGAGAGAGAGGAGGTGGAAGAGGAGGGGAAGGAGGAGAGGAGGTGGGGGAGAAGGAATTTGGAGGGGGAGGAAGGGGAAATGGGGAAGAGAGAAGAGGAGGGGAGAGAGAGGGGGAAAAGGGGAGGGGGAGAGGGTTCTTGGACCAAATACCATCACCCTTCCTCTCTTCTCCATCGATGTTACTGACTGGACGCCGCGAGATGGGAAGTGTGCAAGAGGGGACCAGACAAAAGGTGGAAAGATGAGAGAGAAGTTTGCAGGAGTGACTTGGCATTTGTTAGCGCGTTCGTGTGGCTTATGGAAGAACGTACACACACACACACTGGCCTCACAA
>NC_134806.1:53595340-53600340 GCF_046742065.1 Oratosquilla oratoria
GGGGAGTTCGTGACGATATATATATATATATATATATATATATATATATATATATATATATATATGTACATATATATATGTATGCAAAATCCAACGAGCTCTATCATGGGTGAATGCGCGACATACACATGTATACCGCTTGACATCCTGTTCATCCATCCATCCATCCATCCATCCATCCATCCATCTGGCCGTCCTTTCAACAGCCGAGCGAAACGCGGTTTGGGTTTCTGCCTATTCTGTGTCTTGTTTTGTCTGTATTCTATTTATTCAATTGTTTTATTTTATTTTCTTTTCTTTTATTTTTTTTGTCTGTGTCTTTTTCTAATGTTGATTTCCGTTTCACCTTTCTTATCGTTCTCTTCTTCTTTCTCTTCCTCCTCTTCCTCCTCCTCTTCCTTCTTCTCTTCCTCCTTCTACTCTTTCTCTTCCTCTTCCTCCATCACATCCTCCTCTTCCTCCTCCTCCTACTCCTCCTCCTCCTCTTCCTCCTTCTACTATTCCTCCTTCCCTTCCTCCCTCTGCTCTTCTTCCTCCACACCCTCCTCGTCCTCCTGTTCTTCATCCGTCTCCTTCTCCTCTTCCTCCTCCTCCACACCCTCCTCGTCCTCCTGTTCTTCCTCCCCCTCCTCCTCCTCCTGCTCCTCCTCCTCCACCGGCCATGTACCCATTCTCACAGTCACTTCTTTAAAAAAAAAATAGGAACTCCAATATTCGGAACACATTTACGGGGAGTTCCCCATAACGGAGACTCTCAATCATTCTCCCCAATCACTCCCACTTCCAATCACTCCCACTCCCGTCCAATATCCCACTTCTTCCCAATCACTCTCATCTCCTCCCAATCACCATCCTACTCCTAATCCCTCTGACTCCCAACCAACACTGCCATTCCATCCCAATCACCATCCCACTCCTAATCTCTCTGACTTCCACCCAATCACTGTTATTCCATCCTAATCACTTCAGTTTCCTCCCAAACACTCCCACTCTCTCCCAATCATTGCCACTCCCTCTGACTCCCACCCAATCACTCCCATTCCCTCTCAATCACTTCAGATTCCTCCCAAACACTCCCACTCTCTCTCAATCACCCAAATCATTCCCAATCACCCAAATCATTCCCACTTTCTCAGTTATCCTCCTCACCCAATCCATCAATCCCAATAATTCCCCTCCCAATCACTCCCACCCCTCAACCACTCTCACTCCCACAATCATAATCCCCACCCAATCACTCCCAATCCTTCTTACTAACTCCCAGTCACTCCCACTCCCTCCAAATAAATGTCACTCCCTCAATCAATCCCATGCCCTCCCAATAAATTCCACTCCCTCCCAATCACTCCCACTCCTTCCCAATCACTCCTACTTCCTCCCAATCTACCCCATTCCATCCCAATCAATCCCAACAACTCCCACTCACTCCGAATCCCTCCCTCTCCATCCCAATCAATCTCCCTCCCTCCCAATCAATCTACCAATCATTCCTACTCTCCCAATCAGTCCCACTCCCTCCTAATCAATCCCACTCTTTCTCAATCAATCCCACCCTACCAATCACTCCTCCCTCTCAATCAATCCCACTCCTTCCCAATCAATCCCAATCAGTCCCACTCCCTCCCAATAAATCCCAATCCCTCAAAATCATCCCCAACCACTTCCAATCAATCCCACTCTCTTCCAACCAATCCCACTCTTTCCTAATCTCTCCCACGCCCTTCCACTCACTCTCACGCCCTCCCAATGAATCCCACTCCCTCCTGATATCTCCCACGCTTTTCCAATCAATCCCACTCCCTCCTAATCAATCCCACTCCTTCCGAATCAATCCCAATCGCTCTCAATCAATCCCACTCCCCCAATCAATCCCAATCCCTCCTAATCAACCCCAAGCCCTCCCAATTAATCCTACCCCCAATCAATCCCATTCCCCAATCACTCCCAATCATTCCCAATCACACCAAGCCCTACTAATCAATCCTACTCCCCAGTCACTCCCAATCCCCAAACACTCCCAATCATTCCCAGTCACTCCCCCATCACTCCCAATCACTCCCAATCATTCCCTCTGTCCTTCGGCGGTGCTGACTGGGCACCGCGAGGCGCCTCATCATTAATCATTGGTCTTTTGTCGTCATCTTCTTCTTTATCGTCAATGTCATCACTTGAATTGGCATCACTACTGCCTCAAGCCATGGAGGAGGAGGAGGAAGAGGAAGAGGAGGAGGAGGAGGAGGAAGAGGAGGAGGAGGAAGAGGAGGAGGAGGAAGAGGAAGAGGAGGAGGAGATTTTCTTGTTCTTCCTCTTCCTCCTGATCGTCAGCATAGTCTTTCTCATCTTCCTGTTCGTGGTCCTCTTGATCTCCCTCCTCCTCACCACCCTCACTTCTTCTTCCTCCTCCTCCTCCTCCTCTTCCTTCTCCTCTGCCTCCTCCTCTTTCTTCCTCCTCTTTCTTCCTCCTCTTTCTTCCTCCTCTTTCTTCCTCCTCTTTTCCTCCTCCTCTTCTTTTCTTCCTCTTCTCCTCCTCTTTCTCTTCCTAGTCTTCCTCTTCTTCCTTAACTTTGTCATATTTTCCTTGCGTTTCCTGCACTCCCACGTAATTTTCCTACTCCTTCTCCTCCTCCTCCTCCTCCTCCTCCTCCTCCTCCTCCTCCATCTCGTCCACATCCTCTTCCAGCCTTCTCCTCCTCCTTTTCTTCCCCTTCTCCTCCTCTTCTCTTCCTCTTCTTACCATCTATTCCTTCTCCTCCTCCTCCTCCTCCTCCTCCTCCTCCTCCTCATATTCTTCCCCTTTCTCTTTCTCTTCTTTTCCTCTTCTTCTCCTCTTCCTCGTCCTCCTCCTCTTTCGTCTCTTCTTCCTCCTCTTCCTCCTCCTATTCTTCCCTCCTCCTCCTCCTCCTTCTCCTCCTCTTCTATCACGACCACCACAATATCTACCACCCCAATATCTACCACCACTATCTCTACCACCACCACCAAAATATCTACCACCACCACCATATCTACCACCACCACCTTTTCTACCATCACCACTGTCGTCTCTACCACCATCTATACCACCACCACCACCTCTTCCACCACCACCAGCCTCTTATCACCATCTCTTCCACTACTTCTATCACCATTCATTTTGATCCGCGGGGGTGGGAGGGGGGGGGGGGCTGTCTCTCTACTCCGTAGAGCAAACCTAATTTGGTCCTTCGCGTTTTCCCTCTACTCCCATACATACATACTCCTCCTCTTCCTCCTCCTCCTCCTCTTCCTCCTCCTCCTCCTCTTCCTCCAACTCCTCCTCTTCCTCCAACTCCTCCTCTTCCTCCTTATCCAACTCCTTCTTTTTCAACTCCTCCAACTCTTCCTCCTTCTCCTTCTCCTCCTCCTTCTTCAACTCCTCCAACTCCGTCTCTTCCTCCTCCTCCAACTTCTCCTCCTCCTCCTCCAACTTCTCCTCCTCCTCTTCCACCTCCTCCTCCAACTCCTCCTCTTCCTCCTCATTCATCAACTCCTCCAACTCCCTCTCTTCCTCCTCCTCCAACTTCTCTTCCTCCTCCTCCTTCTTCAACTCCTCCAACTCCTCTTCCTCCTTCTTCAACTCCTCCAACTCCTCTTCCTCCTCCTCCAACTCCTCCTCTTCCTCCAAATCTTCCTCTAACTCCTCCTCCAACTCCTCTTCTTTCAACTCTTCCTCCTACTCCTCATCTTCTCCTCCTCCTCCAACTCCTCCTCCTCCTCCTCCTCCAACCCCTTATCTTCCTCCTCCATTAGCTCTTCCTCCAACTCTTCCTCCAACTACTCCTCTTCCTTCTCTTTCAACCCCTCCTCCTCCTCCTCCTTTTCCTATTCCTCTGAATCCTCCTCCTTCTCCTCTTCCTCTGAATCCTCCTCCTTCTCATCCTCTTATTCCAACTCTTCATCCTCCTCATCCTCTTCCTCCAACTCCTCCTCTTCATCCTCCTCCAACTCCTCCTCTTCCTTCTCCTCCTCCAACTCCTCTAGCCCTTCCTCCAACTCTTCTTCCTTCCCCTCCAACTCCTCCTGCTCTTCCTCCTCCCCCTCCTCCTCCTCCTCCTCCTCCTCCTCCTCCTCCTCCTCCAACTCTTCCAGCTCAAGTTCCTCTTCTTCTAACTCTTCCTCCAACTCTCCTTCCTCCTACACCAGCTCCTCCTCCAACTCCTCCTCCAACTCCTCCAACTCAAACTCCTCCTCTTCTTCCTTCTCCAATTCCTCCTTTTCCTCCTCCTTTTCCTCCTCTTCCTTTTCCTCCTCCTTCTTCTACTTTTCTTTCTCATCCATTTCGCTTATCTTTCTCTTCCTCCTCCTCCTCCTCCTCTTCCTCCTCCTCCTTCTCCTTTTTCCCTCCACCTTGTACTACTATTACTACTACTACTACTACTACTACTGCTACTATTAGTAGTACTATTACTACTGCTACTAGGGATGCGGCTGATCTTCCTCCTCCTCTTCCTCCTCCTCTTCCTCCTCCTCCTTCCCCTCCTTCCCTCCACCTTGTACTACTATTACTGCTACTACTACTACTACTACTGCTACTATTAGTAGTACTATTACTACTGCTACTATTAGTAGTACTATTACTACTGCTACTAGGGATGCGGCTGATCTTCCTCCTCCTCTTCCTCCTCCTCCTCCTCCATGTCACCCCGTTTTCCGTAGCCTCTCATCAACCTCCTCTTTCTTCTCTTCCTCCTCCTCCTCCTCCTCCTCCCCGTCCTCCTCCTCCGTTCTCCTCTTTCTCCTCCTCCCCGTCCTCCTCTTTCTCCTCCTCCTGCTCCTCCCCACCTCCCTCCTCCCTTCCTCCTCATCCTTCCCCTCCTTTTCCTCCTCTTCCTCTTCCTCATCATCCTTCCCACCCTGTCCCCTTCCACCTATTCTTCTTCCTCCCCTTCCTCCCCTCCTCCTTTTCCTCCTCCTCCTCCTCCTCCTCCTCCTCCCCCTCCTCCTCCCCTCCTCCTCCTCCTCCCAACCTCAATTCAGATCGA
>NC_134806.1:53615340-53622836 GCF_046742065.1 Oratosquilla oratoria
TCCTCCTCCCCTCCTCCTCCTCGCCTCCTCCTCCTCCGCTCCTCCTCCTCCCCGCCTCCTTCATCCCCTCCTCCTCCCCCGCCCTACTTCCTCCGCTCGCCTCCTCCTCCTCCTTCCCCTCCTCCCCTCCTTCCTCCCTCCCCTCCTCCTCCTTCACCTTCCTCCTCCCTCGCCTCCCCTCCCCTCCCTCCTCCTCCCCTCCTCCCTCCTCCCCGTCCTCCTCCTCCCCTCCGCCTCCTCCCGCCTCTCGCCTCCCCCTCCTCCTCCTCACGCCTCTCCTCCTCCTAGCCCCTCCTCACTCCGTCCCCTCCTCCTCCACCTCCCCTCCTCCTCCTCCTCCTCCCCTCCTCCTCCTCCTCCTCCTCCTCCTCCTCCTCCTCCTTATCTTCGGGTTTCTCTCAGTATCTTGGAGTCTGTCTGGTTTGGGAGAGGAGGAGGAGGAGGAGGAGGAAGAGGAAGGAAGGAGACGGAAGAGTTAGGATGGGAGGGGGAAGATTAGGAGAAGGAAGAGTGGGGAGGAGAGAAAAGGAGGAGTGGGGGAGGAGGAGGAGGGGAGTAGGAGTGGGGAAGAGGGGGAAGAGGAGGAGGAAGGAAAAGAGAGAGAGGAAGGGGAGGAGGAAGAAAAGGAGAAGTGGAGGAAGAGGAAGAAGAGGGGGAGGAAGAGGAGGAGAAGGAAGAGGGGAAAGGAGGGGAGAGAAAAAGGGGAGAAAAGGAGGAGGAGGAGGGGGAGACGGATGAGGAAGGAAGGGGGAGTATGGAGGAGGGGAGGAGGTGGAGGTGGGGAAGAGAGATGAGGAGAAGAGGGAAAGAGGAGGAGGAGGAGGAGGAAGAAAGGGGAGGTGGAGAGAAAGAGGAGGAAAATACGAGGGGAGGAGGTGAGGAGGAAAAAGAAGGAGTGGAAGAGGTGAGGATTAAAGAGGAGGGGGAGGAATAATGAGAAGGTGGGGAGGAGGAGTACGAAGGAGAAGTGGGGGAGTGTGGGGAAGAGGAGGAAGTGGGGAAGATGGAGGAGGAGGAAAGGGAAGAGGGGAGAGGGAGAAGCAAGAAGGGGAGGAGGGGGGTGGAAAGGAAGAGGAGGACGAAAGGGGAGGAGAGGAGGTGGAGGAAGGGGAAGGGGGGAGGCGAAGGAGGGGAGAGGGAGGAGGGGGAGAGAGGAGGAAGGGGGAGGAGGAGGGGTGGAGAGGAAGAGGAGGACGAAAGGGGAGGAGAGGAGGTGGAGGAAGGGGAAGGGGAGAAGAGGGAGGGGAGAGGGAGGAGGGGGAGAGAGGAGGAAGGGGGAGGAGAGGAGGCGGAGGTGGAGGAAAGGAAGGATGATGAGAAGGAGGAAGACGGAGGAGAGGAGGAGTAGGAGAGGAAGAGGAGTAGGAGGAGGAGGAGGAGGAGGAGAGGAGGTGGAGGAAGAGAAACGGGGAAGAGAGGGAGGGGGAGGAAGAAGGAAGAGGAGTAGGAGAAGAAGAGGAGTAGGAGGAGGAAGAGGAGGAGGAGGAGGAGGAGGAGGAGGAGGGGGGGTCGACTCACTCCCTGTCCCCCCTTCCCCCCTTCCCCTTTTCCCCCTTCCCCCCTTTCCCCCTTCCCCCCTTTCCCCCTTCCCCCACCCCCGACTTCTAAACTTGGATATTGATCTAAGCCTTTTATTTCCTTTCAACTTTTTCAATCAATTCAAGGTCTGATTTTGTCTCTCCCCCCTCTCCCCCTCTCCCCCCTATACCTCCTCTCCCCCCTCTCCCCCCTCACCTCTTTCTCCCTTTTTGGGGGGAAGGGGGCTAGAGTATGGGGGGAGGTAGATTTACATCTGTGGAGATGTTAGATTTTATTATGGTTTGTGACAGACTTACTACTAATGCTATTACTGCTACTGATATTATTTCTACTACTACTACTACTACTACTACTACTACTACTACTACTACTACTACTATTTCTTCTTCTAGTCCTACTACTACTATTTCTGCTGATGTTACTACTACTACTACTACTACTACTACTACTACTAGTACTACTACTACTACTAGTACTAATACTGCTACTGCTACTACTACTACTGCTACTACTACTACTACTACTACTACTACTACTACTACTACTACTACTACTACTGTGTCTTCATCGTATTTGTCTTCTTTGTTTTTTTATCACATCGAATTTTCCTTTTTCTTCTTCCTCTTCTTCGCCTTCGAATTCAATTTCATCTTTTCATCCTTCTTCCTTGTCTTCATTTTCTTGTTTTTTCATCTCTTTCTTTTTCCTCTCCCTCGTCTTCGTCATCTTCGTCTTCCTCGTCATCTTTTTCCTCCTTTTCGTCATATTCTTCGTCTTTGCATTATCTTCTCTTTTTCATATTTTTCTTTATCTTCATCTTCTTCGTCTTCTACTTCCTTTTCATCTTCTCTTTTTCATCTTCTCTTTCTTTTTCTTTTCCTTCATCTTCTTCTGCGCCTTCCTCTTCTTCCTCTTCGTTTGATGGTGGTGGAAGCCTTTGGAAATTATTTTCCAACGCCTGTACATAAAAAGAAGAAAAAACAAACAAACAAACAAACAGTCGGCTTTATTCGTCTGACGGAAGAACCTTTTGGAGAAGTCTCGGAGGCCTCTTGTCTTTCAAAAAAAAAAAAAAAAAAAAAAATCGAAAAAAATGAAAATTTCTTAAAGAAAAAAAAAAGAAAAAAAAAAAAAAATTCTTGAAGAAAGCCTCACCTTTCCGCCAATTGTTGCTCCCGGTAAAGTTTGGGGTTACGATTTCTGTCATATTTCTCAACGTGTGTCTGAGAGAGAGAAAGAAAGAGAGAAAGTCAAAAAGTTGGAATTGTTTACAAGTTCACAGAACCTTCGAGTTGGATGAAAATTTGGCGACCGAGAGGTTGGGTGAGGGGAGAGGGAGGAGGGGGGGGAGCTGAGGGGGGGTGGAGTTTGAGGGGCTGGGGGAATTTGGGGGGGGGAAAGAAGGACGGTCCAAAGGGAGGATGGTATGGGGGGGGTTGGGGGGAATGGGGACCAAAAGTAAAAGATTTTTGAACTGTCAAAAAGACGAAAAATACTAAAATAAGATAAATCTATTAATAATAATAATTCATTACAAGATCTTGGAACAAAATGGCTTTACGGCTGTATTAAAAAGAATTTAGAAAACATATCAAATATAGAAAAGAACTCAGACAAAAATATATATATATATATTTAACGAATTAAAAAATCAAAATTACACGTTAAATATAATTTTTTTTTTTTTTCATTAAATTTTATTCTAACGTATTATGAATATTTGCGACTAAAACCTAACCTAACCTAATCTATTCTTCCCTATCCTAGCCTTTTTAAATAAGCCTAACCTAACCTAACCTAACCTAACCTAACCTAACCTATCGTTAACCTCCCCTAGCCTTCCTTAACTAAACTTACCCTATTTTGACCCCTTGCCTACTTGCCTACCTACCCTACCTTAACCTACCCAAGTATAACATAGCCTAGCCTAATTTAATCTAATCTAAATTTTCCTAACCTAACCTGACTTTCCCTAACTTAACCTCACCTAACGTAACATTGCGTAACCTAACCTAACTTGACTTAACGCAATAATTCGGAATCTAACCTAACCTAACCTAACCCAACCTAATCCAACCTAACCTAACCTAACCTAACCTAACCTAACCTAACCTAATCTAGCCTAACTTAACCCTGTCAAACCTAACCTAACCTAACCTAACTAAACCCAACCTAACCTAACCTAACCTAGCCCAACCTAACATAGTCCAACCTAACCTAGCTTAACTTAACCCAACCAAACTAACCCAGCCTAACCTAACCTAAATTAACCAAACTCAGTTAACCTAACCTACCCTAACTTAACCTAACACAACCTAACACAACCTAATCTAACCTAACCTACCCTCATCTAACAATGCGTAACCTATCCCAACTTAACCTAACCTAGCTCTACCCCCACTCATCCTAACCTAAACCTAACCTAACCCAATACAACCCAACCCAACCCAACACAATCTAACTTAACCTACCCTCACCCTTACTTAACCTAACCCAACCATACTCAATCAAGCAGAGCCCAACCTAACCTCATCCCGACTCACCTAATCTAACCTCACCTAACCTAACCTACCCCCACCTACCCTACCCTAACTTTACTCTAACTTAACCCTAGCCTAACCCAACCTGACTTAACCTAACCTCACCTAACCTAACCTACTCTCACCTACCCTACACTACTCTTACCCTAACTTAACTCTAACCTAACCCAACCTAATCTCACCTAACCTAAGCTACCCTCACCTAATTTAACCAAACCTTACCCTAACCTAACCCTAACCTAACCTCACCTAACCCTAACCCAACCTTACCTAACCTAACCTCACCTAACCTAACGTAACCTAACCTAACGTAACCTCACCTAACCTAACCTAACCTCACCTACCCTACCCTAACCTACCCTAACTTAACCCTAACCTAATCCTAACCTACCCTAACCTAACCCAAACCTACCCTCACCTAACCTAACCTACCCTCACCTAATCTAACCTAACCTCACCTACCCTATACCCTAGACCACCCTAACCCACCCGTACCTAACCCTAACCTAACCTAACCTACCCTAACCTGAAACCCGACACCTGACCCTAACCATACCCTACACCGAACCCTAACCTACCCCTAACCTAACCCTAACCCTACCCTAACCTAACCCTAACCTATCCTAACGCTTCCCTAACCTAATCCTCACCTACCCTAACCTAACCCTAACCTATACCTAACCCGAACCTACCCTAACCATAATCCCTAAACCTAACCCTATCCTAACCCTAGACCTACCCTAAAACCTAACCCTAAACCTAACCCAAACCTAACCCTAACCTTACCCTAACCTAACCCTACACCTAACCCAAGCCTAACCAACCTCCAATCGTGTTTACTCCTCTTCAGTCTTCTGTAGATCCTCCGTTCCTTGCAAAGACTCCCGTCTAACAGTCAGTCTCTCAGACCATCCTGATTACATATGCAACTGGAACAGCCTTAGCCTCCCTCCTTCCCCCCCTTCCCCCCCTTCCCCCTCCCCCCCTCCCCCCTTGTCAACAGCGAGAGAAAGAGCACAGCGTGTCAGAACACGTGTAGAGTCTCCAGGTGTATGAAGCTTGAGTTAATGATCTTTATGGGAATGCCTTGTCTTGTGTGTGGAAGAAGAAATACGTGTAGCCTGCCATGGTAGTCTTATTATTCTATTTGTTTTTTTTGTTTTGTTTGTGTTTGTTTGTTTTGTTTGTTGATTTTTTTGTTTTGGGGGGGGGCTGGGGGGGGGTTAATTTGGTTAAAATATGAGAATTGGTTAGGTTAGGTTTTAACCCCACCGGCCCCCCTACGAGAATTTTTTCTTTTTTTTTTTCTTTTTTTCTTTAAGAATTTTGGTTGAGTTTATTGTTAGGATTAGGATTGGGTTTGGGTGAGTTAGGTTAGGTCAGGTTAGGTTTAGTTTGGGTCACAGACTGATAGATATAAATATATTGAGAAATTATTTTTCGCAAAAAAAAAATATAAAAAAAAGTGAATATCTTTCTCTCTCTCTCTCTCTCTCTCTCTCTCTCTCTCTCCTCTTTCAATATTACCAATATATTATATATATATAAATATATATATATATATATATAAATATATAATATACTATATATATATATAATCTTTAATTCACGGTATATTCATATTGAGGAAGGTACACAACAAGAGAAACAAGACGATTGTAATGGTAAAACGTTATTGATCCCTGTACATATGCGATATTAGCTTTTTAATGTGTATTGTTATCAATGCTCTTCACATATTTTTTTGGAGGGGGGAAAGAGAAGGAAAGCATGAGTTTTTCATTTATAAAAAATTAAAATTCCTAAGACACACACACACACATACACACACACACACACACAAACACACACACACACACTAAACACACCACACACACACATACCACACACGACCACACAACACATACCACACAACACACACAAACACGCGACGTAGCCGCACACACACACACACACAACACACATAGCACAAAGGCACCAAGGGCACAAACCACACACAACACATACACACACCCCTCCACCACACACACACAGCACACACACACAGCCACAAGCCGATCTGCACACACACAGACACACCCACATACACACAAACACACATCACACACACACACACACACACACACACACACACTCACACACAACATATTCATACATATATATATATATATATATATATATACTATATATATGTGTGTGTGTATAGCTAATAAGAACACGGGTAGGTCGAGTGTTGCAAATAAGGAATGTAATATACGAAAGCGCTACCTGCTTCATTAGTGGTCTATTTATGCAATGCATGTGTGTGAATATGGTACATGTATGTGTGTTGTGGGGTGTGTAATATGTGTAAGAACATATGAAACGAAGGAGACCTGCAAGAGGTGTATATAATATATATATATATATATATATATAATAATATATAAAGTATTATATTTAATATAATATATACTAATATATATATATAATATATTTATATAATATTGTATTTATATATATAATATATATATGATATAATATATATATGTAGTGTGTGTGTGTACTATATATATTATCTATATATATATATATATATATATATGTATGTGTATATATATTGTATCGCCATTTCTTTCTGTTGCCCTCCAGCTCAAGCCATTTGGCAATATTTTCCTCGATAGTGGCAAGAGACGTGGGGAGCAGACCAACGTGGACCGTAAACAGTGTGCACTTTCGCCCTCCCCCTCCTCTTCCCTCTTCCTCCTCCTCCTCCTCCTCTTCCTCTTACCTCTTCCTCCTCTTCCTCCTCCCCTCCTCTTCCCTCTTCCTCCCCTTCCCTTTTCCTCTTCCTGCTTTTCCTCCTCCTCCTCTCCTTCCTCGTTTTAAATCCTTACTCTTCCTCGTCTTATTCTTAGTCTGCCCTCCTCATTCTTCCTTTTCCTCCTCTTCTTACTCCTTGCTCCTCCTCTTCCTCCTCTTCACCTCTTCCTTCCCCTCTTATTTCTCTTTCTTCTCCTTTTCCCTCGTCTTATTCTTACTCTTCCTCCTCTTACTTCCTCTTCCTCCTCTTCTTACTCTCCCTCCTCCTCTTCCTCTTCCTCCGCTGCTTACTAAGTTCCCTCCATCTTCCTCTTACTCTTCCTCCCCTTCCTCTTCCTCTCCCCTTCCCTTGTCTTATTCCTTACACTTCCTCCTCCTCTTCCTCTCTTTCTCCGTCTTCTTTTAAACTCTTCCTACCTCTTCCTCTCTACTCCTCCTCTTTTTCGTCTTCCTCTAACTCTTCTTCCTCTTTCTTCCATGTTTCCTTTCTCTTCTTCTTCTTTCTCATACCTCCTCTCCTTCCTCATCTTCCTTATTTTCTTCCTCTTCCTGCCTCTGGCCCTCCTCCTCTTCTTCCTCCTCGTCTTCCTTTTCATCTTGGTGCTATTCGTTTTT
>NC_134806.1:53623336-53625836 GCF_046742065.1 Oratosquilla oratoria
TTTGTGACAGACTTACTACTAATGCTATTACTGCTACTGATATTATTTCTACAACTACTTACTACGACTACTACTACTACTACTTCTACCACTACTAATATTTTCTTCTTCTAGTCCTACTACTAACTATTTCTGCTGATGTTACTACTAACTCACTACTACTACTACTACTACTAGTACTAATAACTGCTATCTACTAAGTAAATACTACTACTTACAACTACTGCTACTGCTGCTGACTACTGCTACTACTGCTACTACTGACTAACTACTACTAATACTACAAATACTACAGTGTCTTCATCGTATTTGTCTTTCTCTTTCTTTTGTCTTTTAAACCACATCGAAATTTTCTTTTTTTCTTCTTCCTCTTTCTTCCGCCCTTCGAAAAATCAAAATTTAAATCTTTTCATCCTTTCTTTCCTTGTCTTCATTTTCTTGTTTTTTCATCTCTTTCTTTTCCTCCTCTCCTCGTCTTCGTCATCTCTCGTCTTCCACGTCATGTTTTTCTTCCTTTTCGTCATATTCTTCGTGCTTTGCATTATCTTTCTCTTTTTCATCATTTTCTTTTTCTTTACCTTCATCTTCATCGTCTCCTACTTTCCTTTTTCATCTTCTCTTTTTCATATTTCTCTTTCTTTTTCTTTTCCTTCAGCTTCTTCCTTGCGCCTTCCTCTTCTTCCCCTTCGCTTGATGGGAGGTGGAAGCCTTTGGAAAATATTTTCCAACGCCTGTACATAAAAAAGAAGAAAAAACAAACAAACAAAACAAACAGTCGGCTTTATTTCGCCGGACCGAAGAACCCATTTGGAAGAAGTCTCGGAGGCTCACTTGTCTTTCAAAAAAAAAAAAAAAAAAAAATCGAAAAAATATGAAAAAAATGAAAATTTCTTGAAGAAAAAAAAAAAAAAAAAAAAATTCTTGAAGAAAGCCTCCACCTTTCCGCCAATGGTTGCTCCCGGTAAAGTTTGGGGTTACGATTTCTGTCCATATTTCTCAACGTGTGTCTGAGAGAGAGAAAAGAATAGAGAAAGTCAAAAAAGTTGGAATTGTTTACACAGTTCACAGAACCTTCGAGTTGGACTGAAAATTTGGCGACCGAGAGGTTGGTGAGGGGGGAGGAGGGAGGGAGGGGGAAGACACAGGCGAAACAAAAGATACGAGCGTGAGGGGGGTGGAGTTTGGGGGCTAGGGGGAAATTTGGGGGGGGGGAAAGAAGGAACGGTCCAAAGGGAGGATGGTATGGGGGGGGTTTGGGGGGAATGGGGACCAAAAGTTAATAGATTTTTTAACTGTCAAAAAAGACGAAAAAATACTAAAATAAGATAAATCTATTAATAATAAATAATTCACTTACAAAATCTATGGAACAAAATGGCTTTACGGCTGTATTAAAAAGAATTATCAGAAAAACATATCAGAAATATAAAAAAGAACCCAGGACAATATATTATATTTATATATATTAAACGAATTAAAAAATCAAAATTAACACGTTAAATATAATTTTTTTTTTTTTTCATTAAATTTTATTCTAACGTATTATGAATATTTGCGACTAAGTCCTAACCTAACCTAATTTATTCTTCCCTATCCTAGCCTTTTTAGATAAGCTCAACCTAACCTAACCTATCGTTAACCTCCCCTAGCCTTCCTTAACTAAACCTACCCTACCCTATTTTTTCCTACCCTGCCCTTCCTTAATTAATCGTAACTTACCCTATTTTGACCCCTTACCTACTTACCTACCTACCCTACCTTAACCTATCCAAATATAACATAGTCTAGCCTAACTTAATCTAATCTAAATTTTCCTAACCTAGCCTGACCTTCCCTAACCTAACTTAACCTAACCTAACGTAACATTGCGTAACCTAACCTAACTTGACTTAACGCAATAATTCGGAATCTAACCTAACCTAACCTAACCTAACCTAACCTAACCTAACCATAACTTGACTTAAACCCGCAACCTAATCCAACCTAACCTAACCTAACCTTACCGTAACCTACACCTAACCAAACCAACTAACTTAAAACACCCAATCAAAACCTAACCTAACCTAACCTAAACTAATCAACAACCCTAACCTAACCTAACCTAACCTAACCTAACCTAACCTAACCTAACCTAACCTAACCTAACATAGCCCAACCTAACCTAGCTTAACTTAACCCAACCAAAATAACCCAGCCCAACCTAACCTAAATTAACCAAACTCAGTTAACCTAACCTACCCTAACCTAACCTAACACAACCTAATCTAACCTAACCTACCCTCATCTAACAATGCGTAATCTATCCCAACTTAACCTAACCTAACCAAACCTACCCTTCACCTACCCCTAACCTAATCTAAACCTAACCATAACCAACCTAACCTAACCCAACCAACACCACTCAACCCAACCTTCCCTAACTTAACCTACCCTCACCCTTACCTAACCTAACCCAACCATACCCAATCAAGCCGAGCCCAGCCTAACCTCATCCCGACTC
>NC_134806.1:53630836-53633336 GCF_046742065.1 Oratosquilla oratoria
CCTCTTCCTCGACCTCCTCCTTTTTCTTCTCTTTCTATTCTTCTTCCTCCTCCTTTTCCTCTTCTTCCTTTTTAGCCTCTTTTTCTTCCTCCTCATCCTCTTCTTCTCTCTCTTCCTTTTACTTCTCTTTCTATTCCTCTTCCTCATCCTCTTTCTCGTTTTCCTTTCTATCCTCTCTCTCTTCCTCTTTCTCCTCTTTCTCTTCTTCTTCCTCCTCCTCTTCCTCTTCTTCCTTTTTATCTTCCTCATCTTCCTCTTCTTCCTCCTCCTCTTCCTCTTCTTCCTCCTCCTCTTCCTCTTCTTCCTCCTCCTCTTCCTCTTCTTCCTTTTTATCCTTCTCCTCTTCCTCTTCTTCCTCTTCCTCTTCCTCTTCTTCTCTGCACTCTTCACATTGTCAGCGCGAGTCATTCCCATAGATTCCACGTTCCGTTTTCTTTGATTCAAATCTTTGTTTCATCATTTTCTTTGCGTCTCTTCTTCTCTTCATCTTTTCTTCCCCCTCTTTCTCTCTTCTCTTTTATCCCTTTCTCCTTTGTTTCCCCTTCGTCCCTTCCCTCCTCTCCCCTTCTCTCCCTCCTCTCCCCCTCCCCCCTTCTCTCCCCCTCTCCTCTCATCTCCTCCTCTTCCCTCATCTTCCCCTCTCCCCCTCTTCTCCCCACTGCTCTCCTTTCATCTCCACCTTTCCCCCCCTCCCCCTCATCTCCCCTCTCCCCTCCTCTCCCCTCCCTCTCCCCCTCTCCCCCTATCCCTCTTCCTTCCCTCTCTTCCAATCCTGTCTCCCTCTCCCCTCATCTCCCCTTCTCTCCTCCTCTCCCTCCTCTTCACTCTCCTCTACCCCTCTTCCCTTCCTCTCCCTTCTTTCTCCCCTTCTTCCCCCTCCTTCCCCCTCCTTCCCCTATTTTCCTCCTTTTACCCTCCTCTCCCCACTCCTTTCCCCTCATCTTTACCTCTCCCCTCATCTCCCCTCTCCCTCCTTTCCTACTCTCCCTGTCTCTCCTGCTCTTCTCCCCTTCTCTCCCCTGCCCCTCCTCATCTCCCCTCCCCCTCCTTCACCCCTCTCCTACTCCTGTCCCCTTTTCTCCCCTCCCCTCCTCTCCCCTCCCCTCCTCTCCCCTCCTTTCTCCTCTCCCCTCCCCTCCTTTCCCCCACTCCCACTCCTCTCCCCTTCTCTCCTCTCCCCTTCCCCTCCTTTCCCCCTCTCCCCCTCATCTCCCCCTCCTCTCCCCCTCGTTGGTTTCTCTAAACTTGAAGTGTGTGACGTATTTCGACTAATGATCTCAGAAAGACGTGATCACCGAAATGGCAACACCGCGGGCGGGGGCGACGGTTGCCACAGGTCGCTGGACGGGTCAACAGAAGACCCCAATGCACCTCGGCTAATTACAAATCTAGAATTTTTATCGAACCTAAGTTTGCACGTTCCTTAGTGGATGGAAAGGAGGGAGGGAGGGAGGGAGGGGAGGAGGGAGGGAAGGGGAGAGAGGGAGGGAGGGAAGGGAGAGGAAGGAGGGAGGGAGGGAGGGGAGGGAAGGAGAGAGAGAGGGAGGGAAGGGGGAGTGGGAGGGAGGGAAGGGGGAGAAAGATAGAGGGAGGGAGGGAAGGGAAGAGAGGGAGGAAGGGAAGAAAGGGAAAGGGAGAGAGGTAGGGAGGGAAGGGGGAAGGAGGGAGGGAGGGAGGGAGGGATGGGGAGAAAGGTAAGGAGGGAAGGGGGAGAGAGAGAAAGGGAGGGAATGGGGAATTGGAAAGAGGGAATGGGGAGAGAGGAAGGGAAGGGGAGGGGAGAGAGGGAGGGAGGGAGGGAGGGAGAGATGGAGGGCAAGGGAGGGAGTGAAAGGTGGCAAGGTACAAAGTTTGGAGATGTGGAGGGAGTGAGGGAGGGAGTGAGGGAGGGAGGGATTCCCAAGTATGAAGTTAGAGAATGTGGAGGGAGAGGAGGAGGAGGAGGAGGAGGAGGAGGAGGGAGGGGATTGTGGAGTAATATTCTAATACTTGGTCGTAATGACTAATTCCCCCACTCTCGCTCGTTCTCTTTCTCTCTCTATCTCTTCCCCCCCCCTCTCTCTCTCTCTCTCTCTCTTTCACTCTCCCTTTCTGTGTGTGTGTCTATATCTATTTACTTTCTTGCTCTCTCTCTCTCTCTCTCTCTCTCTCTCTCTCTCTCTCTCTCTCTCTCTCTCTCTCTCTCTCTCTCTCTCTCCCCCTCCCTCTCTCTCTCTCTCTCTCTCTCTCTCTCTCTCTCTCTCTCTCTCTATATATATATATATATATATATATATATATATATATATACATATATATATACATATATATATATACACATATATATATATATATACAATATATATATATATATATATAATATATATATATATCTATATATATCTATATATATATATATTTTTTTTTTCTCTCGTAGAATGCCACCTTTGCGTTCTTTAATTGGAAAAAATGGAATGAGATTAATTGAATAAGATATTCAACTAGAAAATAAAAAAGATAG
>NC_134806.1:53650836-53655836 GCF_046742065.1 Oratosquilla oratoria
AGTAAATTATCTCTCCGAATATACACATAAGGGTAAAGTTAGTGTGTATTGTCTGAACAGGGCCCCAGGCAAAGACTAGTTTTCTACTTCTCTATTTATTAACCAATTTATGTATTTATTCATTTATGTCTGCGTTTTAACCAATTTAATCACTTATATATTTATTTTGTTTCCATTATTGGAATTTTAAGGCCTTTTTCACACGGATCGACTTTTTGCCGTGCGCCGTCCACGACACGACGTCGTACTCTCAAATAAGCATGGGTGTCTAAGGACGCTTTCATACGACCACAACCACGTGTGAAGGCGTCCATCCACGATTATTTGAAAGCACGACGTCGTGTCTTGGACGGCGCACGGCGAAAAGTCGATCCGTGTGAAACGAGACGTGGGAATTGGAGCTGATAATGTGTAATCTATATTAAACGTGGCAATGAAGCGTGATGGGCATTTAATAATTAACCAACAAGATGTGAATAATATGATTGTATTTACAACCATCTTCCTCCTCCTCCTCGTTCTCTTCTTCCTCCTCCTCCTCCTCCGCCTCGTTCTCTTCCTCTTCCTCCTCCTCTTCCTCCTTCTCCATCTTCTCATTCTTCTCCATCTCCTCTTTCTTCTACTTCTCTTTCTTTTCCATCTTCTCCTTTTCCTCCTCCTCTTCCTCCTTCTTCTCCATCTCCTCCCCTTTCTTCTCCATAGCTTCCTATTATTCTCTTCCTCCTCCTCGTTCTCTTCCTCTTCCTCCTCCATCTCCTCTTTCTTCTACTTCTCTTCCTTTTCTATCTTCTCCTCTTCCTCCTCCTCTTTCTCCTTCTTCTCCATCTCCTCCCCTGTCTTCTCCATCTATTCCTCTTATTCTCTTCCTTCTCCATCTTCTCCTCTTCCTCCTCCTCTTCCTCCTCTTCTTTCTCCTCCTTCTCCCTCTCCTCTTTTTTCTCCACCTCCTCCTCTTCTCCATCTCTTCCTCTTGTCATTCTCTTCCTTCTCCATCATCTCTTCCTCCTCCTTCTCTTCCTCCTCTTCTTTCTCCTCCTTCTCCATCTCTTCCTCTTTCTTCTAGTTCTCCTCCTTCTCCTTCTCCTCTTCTTCCTCCTCCTCCCCTTCTTCTTCTTCCTCCTCCTTCTCCTCCTCTTCTTTTCCTTCCTCCTCCTCTTCTTTTCCCTCCTCCTCCTTCTCCTCCTCTTTTTTTCTTCCTTCTCCTCTTTCTCCTCCTTTTCCTCCTCATCCTCCTCTTCCTTCTCCTCTTTCTCCTCCTTTTCCTCTTCCTACTCCTCTTCCTTATCCTCCTCCTTCTAGTTTATATTCTCCTGTCCTTTCTCCTCACTTTTCCTCCTCCTCTTCTCTTCTCCTCACTTCCTCCCCTCCTCCGGCGTCCTCCTCCTACTAGTCTTCTTTTCTTTTTCCTCCTCCTCCACCTCTTCCTCTTCCTTCTACTATTATTTTACATTTTCTCACTTTCCCTCCTCCTCCTCCTCCTCTCTCCCTTTCTTCTTTCTCTTCCTCCTCCTCCCCCTCCTCCTCCCTTATCCTCCTCCTCTCCTCCTCCTCCCCCTCCTCCTCCCCCTCTTCCTCCCCCTTGACTCCTCTTACTACTTTACATTCTCTCACTTTCCCTCCTTCTCTCTCCTTTTCTTCTTTCTCCTCTCCTCCTCCTCCTCCTCCTCGACCCCTCTTACTACTTTACATTCTCTCACTTTCCCTCCTCCTCCTCTCTCCTTTTCTTCTTTCTCCTCTCCTCCTCCTCCTCTCTCCTTTTCTTCTTTCTCCTCTCCTCCTCCTCCTCCTCCTCCTCCTCCTCCTCCTCCTCCTCCTCCTCCTCCTTGACTCCCTTCCCCTTCGCGTGTTTGCTCCGCTTCTCTTGTATAAACTCGAGAGAAGCAAATGAAGATTTTTTTTTCGTTTTCAATCAAAATGGCAGCTTCCATATACTCACTTCCTTTTTATTCTCGACATTCTGATTTTTTTTCATATTTATTTTACCCTCCGGCCGAGTTATAGCGGAAAGGAAAATTTCGATTACGGAAAGAATTTAGGAAATGAAGCACACACACGCGCGCTCGCGCATGCACACACGCACACACATGTATGTATGTATGTATGTATGTATATATATATATATATATATATATATATATATATATATATATATTAGGTGTCGAGTTTATTTGTTTTAACTAGCCAGGCGACTAGTTCCATTCGAATTTGATTAGTCCGGAAGAATTTTGACTAGACCATAATTTTTTTTACTAATTTTGCTGTTTTTTTTTTAATCGCATGACGTAATGTTATTTTTGGGAGAGCCCCGGTAATATTCAATCATTAATTCACATCCAGCAGCCTAACATAAACATTATTCTACACACACACACACACACACACACACACACACACACACACACACACACACACACACACACACACACACACACGACGGCGCAGTGGTAGAATTCGCAACAGCTGCTACAGTGGTTCGAGTTCAAATCCCGCCCAGGGCTGAAATAATTTCAGTATCGCAACGCTGCGAATCGTTACCCCAACTCTCGTGAGTGGGGAATTGGGTGTGTGTGTGCGTGTAAGGTAGCAGCATTACCCATAGATCGGTCAATATGAACTCTGAGCTCTCATCCGTGAGGGAATTAGCTGTCGATCACGAGTCCGACACGTGATCCAAGAGAGTGGTGAATCACACACATCCGGTAACATGTCAGTAGACGTCATGGGGGATTGAGATTGAGTGACAATCAAAACGTTAGGTTCATTAACCTGTTAACTACTATCCTAGGTTGGGGCTTAGAGATCTTGGACTTGTGTCTAGTCTAGTAGTTCTTGTTCTTTTTCAGTGTTCTTAGTAACCCCTTGATATCTCAGAATATTTTCTCATACCGCAATGCAACACAAATATAATGCAAACATATGAAAAGGATTAGTGATACAAACCTTGCTTTGCTTTCTCATTGTAAATATACAGGGCCATTACATTGGGGCTATCATGTCTAGCGCCCCCTATGGTCAAGGTTTTGTACCTCACCACCCTTCCACTCATTCTGTCTTACGCATTTTTAGATTTCAATCTAGGCCTTACGGAGACATAAACGACTGTGAATGTACAAAAGGAAATCAGGTCATTGTCAACAATGAGGTTAAAAGTACACTAACATGGCAATTGCATGACACCTCAGTTATACTGTGACTACTGACTGAATTGGTAGCACAGTGGAACAGATCTTTGTCATTAAAAAAGAAGATACTGCAATGCAGCTCAACAATTCAATGGCTTTACTGTTTATTGGTGCAAACTTCATAATAGATTTCTTCATGCAGCTGCTATTATGATCTATAAACAAGACCCGTGTAACAACCTGTTTTGTCTTTAAGGCTTTAATATTTCCCAAAGAACCGACACAACAACATGTTCTTTGAATTTTTTATACAAAGTAATTTAGTTATCAGTTATCGCACTAATAAGAGATTTCTTCAGCAGACTAGTCATGAATAACCGTGATACATTGACAAATATTAAGACGTGTTCAAGCAGAATTATGAAATATTTGTGATCAGTGTTGATTTTCATCTCACTGCTGCTAGCAGAAATAACTTATTAGAAATTAAATCTGACTCACTTTTGATTCTTGCACAAGTATTGTACGTTGTACGTGGATATATTTCAAATAGATATGGCAAGTGAACAACATGCATTTCTACAAATCCTGGCAAGCTTAACTGAAAAAGGTGAATCATCCCACGTTTTCTCTTCTCCTGCATGATGGATGGAGTGAAGGGGGCGCTTTGCAAGAGGGGAATGCCTGTTGAGTAAGGAAGAGAGAAGACAGGATATAGGGATGAGTGGAGAGTGACTGTGTATGGATGATACAAAGGATTACAAAGGCGGAGCATGCCGACAGGAGACCTTTTGGTCTATATCTAGGTCGAATGCGAAAATAATAATAATGATAATAAAATAATAAATAAAAACAATAATAATGTAAATAACAAATATAATACATAAATATATGCATAGGTATAGTTAAATAATATGCAAGGAAGGGAGAGGTGGGGGATGGGGGGGAGCGTAGAGAGGACTTATGTGTGATTGATATTTTGACGTAGCCTGAAAGGATCTTCTCCCCGTCTTCACCTTTTCTGCATGATGGGGACGTAGGGTGGGGTGGGGGGTCGTCGATGAAGTGAAGCGGCCTTGCTGTGGATGTACAGTGTCTTGCTGCACTGCGTTTGGCCCAGGGCAGTTGGCGGATGCAGGGATGACCCGTCATCCACGAGGAGCTGAGATGGGAAGGGTGGAAAACGGTGGTGGACGGGGGTGGAGTGGGTAGGAATAGGTACGTGCCTCTGACTTAGCTACCTCTCTTATGAGGTGGAAAAAAGATCTTGGTATATAGATAGAATAGGTCACAGGCTAACCAAAGGAGTTTGAATAATACATTACATGATAAATGCATTGCTATTACATGCAATTAACTTTACCTTGTCCAGCTTTAACCTGTCTAGCTTGTTTTCTAACAAATACATTATCAACACAAACTATCTTCGGGAGAATTCACTTTTCTTTCTCTGAACAGTTATCTTCAGAAATATACTAGTAACCATTTTCATAGTATGTAAACTGATATATATATATATATATATATATATATATATATATATATATATATATGTATATATATATATATATACGTATATATATATATATGTATATATACATATATGTATATACATATATATGTGTATTTATATACATATATACATGTATATATATATCATATATATATATATATACATATATATATATATACATATATACATATATATATATATATATACATATATTGGTAGGGAGGGGGACTTGTGCGAAATTAGGCTTGTGGGTGTCTCTAGACGACCAGTTTACTTTTAAATTAGTTATAAATCATAATGACTGTAATTTCAGTGATGATTCAAAGTAATGCTGCCTATTGGAACTTGTAACTACACAGGACATT
>NC_134806.1:53660836-53665836 GCF_046742065.1 Oratosquilla oratoria
GTGTGTATTTAGTCGATATGTGCTTGTATTCTGACTTGGATAACCCCATTATAATGTGGAAAATGGCCTTTGTTATGTATGCGAATTCATCGACATTTTTATTTTTATTTAAGTCTAATTTTCATTTCTATTTCATTTCATATTTTATCATCTGCTT
This sequence comes from Oratosquilla oratoria, assembly GCF_046742065.1. Lineage (NCBI taxonomy): Eukaryota > Metazoa > Arthropoda > Malacostraca > Stomatopoda > Squillidae > Oratosquilla > Oratosquilla oratoria. Next base: position 53,660,994 of record NC_134806.1, read on the forward strand.
GATTATTATAATAATTTTTATTTTATTAATCTATATTATTTACCAATATCTGTATATTCGATTATATCTTCATCATTTTTATTTATTTATTTATTTATTTACAGTATTTATCTAATTAATCAATTATCTTTTATTTATTTTTTCCTTTCTCCTCAGTTGTATTTCCCCTTTAAGGCCAGACACTCTTGAACGCTGCCATGACTTTACTCTATGATATATGAAGTTTCAGATTTCTCCATGAAATACATATTCATGATCTGAATTGGCTGGCGTAGTGACAGAATCAACAGGAATCCACTCCCAAAGACAAACATATCGAAGTGAAAACTGGCAAACGAACACCGTAGACTGTTTTCAAATAGGGGGGGTTTGGGGCTGGTGGTGGTGGTAGTGGTGGTGGTAGTGGCAGTGGTAGTGATAGTGGTAGGCCGGAACCATGCCACTTGTCAGGCGTATTAGTTGGGTTTAAGTTTAGTGGGCCGGTGCAGGACCTGTCTATCCTCGGCGAAATCTATTATTACTATTATCATTATCATTTTGTTGTGATTTATTAGTTGATCAGTTTATTATTATTATTATTATTATTATTATTATTATTATTATTTATTATTATCATTATCATTATTATCTATTATCATTATTATTATCATTATCATTATTATCTATTATCATTATTATTATTGTTATTATTATTATTATTATTAATATTGTTATTATTATTATTATTATTATTATTACTATTATTAATTATCTTTCTTTAGCCAATACTCTACCCTACGTGGTGGATAGGCATGGCAGCTTGTTATCTAATTTGGTGGATTTCAGACCCTACGACCTTGCTGACGTCACATTATGACCCTTACGGGACTCGAACTACCTGCTTTCTCGCTTCTTGTTCACTTAGTCCGAAACGACATGTGTGTGTATGCGTGTGACCTTGGTCTTTGGATCACGTGTTGGACTCGTGATCGACAGCTATTTCCCTCCCGGAAGAGAGCTCAGAGCTCGTATGACCGATCTATGGGTAATGCTATGACCTTACACGCACACACACACACAACTCCCCGCCCACGAGAGTTGGAGTAACGACTCGAAGCGCAGCGATACTGAAGTAATTTCAGCTCTGGGCAGGATTCGACCCGAGTATCGCCGGTACCGCCATACTGGCAATCCAATCCGAGACTCTACCAACTGCGCCACCGAGTCGTGTGTGTGTGTGTGCGTGTGTGTAAGTGTGTGATTCACTATGGTCATTAGATCATGTGTTGGACTCGTGATCGACAGCTAGGCTTATTTTCCTCCCGAAAGAGAGCTCAGAGTTTGTATATGACCGATCTATGGGTAACGCACCCTACCCTACCCCAAACTCCCCGCCCACGAGAGTTGGAGTAACAACCCACAGCACAGCGATACTAAAATCATTTCAGCCCTGGGCGGGAATCGAACCCGGATCTCCATAGTGGCAGTCGGGAACTCTACCAACTGCGCCACGTGTGTGTGTGTGCGTGTGTGTGTGTGATTTATAATCCCCTCGGATCACGTGCCTGACTCATGATTGACAGCTATTACCCTCCCGGATGAGAGCTCAGAGCTCATATAATTCCCGATCTATGGGTAATATACTCACATCCTAACGCTTTACTCAAGGGGTGATAGTAACGGATAGTAGTGTTTGTGAAGTTTTCATGCCCTGTGTGTGTGTGTGTGTGTGTGTGTGTGTGTGTGTGTGTGTGTGTGTGTGTGTGTGTGTGTGTGCGAGTTTACGCACATAGCCTTTGATTTTGCAAAAAAGAGTGAGAAGTAATTGCAACGTTATAAATCAATGGCGCAGAGGGCTGGTAAACAAAAACAACAGCAAAACAACAAAAACAATAACAATACTTTAACAACAATAACAAGTAACAACAATAAACAACAGTAACAATGACAACAGCAGCATTGATAACAACACTATCATCATCGTCATCATCATCATCATCGTCGTCGTCGTCGTCATCATCATCATCATCATCATCATCATCATCATCATCATCATCATCATCATCATCATCATCATCATCATCATCATCATCATCATCATCATCATCATCATCGTCGTCGTCGTCGTCGTCGTCGTCGTCGTCATCATAATCATCATCACCATCATAATCATCATCACCACCACCACCACCACCACAATCATCATCACCAATACCCACAAACAATAACAACAAAAATGAACAAGAGAACATAGAACACAGAACAAATGAACACAGAACATAGATAATGAACAAAATATTCTTATAAATTGTTCATCGAGAACACGTACAACATCTGTTCAAATGTAAGGAAACGCTGCATAAAGAAATGAACAAATGAACAGCTTAAAAGGGGCTATCACACTGGGCTATTTTTCCTCCGACCTCCGATTAATCGGTGATACCGCCCACCTCCAGCACATTTGCTCCAACAGTCGAAGGAAAAATATCCCAGTGTGATATCGACTTCAGTGTTGAAGAACGTAAACTTGGACGAATGTGGAGGGATCGAGAAGGTATACAGGACTTGAACGTAAATCCGAGATCCCTTTGATGAACGTATGCTCCTAGAACGTAAGGAACATAAGTACAAAGGCTGAACGTCACTATGGAGAACGGAGGAAAACGCTCCTGAACGCAAGAACAAACTACCTGAGCTGTGAAAGTAAAAATTCATAGGTTATGAACGTACATGTAAACACGGGGAATACAACAGGAGACGCTGAACGTATATATGTATATATATATATATATATATGTATATATATATATATATATATGTGTGTGTGTGTGTGTGTGTGTGTGTGTGTGTATGCAAACTCCAAGATTTTTCTATATACTCCATTACCGTGCGTCGGGGGGAGTAGGGAAGAGGAGTAGAGTGAGGACGAGGAGGAGGAGTAGGAGGAAGAGGAGCTGAAGGACTACGAGGAAGAGGAATAAGAGGAGTAGGAAGAAGAGAAGAACAAAGAGGAGGAGGAGGAGGAGATGCGGAGGAGGAGGAGGAGGAGAAGGCGTAGGAAGAAAAAATGCAAAGAGGAAGAGGAGGAAAAGAGGAAGAGGAATTGAAGGTGATGGAATAGGAAGAAGAGAAGTAGGAGGAGTAGGAGGAGGAAGAAGAGGAAGGTGAGGTGAAGAAGTAGGAAGGAGAAGAGGAAGAGGAGGAAGAAGATAGAAAAAAAATACAAGGAGTAGGAAAAGGAAGAGGAATTGAAGGAGTAAGAAGAAGAGAGGTCGGGGGAGTAGGAGAGGAAAGAAGAGGAAGAGGAAGAATAGGATGTGGAGAAGTACGAGGAGGAGGAGAAGGATGAAGAGGAAACAGATGTTAAGATGTAGGACGAAAAGATGTACAAAGAAGGAGGAGGAGGTAAAGGAGGAGGAGGAGGAGGAAGAGGAAGAAGAAGAGCTGGTGAAAGAGAGGGAAGAGGAGGCGAAGGAGAGGGAAGAAGAGGAAGAGGTGAAGAAACAGGAGAAGGAAGAAGAGGAGGGGATAGATGAAGCTGTAGGAGGAAGAGGAGGAAGAGGAAGAGTTACCGAAGGAAAACGAGGAGGAGGAAGAATAGAAGGACAAAGAAGAAGAGGAAAAGGAAGAAGAGGAGAAGGAAGAAGAGGAGGAAGAGAAAGAGAAGGGGAAGGAAGAACAGAATGGAAAAAAAGGAGAAGGAAGAAGAGGAAGAAGAGGAGAAGTAAGAAGGAAAAAGGAGACGAAGGAGTAGGAAGAGAAGTACGAGAAGGAGGAGGAGGAGAAGGAGGAAGAGGAAAAGGAAGAAGAGGAGGAAGAGGTAGAGAAGAAAGAAGAGGAGAAGGAAGAAGAGCTGGAAGAGAAAGAGGAAAAGAAGAAGAGGAGAAAGACAAAGATGAGGAAGAGGAGGAGGAAGAGTAAGAATAGAAGGAAGAAGTGGAAGAAAAGAGAAAGAGAGGGGAGAAGGAAGGAGAGGAGGAAGAGTAAGAGTAGAAGGAAGAAAAGGAGAAAGAGGAAGAGAAAGAAGAAGAGGAGGAGGAAGAGGAAGAGGAGAAGGAAGGAGAAGAGAAGGAAGAGGAAGAGTAGGAAGAAGCGGAGGAAGAGGAAGATGAGAAGGAAGAAGAGGAGGAAGAGTAAGAGGAGAAGGAAGAAGAGTAGGAAGAGGAAGAGGAAGAGTAGGAAGAAGCGGAAGAAGAGTAAGAGGAGAAGGAAGAAGAGGAAGATTAAGAGGAGAAGGAAGAAGAGGAGAAGGAAGCGGAGGAAGAGGAGAAGGAAGAAGAGGAACCTGAGGTAACCTTAGAAGAAGAACTACGAAGAGTTTCCGAAGTCGCGATAAGGTCACTCGAAGTCGAAGAAACGGTTTTCGCAGATTCCCCTGCGAGGAGGGAGTGGTAGGGAGGGGGGGAGGAGGGGAACCCAAACAATCGGCTTAGAGGGACCAAAGCAGTAAGGGGGAAATGCGCTGAGGGGAAATCCTATCGACGGAAGGGAGTCGTCGACAATTCGTCGAATAGTCGAAAAACTTGTCGACTACTCGAACAGGCGAAAGAACTCGTCGGCGACTTGTCGAACAGGGAATTGAACTCGTCGAAGAGGCGAACGAACTTGTCGACGAGGTGAAAGAACTCGTCGACAACTCGTCGAAATGGCGAAAGAATTCGCCCACCGTTCGTGGATGAGAACTCGTCGACCACTCATCGAAAACACGTCGAAGAGGCGAACGAACTCGTCGACCACTCGTCGAAGAGGCAAAATAACTTGTCGACCGTTCGTCGAAGAGACGAAAGGCTTCGGCGAAGTGACAAAAAACTCGTCGACAACTCGTCGAAAAAAGCTCGTCGAAAAAACTCGTCGAAAAAACTCG
>NC_134806.1:53673336-53675836 GCF_046742065.1 Oratosquilla oratoria
CGGACCAAGCTCGGGTCATTTCATATTGGACGAAAGTAAATGAAAAAGAAAAGATAAAAAAAAAAAAGTAAAAAATATTTCAAATTTCAAACAAGATGACTGAGTGACATATTCATCAACTTTCGTCCAATTGAACATTGAACCCAAAATCAATACGATGGCGTCATCAATGACGTCATCGGTGATGTCATGAATTTTTTTTATTGCTAACGCTGAAGGTGATTATATACACCTTCCTGTCGTCAGGCGATTTTATTCAGCTTGTGTGTTTTCTCCTTCCTCTTCATCCTCTTCCTCCTCCTCCTCTTCCTCCTTCTCATCTTCCTCCTACTCCATTTGCTCTTCCTTCTGCTCCTTCTCTTCCTCATTTTATTTCTCTTCATTCTACTCCTCCTCCTTCTCCTCCTCTTCCTCCTACTTCTTTTACTCCTCCTTCTCCTTCTTCTCTTCCTCTTCCTCTTCCTCTTCCTCACTTTATTCCTCTTCATTCTACTCCTCTTCCTCCTTTAGTATCCTCTTCCTTTTCCTCCTCCTTCTCTTATTCCTACTCCTCCTTCTCCTCTTCCTCATTTTACTCTTCCTCTTCCTCTTTTAGCCTACTATTCCTCCCCCTCTTTTCCTCCTCCTCTTCTTCCTCTTTCTCCTTATACTCCTTCTCCTCCTCTTCCTATTTCTATTCCTCCTCTTACTACTCCTCCTTCTATTCCTCCTCTTACTACTCCTCCTTCTATTCCTCCTCCTCTTCTTCTTCCTTCTCCTCGCACCTCTCTTCCTATCACTCTTCTTCCTCCCCCTCTTCCTCCTCCTCTTTCTCCTATTCCTCCTTTTTCTCCTCTTCCTCCCCTTTTTCCTCCTATTCCTCCTTCTCACCCTTCTCTTCCTCCTCCTCCTTCTCCTCCTCTTCCTCCCCCTTTTCTTCCTTCTCTTCTTTCTCCTCTTCGACCTCCTCCTCTTCCTCCTCGTCCTCCTTTTCTCCTCCTCTTACTACTCACCCCTTGTTTCTATGATTACTTGATTGCATGCCTTAATTAACCAGTGCTTTAAGGGAGTTTAGTGATCCCCTACGGACCAGAGGCACGCCAGCATGATGATGACCCACCTTGACCTGTGACAAGAGAAGTACACAAACGCACTCTCTCTCTCTCTCTCTCTCTCTCTCTCTCTCTCTCTCTCTCTCTCTCTCTCTCTCTCTCTCTCTCTCTCTCTCTCTCTCACACACACACACACACACACACACACACACACACACACACACACACACACACACACACACACACACACACACACAGAAGGAGAGAGAGGAGGGGGAAAGGGGGAAGAAAGAGAGAAAGAGGAGAAGGAGGAGGACGAGGGAAGGAAGAGAGAGAGAGAAGGAAGAGGAGAGAGGGAGGGAAGAGAGAGAAAGAAAAGGAGTGAGGAAAGAGAGAGAAGGACAGAAAGAGAGAAGGGACGAGGGAGGGAGGGAAGAAAGAGATAGATAGATAGATAGATGAGAGAGAGAGAGGTGAGAGAGAGAGAGAGAGAGAGAGAGAGAGAGAGAGAGAGAGAGAGAGAGAGAGAGAGAAAGAGAGAGAGAGAGAGAGAGAGAGAGAGAGAGAGAGAGAGAGAGAGAGAGAGAGAGAGAGAGAGAGAGAGAGAGAGAGAGAGAGAGGAGTGAGGGAAGAGAGAGGGAGAGAAGGAGAGGGGGAGGAGGGAGGGAGGGAGGAGAGAGAGAGAGAGAGAGAGAGAGAGAGAGAGAGAGAGAGAGAGAGAGAGAGAGAGAGAGAGAGAGAGAGAGAGATAAATAAGTATCGGCCACATGACACTGCTCGTCTGTCTGATATGACACGATGCGTGTCAGGTACGACACAACTCACAAAATGTGTCACATTAGTTCAGACACAATCACCTGAGCTTGGAGGTATTATTGCTGTGTTTTGTATTATACATAAGTATTATACATTATACATAAGTCATAGAAAAATTTAATTCGAAATGTGAATTTCGCCTATGTGACCACAAATCATAAAGTATCGCTCATTATCATCCGTAGATTAAACGAATAATTTAGAAAGAAATACGTAATTTTTTTGATAAATTAAATTAAAGTGGAAGGGTACAATTAGCCACAAACACACACAAATACTCACACACACACACACACACACACACACACACACACACACACACACACACACACACACACACACACACACACACACACACAAAATGGCTCCAACACTTTCAAACTTGTCATATGAAGAGAGACTAGCTAAATTGGAATTACCGACTTTGGAGCAAAGAAGAGAGAGAGGCGATGTACTGACCATCTATAGAATCATAAAGGGCTCAGAAATACTCGATAGAGAGGACTTGTTAAATTTGGACAAGAGAAACACAAGAGGACATAAAAAAAAAACTAAAAAATGATAGTTATAGAAGAGATCTGATAAAAAAAAGTTTTCCACACAAAGTGGTGGACAGTTGGAACAAAATGGAAAAAAAAAAAAAAAAAAAAATT
>NC_134806.1:53685836-53688281 GCF_046742065.1 Oratosquilla oratoria
TCTATGACATGAGAGAGAGAGAGACAGAGCTAGAGGGGAAGGCATGAGACTAGAGAGATAGGAGGGATGGAGGGAGAAAAGGAAGGGAAGGGGCAGAAGGAAAGAGGAGAGAGTCAGAGGGAGGGAAGAGTGCGAGAAAGAGAGATAAGAGAGAAGGAGGGAGGGGGAAGAAGGAAAAAAAGGGGATGAGCGACAAGATGGAGGAGGGAGGATGGACTAGAGAGAGAGGTGCTGAACAGGGATGGAGAAATCGGGGAGGTGGCTTCACATGCGGGAGTCATAAGGTGTGCAAAGGATGGATGTGTGTGGAAACAAGAAGGACCGTGGGAGGAGTGAAAAGGAAATAGAAGGAAGGGTTAGTGAGTGGTGGGATGAGGAAGCAAAAGAATGGGTGTACTGCCGAAGAGTAAGATGCAGGCTTTCATAGATTGGCTTACAAATTAGGACGAGGGAATCGTGACGCGAAAGTACAAGGTATAATGCGAAAGGGCAATGTTAAGCATAAGACTAAGGAAGCATAAGAGCAGATGTAGAAATGGGGTATAGAGTATAGACCAGCCAAAAATTTGAAAGTAATAACAAAGCTGTTTATGGAAAGAAACTTAAGAGAGGAAGAGGAGGGCGAATCAAGTAGAGAAGGAAAAGGTTAAAAGGTGCAGATGTAGAGCTGATAATGCAACGAGAAGGCATTGAGAGGAAGGTGGGCAGAGAATTTTAAATAGGAGTTGCTTAAATGTGAATGAGGATGGGGAGGGCAAAGGATAGTTGCAGTGTGGAAGCGCATAAGAAAAAGCGAGTGATGGAGTGTGGAAAATGGAGGAGAAATAACGGAAAGAAGAAGTGTAAGGCAGCTGTGTACGATGATTCGCGAGCAGTGTAAGGCACCTGGTCTGGATGGATGCCATGGCGAGTGTTGACAGCAACAGGAGGTACAGATATGGTGGGATTGGCTGGTGACGTTATTTCATGTTATGTTTAAGAGAGGGTAAAGTGCCGGTAGGACTGGCGGAGTGCCTGTATACGTTCCGCTTGTACAAAGGGAGCAAAGGGGGGAACCAAGTGGTTGAGTGCAGTAGTTTTCCAGAGGGATCAGATAGTTGAGTGTAGTTGGGAAGGTTTTTGGGAGGGTCTTGGACGGTTGGCATCCAAGAATCTTAAAGGCAATGAAACACAGACGATTGTATGTTCCCATATAGAAAATTATTTTCAAGAAATCATCATATCTGGAGATTGTCCCAAAGAAAGAGAATGGCAAGTCTAGCTAAAACGTTAAACTCCCCAAATTCAAAAAAGGTGACAAACCAAGAAGCCAAAATAAACTATTAGGCCTATAAGTTTTGACTTCAATCGTAGGAAAAATTATGGACAACTATCATAGAGAGATGCTATCGACCCCAACATATTACAAAGTAACCTTTTAGATAAATGCTCGCCAGCATGGTTTCACGACGGGAAAACGTTCTTGCGTGACTAACCTTACTTCGCAATTCTACAACACAGTTATCTCGAATTATGACCAAGAGAAACGAATATAGATTTGAATATCTCTAGACTTTGCAAAAGCTTTTGAATACCGTCCCACACGAAAGGACTACTTTACATAAATTAGGCTTTACTCGGACATAAGTGGTAGCCTATTAGGTTGGACTAGCAGTAATGGTTTGAATGGTCGAAAACAGAGAGTTGTTTTTAAAATGGACCCAAAACTGCTAGATAGAAAAAAGTTACGAATGGAGTATCCTCAGGCGGTTTCGTTCTTGGGCCACTTCTATTCTATAGTATACTATAAATGATATAGACCATGGACTAAAATCTACCGTTTCCAAATTTGCTGATGATACAAAACAGAGCGGAATGACCAATGATCACTTCAACCCATTAGATCTTCAAGAAGATTATAGATAAACTTACCAAGACAATGGTCTGAAAAGTGGCTAATGAAATTTTAACCACAACTTAAAATGTCGGTAATGTACATAGGTACAAAATTAACAGTAAAGTACGATATACACAGTTATTTGGGAAATTCGTTAAACGAAAGTGAGCCTAGTGAAAAAGATCTCGTGCGTAATTATCAGTTCACACGACCTCAATTCATCCAAGCAGTGTATTTCAGCACCTGAGAAAGAAAGAAGATTCTAGGACTGATTGCGACGATCTTTTGATTTCACAAAAAGTCCATCACTACATTAACAAGCTATATAGTATCGTTAGGTTCGTCCACATTTGGAATATGCTGTTTCCGTAATGGTTCACCGAATCTCATTAAAGACATTAGACAGAACTGGAAAAAAGTACACGGCGTAGCCACAAAAACTGCATTCCAAATATCAAAAACACCTCATACGAAACACCGACTAAAAACATATGAATCTGTTTTCCCTAAAAAAGCGTCTTGACTCAGAGGTGGCCTGATACAGGTCTTTAAGATTTTAAAGGGAATTG
>NC_134807.1:0-2500 GCF_046742065.1 Oratosquilla oratoria
AAGTGGAAGAGGAGAAGGAAGGAGGAAGAGGAGGATAAAAAAAGAGAAGAGGAAGAGAAGGGAAATGAAGAGGAGGAAGAGACAGGAAAAGAGATGAGAATGAGGCAGGAGAGGAGGAGGAAGAGACGGAAGAAGAGGAGACGGGAAAGGAGGAGGAACAGGAGGAGGAGGAAGAGCAGGAAGAGACAGGAGAAGAGGGCAGGGGAAGGAGGAAGGGGAAGAGGAGGAGGAGGAGGAGGAGGAGGAGGAGGAGGAGGAGGAGGAGGAGGAGGAGGAGGAGGAGGAGGAGGAGGAGGAGGAGGAAGTGTGCCTATGATGTGATGCCGACTGATCGCTGATTGTCGACGCGGCCACGGACGAGTTGTGGCGACGGCGGCGACAGCTGTTGCTTCTTGATCCCTTATCGGTGGGAGAAGCGAGCCTGTGCCCATCACCTCCTCTTCTTCTTCCACAGACTCCGTGCCCTGTGATACGTTCGGTTCCGTCTCCGTTTCGTGAGTAGAAAGGGCTTAGGTTGAACCTCATTACCTATCGATGGCTGCCCAAGCACACTAGACAGAGGTTGTCGTAGGCAGGGTGGCACGGGATGCAAGGAAATCTGACCTTTTTACAACTGACAGAAGAGATAAAGTCAAATTTCATATCTCAAGATGGTCGATGGCCAATAGAACCTAACTACATCTAGGTCCTCTTAACTCAAGCCTTCGACTCTAGTTCGTGTGTGTGTGTGTGTGTGTGTGTGTGTGTGTGTGTGTGTGTGTGTGTGTGTGTGTGTGTGTGTGTGTGTGTGTGTGTGTGTGTGTGTGTGTGTGTGTGTGTGTGTGTGTGTGTGTGTGTGTGTGTGCTCATGTATGTGTACATATTGCTGAGTTAATTAACAACAATCATCAAGCCTCTCTAGTTCCCAACAAAGACAATTCTGACAACATAAATAATTTACTTTTCCCTTCCTCTCTCCCACCGTGTCAATATCTTTCAGCTCGATTCAGAACTTAGACTACTATCAGTCTAATTAAAAAGATATCGTGGACCACTCCATTTTTGAGTGAGAATAAACTAATTAAGCACACACAACAGTTCTGAAAACATATGCACCAATTATCAATTATCACCATATGTGGTGGACGTCCTGTGGACCACGCTAAGTCAATATTTGACCACAAAGGTCCATTAGTTGCGAACTTATGTGTGAGCAGGGCAACCCGCAAACAAAGGAACAGCTGATCATGCTAAAGTTTCCTGTCACCTTGTTTTCATCTATATTCTCCATAGACAATTTGATATTCAAGTTCCTTCATCATCCCTCTCGGACGCCTCCCAATGCACCTCCCCAGCATTGTTGTCTCACAGCGTTCTCTCTAAACTTGATATTCATGACGAATAACAAGAATGTACTAAAGACATCTCTCTTTCTTGATTCATTTTTTCTATTTGATCAATTCTATTTATTCATCTATTTTCAAGTAACCTGAAGCCAGGTGTTTAGTTAAAAGAGAAGTATTCTCCTTTGCCCAACATGCTTGGACTGCCGAGGTAATGGTCAGTCGTTGGCAGCCCTTGGATCTCAACCCGGGTCTATTAGATAACGTAGTGAGCTATAAAACACCACGACACGATTCTTTATGACTTAAAATGACAAATCTGATTACTATCAATTAAATGTATTTAGTGTTTCAGTTGGAATTTGAATGAAATAAAGACTTCCACTTAGCCACATAATGATAACTACAATATTCTTCTATTATGTTCTTCACTCTTATATATATACACACACACACACACACACACACACACACACACACACACACATATATATATATATATATATATATATACTTTATATATATGTATATATATATTATATATATAGTTAGTACACTAGTGTAATTTTTTTCTTCCATCTTTTTTTTTTAGATCGTTATATAGCATGATCCACGGTTGAGTACACGTAACCGTATCACTTGCGCACACCTTGACCCCCCGTTCGCTAAATATACAAAAACCAAAAATCATTACGAAACCATCGCCTGACTGCTCGACTTGGCGGGTTATCTATTCAATTATATGGTTCGCTTTCAGACACTGCCTGGCTTCTCGATGACCCATTCCGATGACAAGGTGATGGCCCTTGTGGCTGTCACTCCGTCCACTCCAAGTCTTGCTCGAAGTCGCAAGACACGCGGCTTCGTTTTTATTTGTTTACACAAGATTACAGCTCAGATTTACACAGGTTCTTCGCCCCGGGGATGGACCTCTGAAATGCGACAGCTCCATCTCTCAGATTCCATTCCAGGAATACAGAAAGAAAAAGAAAAAGAGAGAGAGAGAGAGAGAGAGAGAGAGAGAGAGAGAGAGAGAGAGAGAGAGAGAGAGAGAGAGAGAGAGAGAGAGAGAGTGAGGGAGGGAGGGAGAGAGATATATGGACACAGTGACAGTGAACTAAAGATAAGAACAGATCTCTGGGAGCTCTGTTAATCAGATGACGAAATATTTGATCAAA
>NC_134807.1:10000-35000 GCF_046742065.1 Oratosquilla oratoria
ACTTATACACAGATATAATAAGACTGTCTTTTCCTTGCGTCTTTTCAATGACTTATTACTTAAAGATCAATTAAACAACAATACATGCTATTACTGTCGACAAATATGATTTTCCAACCACACGATCACAACGATTCTGGTCTCACTTTTTCTAAATCTATCTAGGGACTATCTATGACTATTTAGAACTATCTAGGGACAATCTAGAACTATCTAGGGCCTATCTAAGACTATCTAGGGTATATCTAAGGATTATCTAGGGACGACTCTGCCTAGTGTAGGCCTTATGGTCTCTTGCAGTCTCCTTTATTCTTATATTCTTATGTTCTTAACACTTCATTAAATCAAAATCTGTAAAAGACTTTATTGATAATAAATGCTTAAGTGAATCGATTCATTTGTTGGTGGCAGATGGACACCTTTGACAAACTTATTGGACAAATATGAAATAAGATTCGAGGTTTGCACCCTACTTCATATAGTTAAAGAATAGGGTATGCGCGAGCGCACATACACACACACACACACACACACACACACACACACGTGTGTGTATATATAGCGTGGATACGGAGACTGAGGTGGGATAACATAAACAGAAACCAGAGATAAACAAAGAGAGAGAGAGAAAGAGAGACAGAAAGAAAGGGGCCTATTAGGGGGATAAAAGACATAGGAGAGAGGAAAGGGGAGGAGAGAGAGAGAGAGAGAGAGAGAGAGAGAGAGAGAGAAGACTTAATCATATTCATCGTGAAATGTGCCACATTTTGTAGATTATGTTCTGCTGAACGTGCCACGAGGGGAGACCATTCTAAGAAGGAAAATAGCGAATGAATTATATCTAACTTATAAATTGACATACTTGATATATTTGTTTCTGGTCAAAGTGAATTGACCAAACCACTTGTAAGGTCGTGCCCTTACTATTAATCATCAGAAAGTGCTATTAAAAAAAATCAAGGTTCAGATGACAAACACAGGTAGAGAAGACATAAAAAGAAAAAAAATATGTAAATAGATAAGGGATCAATAAATATTAGAATATAAACAAATGAATGAAAAAACAGATGAATAAATAAATAAATGAATAAATAAACTGATTAATAGATCAATAATAGATATACAATAGGTAAATAATTAGGATAGATAAGTAGGTTAACAGAACAACAAATAATAGGTAAATAATTAGATAAATAAATATAGGTAAATGAATTAACAGGAGATAAGTGGATAAATTGATAAATAGATAAATAAGTAAACGAGTAAACGAATAAATGAATAGGTAAATATACAAATAAATAAGTATATACATAGATATATACATAAATAATAATTAATTAATTAATTAATTGATAAACAAATAGCTATACAAACAAATCAATAAACCACAGGAAAAAAGAAGAAGAAGAAGAAGAGGTGGAGGAAGGTATCATTCCCGAGGAACCAGATACAGTTGAGCCGCGTCGTCGAAGAACCTCCCGGACTTCGAAAGTTCCGCGAAGCGATCTCGTTCCACGAACTCGACGACCAGATGGTCGACTTCCCCCCCGAAACTCTGCCCCCCCCCACCCGCCCTCCCGACCAGGCACCGTTTCCAAGAACTTTGCCTGGTACCCCGCCAAACCAAGTTTCCCCCCCACCCCCTCCCCTTGCGTACCTTGCGTCACTTTTCCTTTTGTACGACCTGCCGTTAGGTGATTTTATTCACGTGTCAACAGTGAAATGCGACACTGGTATGCTACATCTTTGATGGCCGTCGTTGCAGAGTGGGGTTGGTAAGCCATATACACTGTCACTTGAACAATTGCCCAGGAGTACTTCTTCCCGGGAACCGAATTCGGGACTCCAGCGTTGGAAGTAGGAGCGCTAACCACTGCTCCGTGAGGGTGCCAACATCAAAACGTAAGTCTTTTTTTATTTTCTACTCACAACACCTGCAGTCAGTTCGGTCTAGGAAATATTTGTCTCCCTACTGTACACACGTTCTCCCTTCTGTAAACAAGTCGCTCTATTTATTCACCAACGAGCATGGGATAGGCCTATTTTCTCGTGTGTGTGTGTGTGTGTGTGTGTGTGTGTGTGTGTGTGTGTGTGTGTGTGTGTCTGTGTGTGTTTGTGTGTGTGTATGTATGCGCACCCGTATATATTCATGACTGCATGTGTGTATGTATGTGTATTTATGCGCTTAATACTTACGAGTATATACGTGCGTTTCCTTTCTAATGACAACCATTCTCCCTTTTCATTTCTCTATTGTCTTTTTGTTCTTCACTAAGCCACCTATTCTCTCTTATTTCTCTTCCTAATACTTAGCTTCCACTATTTTTCTCCTACCCTCTTCCAGTCGTACTCATTTACAACCTGACCCCTTGAATACACAAAAAAAAACAATCAAGAGAGTCACAAGAAAAGCCAGCGAGAGAGTTTTAATTGGCCCCGAAGTTGAGACACTAACCCGAGGGTCGTACAGTACCCGAAGCCGCACTGCTGCTGCTAGGCACCAGACCCTTCGAGCTCCTGGCAGACTCTTCGAGAGTCTTGGCCTCTGGGCCTTCGATTTCGACAAGATGAATGCCTCACCGGGCCTTGCACTGTGACCAACCCTAGATCAAGGCTCTCAACATTGAGCAAGCGTGAGGAAGGTGCATACATACTATATATATATATATATATATATATATATATATATATATATATATATATATATATGTATATATATATATATATATACTATATATATATATATATATATATATATATATACTACAGCTTATACAGGGTTTGTGTATTCAAGATGCTATGTACAGTATGATTTGTAGATTAACTATACTGAACTATACTAACTTTAAGAAAGTTTTATAATATATTATGTTGTATACTACAATTTGGCCAGCAAACTAAACTAAAACTGTACGCCAGGGGCACGCAATGAACGGATAAGCTACGTAAATGTAGTTCTTCAACATCATCATTTAGTATATCTCGCTGTGTACTCCTTCACTTCACTACTTACAAATATGCACGAAGGAATGTTAGTTTGTGTTTTTATTTGCTTCCCACAAAGGAGAGCGGGGGACAGTGCTGCCACCAAGAAACCTCAAAAGGAAAAAATGTGGAGAAAAAGCTTTAAGAACCCTCTGGACTCTCAACCAGGGGTCGCCATCCCCCCTCCCCCCAAATGGGGGAAAGGGGGAGATTTCAAAGTTCCAGGAAGTGTGGGGAGAGAGTATGGGCAAATGTTTTTAGACCTAAGCTGCAGCAATATTGATTTGTCTGCAAAACAAAGTTCGAAACCTTCTACTATCTACATAACCTACGTAGCAATTCACTTTCTGAATATTACAGACTCAATTGATAATAAAGATGAAAACTTCAACTTTTGAGTTCCATAATAAATTTGAATATATGTTCTAGCTGTCTCCAAGAGATGTTGTTTAATCAATAGGAACAATTACCGCAGTTAGGGGTAAGAATATCGTTACTGTTACCCAACACGCGTCATGAAAGACAAACGAGGAGTCTAGGGGAACGCCCCAGAGGTCAACGTGAAAGGAAGCTAAATATCTCGTCCGCTCCTTCGAGACACGTCCTCCGAGGAGCCTCCGGAGTCTCGACCAGAAAGAGGACGGATTAAGGTGTCTCTCCTCCTTCAAGAGCTCTGACGTCTCGACCAGAGAGAGAGAGAGAGAGAGGACGGATTAAGGTGACGCCCGGCAGGAGCCACGATGACGCCTTCAGACGAGGAGCGACAAAAAGCGAACTCGCCACAATGCCAGGTAGTAACTAAGGCAGTACTATACAGTATTTTACGCAGAGCAAGAGTGAGCTCGTAAGGTTTTAGGGTACAGGGCCGCGGGCGAAAAGGAAAAAGAGGAGTGAAAGGAAAGGAAGAAGAGAAAGAGGAAATGGACGGGAGGAGGAAGGAGAGGCAGGGGGGAAGAGGAGGAAAAGGCGGAAGAGGAGGAAAAGAAGGAAGAGGGGTAAGAAGAGGAGGAGGAGGAATGGTAAGAGGAAGAGGAGGAAAAGAAGAAAGAGCAGGAAGAGGAGAATGGAGCGGAAGAAGAAGGGAAAGAGGGAGAGGAGAAAGAAAAGAAAGAGAAGGTAGGGGGTTATGAAGAGAAATGGTAGAGTAAGAGGAAGAGGAGGGAAAAGAGAAAGAGCAGGAAGAGGAGGAAGGAGCAGAAGAAGAGGGAGAAGAGGAAGAGGAGGAAAAGAAAGAGAGGAAGTGGAGGAGTAAGAGAAGAAAATTGGAGGAGAATGTAAAGGAGGAAAAAAGAAAGAGGAGGAAGAGAAGAAGGAAAGGTAGCAGGAGACAGACACGTATGAGAAAGGGTAGGGATGCGACGATCAGGCACTCAGTAGGCTCAGTGCCAAGATCGAGATGGCATAGGTAGGTGTGTGTGTGTGTGTGTGTGTGTGTGTGTGTGTGTGTGTGTGTGTGTGTGTGTGTGTGTGTGTGTGTGTGTGTGTGTGTGTGTGTGTGTGTGTGTGTGTGTGTGTGTGTGTGTGTGAATGTATGTGTGTGAATGTATGTGTGTGTGAATGTATGTGTGTGTGTGAATGTATGTGTGTGTGAATGTGTGTGTGTGTGTGTGTGTGTGTGTGTGTGTGTGTGTGTGTGTGTGTGTGTGTGTGTGTGTGTGTGTGTGTGTGTGTGTGTGTGTGTGTGTGTGTGTGTGCGCGCGCGCGCGTGTGTGTGTGTGTGTGTGTGTGTGTGTGTGTGTGTGTGTGTGTGTGTGTGCGCGCGTGCGCGTGTGTAAGTAGAAACACCCTGCGTGGGTGTGGAGTATCAAGGGCGGGCGGACATGCGTGAAGTACTATAGCCCGTTCATTTTAAATTGGCGGAAACCCTCTTCACTAACGTTACAGCACAGTCGGTGTATGTGTCTCTCTCACGTTACGTCAACATCAAACTCAAATGATTTGTCATTTCCTCGTGTATTTTATCTTAATAATAAGAAGTGCGCTTCGCTAAGACAGATGTTCCAACATCTGACATAACTTTTTGTTCTCTAATAACTTTTCATCACGTGAGATGATCCGTTCAAGTCTTGGATGCTAAACTTTATATATCCAATTTTTTTTTTTGGGGGGGGCAAAGTGCTCAGTATACCATATATTATTTAAATCAAACTCCAAACTTTCTAATTAAACAAGGACAGCCCCCAGCAGAAACAATAAAGTTGCCCAATATTTGCCACAAATATTAAGAATATAAGAATGAAGGAGACTGCATGAGACCTTAAAGTCTACACTAGGCAGTTCCATGTCCATAACCACCTATCATCCCCATCCATAAAGTTATCCAATTTTCTCTTCAAACAACCAATCGTTGCAAAGCACTCGCGGAGTTGACCATCAGAGGTTGAGCAGTGTCCTGGAGAATGATGGAAATTTGATCCTTGGGTATACACCTTCAAAGAAAACATTTCTCTGAATTCACTGAACGCACGGTTCCGTTCAGCTGGGGGGAAACCCTTTCACTGCCCGAGATGTTCGAAAACTCAATTCGGCTAAACCAGGCGAAGGAGTGTCGTCGTCTCTTGTCTTTGACCTTCCGCCACTTGATTTTATTCAGCTGAGGGAGAGCTGTCGCCACCTCATTAGTAAACGTTGGTTTGGAATCTTCGTTCTTGATTAGTCTCTTTCATCCACTTCGTGGTCACAGGTTTTCAATAAGAATGTCACCAACCGCACGACACACACACACACACACACACACACACACACACACACACACACACACACACACAAAAACACACACAAAAACACACACACACACACACACACACACACACACACACACACACACACACACACATCTCGGATTGGGTTTGGGGTTTCCATTGATATAAATACCCGAGAGACTGACCGCCTCTTCAAGGAGGTGATACGCTCTATGGATCCCCTTTTTATCCCCCTTTTTTCTTTCTTTCTTTTTCCTCGTTGGCGATTGAGGGAGGGCATTCAGGAGGGACCTGCACTCGGGAGATAAGAAGAAGAAGAAGGAAGAAGAGGAGGAGGAAGAAGAGGTGAAGAAAATGATGGAGAAAGAGAAGTAGTAGGAGGAACGTGAAGAAGGAATAAGAGAAGGAGGGGAATGCAATGGAGGAAGAGGCATAGAAGGATGAGAAGGAGGAGGAGGAGGAGGAGGATTGGGAGTGATGAAGGAAAAAGAGGAGGAAGACTGAGTGACGGAAGAAGAGGAAGAGGAGGAGGGGGATAGAGTGAAGAAGGAAGAGGAGCAGGAGGAGTAGAAGTAGAAGGACGAGTAGTGAGACAACGAGGAGGAGGAAGAGGAGGAAGAGGAAGAAGAGGAGGAAGAGAGGGAGGAGGAGGAGGAGCAGAAGCAGGAGAAGGACGAGTAGTAAGACAACGAGGAGGAGGAGGAAGAGGAGGAAGAGGAGGAGAAAGAGGAGGAGGAGGAGGAGGAGGAGGAGGGGGAGGAGGAAGAGGAGGAGGAGGAGGGGAGGAGGAGGAGGACGCCTTAACTCATGGCATGAATGAGTTCGGTGTCTGAATGAACTTCACGAACTCTCAAATCTTCAAATTCTTTAGAAGAAAAGGTTCCTCAAGTTCTCAAACTTGGTCATAACTAAAAAGTCCATGTACCCCATTATAGATTATCACAAAAAAAAAATCTTTTGACTAACTATCTGATTATTGAGTCACTTTTTCATCTACTGGGAAAAAATCTTGTCGAATTTCATTAGGATTAGGAAAAAAGTATTTGGGAATATACTTCAAGTGTCTACGAACTCCCGGGATGGTGTCCCCTGAAAGTTTCGCTCGTTCTTCTGGGTGGTATGCATACCAGTGGTAGGACTGGTGGTATGTGTCTTTGCAGTGTCTTTTATCAGTTGGTTTGGCAACCTTTCGGAGAGGAACGTTCTTTCTTGAATTAAACCATTTTCCAGCCATGAATGAAAAGTGTCCTTTTTTTTTTTTTTGTCTATGACTTGATTGTTTTTTCCGCAAGCAAGGTCAAGCTGCTAAGAGATTATCTATACCTGTCTATTTATTTGTTAGTCTATGAAATAAAAAAATAAATAAAAATTGAATGCGAAATAGGTATATTTGCCTGTCAATTTCTATCTTCCAATACCTACTTTATCTATTTTTTTCTCTTGGTTATCATATTTTTCCACGTTTCTCGTGTTTATAGGAAACAAAAAAAAATATCATCCTAACCTGATGAAAAGTTATCAAAGAACAAAAAGTTATGTCAGATGTTGGAGTATCCGTCTTAGGGAAGTGCACATATCCGTTTCTAAGACCAATGATCTTGTTCTTTCGATGTTTCATTGGTTTCATACGACGCTTTATAAGTGGTATTTTAATTCATTACATGGACCACTTCCAATCCGAACAAAATTGCCTGGCGTTGGTTGAAATAAAACCTGTAAAGTGGTCCACAGGATGGGAGGAACTCATCGGTCCATTCAGACAACAAAAGTCCGCCCAAAAACGAATGGAATCATCTGGCGCCAAAGAGATGAAGTAAGTCTTCCCCCGATGCCAGGGGTGGACGGACTCCCGTGGCTCTCTTAGGTCAAGAACAGCGTTGCATAAAGGGAAAGAGAGAGAGAGGATGTCCACTGGCGGTCTCGTGGTCGTCGCAGAGGTGAATGAACCAGAGAAGGTTGAGAAACACTGGGCTAATGGCCTGTCTTGTCTTGTCTTGTCTTGTCTTGTGCGACTTTTTCATTTGTTCATTGATGCGCATGTCCCTCTTTTTTATACCCCCCCGCTGCACTCCAAATCCTTCTTGTAGGTCGCCATTTCTCTGGTTTATCTATTTATTTGTTTGTTTTTCTTTTGGTTCTGACCACACTTTTGGCTGTAGCCCGACGGTACATTTTTCTTTGATCTCCTCTTATCACTTTTAATCTACCCGCTCTGTTTCTCAGCCACATCCGAGTCGTCCTGTCGCCTCCTTATTCTATTTTACAGATTACCATTTATGTTCTTTACTCGGCGTTGTCCTCCCTCCGCATTGGAGTTCTATTTTTATCCGGAGCTATATTCGTCCACCCCACTACTTGTCTTCTGTCATGTTTGCCCAATATTTTGTTTGCCACCTTTGTTTCCCTTGCCCGCTCGAATGCTTGGCAAACAAGTATCTTGCTTCTTCACCGTCCCTTTAGCACGTGTAGCTGATTCCGCAACATCTGCCAAATATTCACGGCGAGGTTCCATTTGGTTTCGTTCCCAACAGTCCCCTTGCTGCTGCTATTCCCTTCCTGTTTGCTCCGTCGCTATTTCGCCCTAAGTGTCTCCGTTTCGTTCTTCTGTCGGAACCGAAGTCGGATGGCCAAGGGGTTATCCTCTCTCTTAGCCTCGGTTCCTCCTCTCTTCCGGTGCCGTGTCGGCTCTACAGCTGTCGAGGGCTGCCGTGTCCTCGATGTACGAGAGGCTGAGGTCAATGACTTCTTCAGGATAGACATATACGTCTCGTCTCAGTCACCCAGGCAGGTCTGCTGCATCCGACTGTCACACTGCCACGTGATACTCCTTCCTCCTCTCTGTCTTCTGATAGGAGTACCCAACACACACTCCTCATCTTCTGCATCATAACCGCCTGAGCAAAGACTTCCTGAGGTTCTGGAGTCACCAGAACTCACCAGAAGCTTCCAAGAAGGTCCCCAGACCAAAAACCAGTATCAATTAGTGGATGCCGAACGATTTCATCCAGTATTTGAATAATCTCTGAAAAGTCTGTAAGGAGACAAGTTGACGATTAATGTGACTTCCAACTCTTCCTGTCCAGGATCTCTTCCATTTTCCTCGTCTACTCTCTATCTACCTTCCCCCACCCACTATCACTACGTCTATCTCTAATCTACCTAATGTCTGCTTATTCGTCTACCTCGTTTTTCTTCACCGTCTGGCAACTGCCAGCCATTCGGTTTGTTTATGTTAGTGCTTTGCTTGACATGTCCATGCCGCCGACACACACGCACGCGCACACACACACACACACACACACACACACACACACACACACGTCTACATACAACCATAAAACTAGAATGAGCCACTATTTCGAAGTAGAGAGGCTGTATCACCCCCACAGGGGATAGCCAGGTTCTGAAACGAACCATTAAATCTAAACTGAAACACCACACTATTCTACTCATCTTGTAGGGTTCCCTTGACGACAAGCAGATGGACATTCCAGATGCATTGGATTCAAATTTATCAAATAGAGTGTTTTACCTCCTTCCTATGCCTCACTTCCAACGTTGAAATTCATAGACTCTAGAATACCAAGCGGAGGCCACAGATAGTTACCGCCAATAGATGGTAGTGATGTTCAACTGTAACTATCCGGATTCAAGCATCTATTGATACGAGTATTAATAGCACGACTTATAATTGGGAAACGGTCTTTAGTGAACGAACCTGTAGTACATGAATGATGATAGTACCCAAAAGAAATAAAAAGTGAGAGAGAGAGAGAGAGAGAGAGAGAGAGAGAGAGAGAGAGAGAGAGAGAGAGAGAGAGAGAGAGAGAGAGAGAGAGAGAGAGAGAGAGAGAGAGAGAGAAAGAGAGAGGTGGGTACACTATCAGATGCGTCCGACACAACTGCTAAAGCGAGACAAATCGACTCGTGGTGGCCAGCTTCCGACTCGTGGTCAACTGTCCGTGACAGTGAGCTTCAGTAGTCCTGCATCGCAAATGAAGACGGGAAGCAGTCTGAACCCATTAGCTAGCCGAGTGGATTAGTCTGGTGACGAGAGCAATAATCGCAAAGGACTCGGCAAAGGTTACTAGCCTCCTTGGGAACCAGGTCCCTATTTCATTGCTTAGGTGAAAATTGCAGTAAAACAAAATGATGGACATAAGCATAGTAATGAAAGAGTTAGTATACGAAATACCTTAAAATATTAAGACTAAATAAATAAAGAAAGTAGTGCTAAGACTAAATAAATAAAAACAGTACTAAATTCTACTGATATCATAAAAAGAAATAAGATAAAAAGTAAAAATATCAAAAGTAAATAAATGCAACTAAAATGTCGACGAATAAATAAATGAATTTACAAACAGATAAATGAATAAATACCAATAAATAACAAATGAGAATAGGACAATAAACATACTAAGAAAACAAAATGGTATGGATGACGCTTTCATCCAGAGCATAAGTGGCAACAGCACGACATAAATCATTAAGCAGTTACCAAAATCTGCAACGGCAAAGAAAATGCACAGAGTAACTTCATCAAGACAAAGAGTTCAACACGCGAGTGAACTATAGAAATATTTGGTGCGAAAGTCCAAACATTATATTCTTAAAAAAAAATAAAAATAAAAAGATATAGCAATAGCGTTTCATAAGAACGAAAACAACATTACAAACACCACTGGAT
Source organism: Oratosquilla oratoria (assembly GCF_046742065.1). NCBI lineage: Eukaryota > Metazoa > Arthropoda > Malacostraca > Stomatopoda > Squillidae > Oratosquilla > Oratosquilla oratoria. The sequence goes on from NC_134807.1 coordinate 20,378, forward strand.
CAAGGGTATTAGTTTGGTAGCATAACCCGCGGGTGACAATGATCTTGCACGTACTGGCAAGCTCTTCCTGGCTTTGACCTGCCAGATACTACCAGATATCACAGTAGATATTTTCGGACTCCCAAAAATTTAAATCGAGATACAGACGAAATAGTGCAGAAGTCTCGAATTATAAAGTTAATGTTATCAAAACAATTTTGAAATGTTTTAGTCACACAGACCTCTTGCCAAAAGCAAATAAATAAACAAATAAATAAACAAATAAAAATGAAACAAGATCAAACAGAATCGAGACCGCAAGCAGCGTTTTAGCGCCATTTCGTTCCTCCCGGGTCGGTGATTCGACGACAAATTCCAACAAAAAGAATAATTATCCTTCGTCCCTGATTCACCAGACCAAAACTGAATCGGCACGGCTGCCTGTAAGTGCTACACTTAGACATCTGAAATACATCGGTATAACCTGAGATGCAACCAGAAATTGAACGATTTTGAGAACATTTTGCAGCGTTGCCAGTACAGTGGGATATACCTAAACTTCAAGCAAAGTACAGTCTTTGAATCGCAATGAATGATATATACTATGTGAATCCTAATGTTAAATAAGGATTATGACAGTAAAAAATATGGATGAATCAGCAAAAATGTAATTAAAAAAGCTCAGTAAGATAGAGAAATTAATGATCAAATGAATGACTATATATATACACACACGTGTTTTTGTATATACATACATATATACATATATATATGTATATATATATATATATGTGTGTGTGTGTGTGTATATATATATATATATATATGTATATATATATATATATATATATATATGTGTGTGTGTGTGTGTGTGTGTGTGTGTGTGTGTGTGTGTGTGTGTGTGTGTGTGTGTGTGTATATATAATATATATATATATATATATATATATATATATATATATATATATACACAAATTCACTAACAAATCAGTATGTACAACTTACATTACCATTAACAAATATTTGTATTAACTGATAAGTAGATAATGGAATAAATGAATTGATAAAATAGACCACTCAATAAAGAGGCGAATGAATGAAACATAAAAAAGTTAGTAAACACATGCATAAATAGATAGAACGAAAATAAGTTCAAAATCTCCCCCAAGCTGACTGTCAAGATCACATTACGTCCAGCGAATGATGGCAACCTGGTCGCGCTGCCGAACCCGCGACTGATCATGTTTTCCTTCATAAAAAACGGGAAGATGGGATGGTGATATTTGTCACTTAATCTTGTGGCTGTCGCCAGGCGATTCCGTTCAGCTCAGGGAATATCCCACTATCACAGACCGCATAGACGGGTTCTTGCATCGACCAGGATGGCAATGCAGCAAGGCATAGTGGCAGGGGGGGGGGTGAGAAGAGAGAAGAGACGTGGAAAGGAGGAGGGAAGGGAAGGAATGGATGGGAGGGGAGGGATGGAGGGGAGGGAAGGAATGAAGAGGAGGGGGGGGAGGTAATAAGAGAGTGGAGGAGAGGGGAAGGGAGGGGAGGAGAGGTGATAAGAGAGTGGAGGAGAGGGGAAGGGAGGGGAGGAGAGGTAAGAAGGGAGAGGTGTGGAGAGGAGAGAAGGGAGGGAAAGGAAGAGGGCGAGGGAAGGAGAGATGAGAAGAGAGAAGAAACGTATAGGGGAGAGAGGAAAGGAGGGAATGGAAGGGAGGGGAGGGGAGGACAGGTAAGAAAGGAGGAGAGGGGAAGGGATGGGAGGAGAGGTTAGAAGAGGTGTGAAGAGGAGAGGGGATGGCAGAGAAGGGAGAGGAAGAAAGGACAGGTAAGAATAGAGAAGAAGAGTAGAGAGGAGAGGGGATGGAGGGGAGGGGAGTGAAAGGGAAGGGAGAGGAGAGGAGGCAAGAAGAGAGAAGAGTAGTGGAGAGGTGAGAAGAAGACAGGAGAGAAGAGGTGAAGAGGGGGAAGATGAAGGAAAGGTAATAGGGCAGAGAAGAGAAGAGGAGAGGGTAGGAGTGAGGGAAGAGAAATGTAGGAAAGGGCATGGGAACGAAGCAAAGAATGGAAAAGAGGGAAGGAAAGGGAAGAGAAGGAAAGGGAAGGGAAGGTAAGGTAAGGGAAGGGAAGGGAAAGGAAGACGAATAAAAGGGAGAATAGAGGAAAAGGTGATTCGTCATCGATAACCGTCGCTTACATCCGTTGCGTGCCTCTGGTCCGTCAGGGTGCTACTTTGTTCTCCAAACATAGAATGCACCAAAGTTAAATAGTTGGATTTGAATTGGACAATTCAGGTTCAGGAAGGAAATAGGCAAGAACTGGTTTATCGACATTGGTTAACGAACGAAATGGACTTGGTAACCATCTAGTAGTGAGCGCTGAAACTATCAGTTGTTGTTTTCGGAAAAAATTAGGTTACTGTATGGATGGGGATGACAGGTGGGCATAGAACTGCCCGGTGTAGGCCTTATGGCCTCTTGCAGTCGTCAGAAGAGAAAGAGGGAAGAGGGATGGGAATTAATGGAATGGTGAGGGAAGATGCATTAGGGAAAAGGAAAAGGAGAGAGGAGAGGAGGAGGAGGGAGAGGGAGAGGAAGGGAAGATGCAGTAGGGAAAAGGAAAAGGAGGAGAAAGAGGTGGGTTGGGAAAAGGTGGGATGGAAAGATGGGATGGGTAGAAAAAAGAAGAAGAAGAAGAAGAAGAAGAAGAAGAAGAAGAAGAAGAAGAAGAAGAAGTAGAAAGAAGAAGAAGAAGAAGAAGAAGAAAGAAGAAGAAGAAGAAGAAGAAAGAAGAAGAAGAAGAAGAAGAAGAAGAAGAAGAAGAAGAAGAAGAAGAAGAAGAAGAAGAAGAAGAAGAAGAAGAAGAAGAAGAAGAAGAAGAAGAAGAAGAAGAAGAAGAAGAAGAAGAAGAAGAAGAAGAAGAAGAAGAAGAAGAAGAAGAAGAAGAAGAAGAAGAAGAAGAAGAAGAAGAAGAAAGAAAGAAGAAAGAAGAAGAAGAAGAAGAAGAAGAAGAAGAAGAAGAAGGAAAAAAGGAGATGAAGAAGAAGAAGCAGTTCCTCTTGCCTTATCTTGTCTTTAGAGGATCCTCGCCCCCCCCGCCCCCCGCCAGCTTTGCCCCGTCATCTCTCTTTGCCTTTGACCTGACACGGCTGCCCCATCAGGAGACAACCACACCCACGCAAAAAGAAAGAAAAAAATTTAAGCAGTTCACTTTTTTTACTTATTAGTATTTCGTTTGTCTGTGTGTATGTGTGTGTGTGTGTGTGTGTGTGTGTGTGTGTGTGTGTGTGTGTGTGTGTGTGTGTGTGTGTGTGTGTGTGTGTGTGTGTGTGTGTGTGTGTGTGTGTGTGTGTGTGTGTGTACACGATTGTGCATATACATAGTAACATAAGAAGTGAATGCTTTTGACAACCATAACAACCAATCTTGTGAATTAATTTTCGGATCAGGCGTTTTGTGTAATAGTTCAAAGTCAAAGGTAGTTGTCATAGGTACTGGTTAAGGTGGTTACACACTCGGCATTTCTCGCTAGCATGCTACTCGCTTTTGCTACTTCGTTTGAGCAGAAACGGCTTCGGTTACGATCTTTTGTTTCTAAAATGTCCCAAATGTCAAATGACTCTTGCGTTACGTGGCGAGAAGCTGAAGGACGAACTAAAAGAAGTTAAACCTAAAATACGAAAGTTAGACACAATATTGTTGAGATGTTCTTACGGAAGTCTAGAATACTGAAACCGAAGTTGTTTATTCTCAAACGAAATAGTAAAAGCAAGTAGCATGGTAGTCTAGTGTGCCGCCAGCTCTAGATGATGTTAATAATCAAATTACCTGTTACATAGTGTATTACATCATACGTAAGCCAGAGTAACGACAGTTCAATTAGTAGTACCCGTGATGGTAGTAATAGTGTTAGTAGTATCAGTAACAGTTAGGTTAGTATTAGAGGAAGTAGCAACAGCGACGGAGCCCGTGGCTGTAGTAAACGATGGTGGTAGGTGGTGGTGGTGGTGGTGGTGGTGGTGGTGGTGGTGGGTGATGGTGGTGGTGGTGGTGGGTGATGGTGGTAGTGGTGGTGGTGGTGGTGGTGGTGGTGGTAGGGGCGGAAGTGGTGGCAAAGATAGCTGCGCTGGTGCCAGGGGTGTTGGCGCCCTGGTGAGTTCGAGCGAGCCGGGGTAGAACCCCGGTAGTCTCCCCCCGTCCCCTCCCCCCGGACAGACAGCTGTTCGGGGTACCACGTGCTTTTAATGGGTTCACACACACACATACCTTCACCAGCTCCCTTTTCCTACCCCCCCTCCTCCTCCTCCTCCTTCCCCCTACTCCTCCTCCTTCCACCCCAACTCCCCGTACATCCCTCCCCACCCCCTCTTTCTCCCCATCATCATCTTCCTAAGTTTCCTCAGCCAATAGCATCATCGTGAACCTTTACTTTCTTTCCACTTCAACTTCAATTATTCCCTGCTATTCCTTCGCCGAATATGTACTTTGCTTCGTCCACCACCACCACCACTATCAACCTTCCTTACTTCCGAGTACAGGTAGCTACGAGGTACAAAAGTAGACTTGTTTGTCTTCCGTAGTCGCGAGCACACACACACACACACACGCACATACACACACACATACACACACACACACACACACACACACACACACACACACACACACACACACACACACACACACACACACACACACACACACACACACACACACACACACACACACACACACACACATACACAGGCTCTGTACACATTCCGACACAGCGGACACGTTGCCAAGGTTAAATTAGAATAAATCATGTTACACTTGGACCAGGATGGTCGGACGTGGAGACCAAGTCAGCCAAGGTAAGATTTCCCGAGCTCAAGGCGTGAGAACGAGAGAGAGAGGAACTCATTCATGTAGAAGACAGGGCGAGGAGAACCCATTACGACACTCCACACTCCCTTTGGCTCTTTTAGATTTTTTTAGATTAGAGAGGGGCTAAAAAAAGATAGGGGGTACATACATCATCATTTTTTTTATTATCATTAATTCTGTAATATGCTATAGCCTACCTGGCAAAACCTGGCTTGTCACGTTTCATGGACATGAGTGGAATGTGTATATTTCATTTCTCGACCAAATTTTTTAATATAAAAAAGTCTTCTAGGCCTATTTTTCTGGGTATTTATGCTCTCTTTTTTAAAGGGTATTCGGGAATATAGCTAACTACAAACCGTAGTTATATTCTTCCTTTTTATTTACTTATTTATCTATTTTCACCTCCGGAAGCTAGCTACGTACCCCCCCCCCAAGCGCAACCAACACCCCAAAACCGAACCCACGGACACGGGTCGGTGACTTCGAGAGGGCGGAGGCTCTTTGGGGCAATCGCAGACTCTTTGGGGGTAGGCGGAGACTCTTTGGGGGTAATCGGAGACTCTTCAAGACGAGCGACACCCATCGACGTCTCGACTTCTGAGACCTCGGCAGGAACCTACCTCCACTCTCGCATCATCCCACCGCTGAGGACCCACAACCCAGATACTCACTTCCTCTCAACCAGAACAAAATAGAGAATGTACGCAACGTACATGAACCAGGTACGTGAGAGAGATGATTGGCAGGGAGGTGAAGTAAACACTGAAGACTGTTGTGGTCCTTACCAGGATCTCTTCCTTTCTGTGCATAAACTGAAGTCTTGGTAAAGAGCAAGCGTTAGGAAACTAAACTCCAGCAGTTTTCTGTGTTTCCTTTGCCTCTGTTCAGTCCAAGGATAGCTACGTTGTGTTCACTGATGTTCAGTGGAACAAAAGGTGAAGGGATTTACAGGATCAAACGAGGTAGCTGGTTACTATCGTCGGTTAGTCCTTCTTAAACCTAACTCAGTGTCTACTTTTCCACCACATAATACAATACCCACTTCCCTCCTCCTCCTCCTCCTTCTCCTCTTCTTCTTAATCCCCTCCTCCTCTCCTCTTCCTCATCCTCATCCTCCTCTCCTCATCCTCTTCTTCTCCCCCTCTTCTTCTTTTCCTCCCCCTCCTCTTCTTCCTCTTCCTCTTCTTCTTCCTCCTCCTCCTTCTACACCGTAAGGGCTATTGGCTGCATAATTACTATACATTCAATGTTTTAGTCATTCTAGTGACACCCCAACGGACCAGAGGCACGCATCATCATTCTATCTCATGATTTGAGACTCATCTCCGCTCAAAGAAGAACACTGATGATCACATTACACTTGTACTATCCCTTTCTTTCTACTACCTTTATTTTACATTTCCATTGTTTCTTTTTATTTTTCATTTCTCTATTTCATTTATTTATTTGTTTGTTTATCTACATATCAATCATTTATTTATTCATTTATCTATTTTATTTATTCATTTATATTAATTTTATAACCTGTTTTGCCACATCTATGACTCGAACTCTTCGGCGCGATATTTCCCCCCTCAAGGATAAAAGCGCTGGTGATCAGCGACGAAATAATACAAACCCAAACCGGCACCCCACCCCCTTCTGAAGAAGGTTACAACCAGCGTACCTTTTTATTATATTTTTTAATTAGTCAAACGCGCGCGCAAAAAAAAAAAAAAAAAAAGAGAGAGACAAGAAGATCTAACCGCCATTTCCGAAAATCCACAAGGCTGAGAACGTCTTAGTGGCACACAAAAAAAAAAAAAAAAGGGGGGGAAAGCCGAGATGGCTATGATCTAGTCTGGACCTTCTTCGTCTATAGATAGAGGCAAATGGCAGGAGGCAGCAAAAAAAAAGGAAGAAAGGGGGGCGGAGGAAGTCAAAGAGAGGAAGTATGTAGAGGCATAGGAAGAGAGCAAGTCTCTCGTAAGCAATAAAAGAACCAGAAGAGGAAGAAAGGGATGACAGAAGGGAGGAAGGAGGGAAGGAAAGAAGAAGGAATGGAGGAAGGAGAGAAGGAAGGAGTGAAGGGAGAAGGGAGGGAAGGAAGGAAGAAAGAAGAGAAGGAAGGAAGGAGAGAAGGAAGGAGGGAAGTAAGAAGGAAGGGAAGGAGTGAGGGAAGGAATAAAGGAGGGAAAAGAGGAAGGAAGAGAAAAAGAAAGGAAGAAAGAAAGGGAGAAAGGAAGGAAAGAAAGAAACAATGATGAAAAGAGGAAAGAGAAGTAAGGAAGAAAAGAGGGACACAAGGAAACAAGGAAGGAAAGAAGAAAGGAAGCAAGCAAGCATAGAAGTAAGTAAGCAAGGAAGGAAGGGAAGAAGGGAGGAAAGACGGAAGAAGGGAAGGAAAGAAGAAAGGAAGCAAGCAAGGAAGGAAGGAAGGAAGGAAGGAAAGAAGAAAGGAAAGAAGGGAAGGGAGTAAGGAAGGAAGCAGGAAAGGAAGGAAGGAAGGAAGGAAGGAAGGAAGGAAGGAAGGAAGGAAGGAAGGAAGGAAGGAAGGAAGGAAGGAAGGAGGGAAGGTCGAGGAAATGGGAGGTTGACCTGTTTTTGCTTTTCTCGCAAGCGCCCCCCCCTACCCCCTCCCCGAGCTGTACCCAATCCCTTCAAGAATATCGTCTTTCCTTACTTTGTCATATTTTGTTTACTTTATACAGAGTTCCCTGAAGCATCTCATTCCCACAATTTCTTTCTCCTTCTTAACTCTAACTCCTGCTGGCAGATAGAATAAGCAGATAATGATAAATAATAATCTAAGATAATGAATAATGAATGATAAAATAAAAATAACAAATAATTCATAATAACAAATTATATGTAAACTAATTAAATAAATCACATAAAGCGTGTAAAGCAGTGTTTCATAAGTTCAGGTGTTGATATAGATTTTAAGGGGGTACTGGAAAAGGCTCTTTCTCGTAGTAATGTAGCAGCTGTGGTACTTGTGGCCATAAGTATAGGGTCTGCTACACTACCTAGACCTGACTATAAGGAGTGCTGAGGTGGGAAAAGGATAAGACACACTGGTGTACAATACCAAAAGGTCTGACAGAACTCCCTAGCTGGATAAGACACAAAACGACCCACCAATGGTCCCCATCCACGTTACGATCCGGTCTTGAGGCCGCTGCACAGATCTGGTCGGATTCGACCAGATTGGATCGTGTAGTTCGGTCGGACAAACCAAAATCAGTCCATACACGATCCGACTAGATCTCCCCGGCGGCCTTAAGAGGCCAGATCGTAGCGTGGATGGAGGCACTAAGTGATGCGTAAACGCTTAAACACTGTGGCCGACTTTCTGTATTACATTCTGGCTAAAAACGGGTGATTTTATATAAATGAAAGGGGAAGGCGGCCTCTGTGCCGAAAGTGACCTGGATCGATCGAGACCCCTTCTGGCTCAGAATTCGACTCTTCGGCCGATCAAAACCGTCTATCCTCAGCCAAAACAAAATGCTCATGCTTGGTCGGTCGCCGTGCCGAAGGGGGGGAGGGGGGAGGCCCCCCCCCAAACGCACTCGCAAATACTTCAAGGACAAACGTGGCTCAACTTTGGTGCCTGGCGAGAGAGAGAGAAGGAGAGAGAGAGAAAGAGAGCGTTGGCCTCTTTGCAATGCCTCCTCAATCCCCTTCCTCCTCCTCTTCCTCCTCTTCTCTCCCTCCTCCTCTTCTCTCCCTTCTCCTCTTCTTTCCTTCTTCCCCCTCTCATCCTTTTCTCTTTCTCCTCCTCCTCTACCTTCACTTCTTCCTCGTCCTTTACTTTCTCTTCCTCTTCTTCACCTCCTTTACATTCTCCTCCTCCTCCTCCTTCTTCTCCTTCTTCTTCTCTCCTCCTCCTCTTCTACCTCCCCCCCCCCGCTTCTTTCCCCGGCCCTTCCTTCCCTTTATTCCTCTTTTGCCTTTATACTTCTTCCTCTGCATCCTTTGCCGTTTTCTTTTCCTTTCATCTGTTCTTCTCTTTCATTTCATTTTTCGGTGTCCTCTAAACTCTTTCTCTTCCTCCTCCTCCTTTCTTCCTTTCACTCTCTTCATACACCCTTAGGTACTTGTCTACATTTAAAAAAAAATGTGGGTTCCTCTGATCCGTAGGGGTGATACTCAAATTCCTAAAATCTTATTTCATAAAATTTACACAGTCAATACATTACGGCTTCTCTCTCTCTCTCTCTCTCTCTCTCTCTCTCTCTCTCTACTCTCTCTCCGAGTATGTCTGTGTGCGTGTGTTTCCCTAATTGTAATATACATGACAGGAGTTATGCTTGTGGTGCCCGTCTTTGTCCCCAATTAAGAAATTGTGTGTGTGTGTGTGTGTGTGTGTGTGTGTGTGTGTGTGTGTGTGTGTGTGTGTGTGTGTGTGTGTGTGTGTATGTGTGTGTATGTGTGTGTGCGTGTGTATATGTGTGTATATGTGTGCATTTATGTGTGGGTGTTTACGCGAGTATTTATATTGTATGGTACAATGTACCTTACCTACTTACCCATATTCCACCTACAATGTATGTTCTCCTCCCTACTGAGCACAAGGGCGATTAAACAGCAAAGCATAACAAGGGTGGCACGTGCGCGCGCGCGGCACACCTCAGCGCGCGCGTTTCCCCCGCAAGCACTCATTCTCTTTTCACGCCTGTCTCATTATGTACACAAGTGTAGTAGGTCCTTCATCTCCTCACAAACTCTCTTTCTCTCTCCTTTTCTCTCTTCCCCTCCTACCTTTTGTCTTTCTTTATTTCTTTGTGTCTCTCCTTCTTTTCCCTATTCTTTCTTTCCTTCTTTCTTTTTTATTTTATATGTTTTCTTATATATGCTTGCTGTCCCCTACTTATTTTCGTACAATGTCTTTGTCGAGTATCACATGCTTATAAAATTTTAACTTACAGAGGTTCACTTCATTATTGAATAAACGAAGTTTTGAAACAACGTCTTCCCTTTCTATAGCCTGTTTTATGTTCTTTTTTCTATCCTAATCTTTTCTTACTTTCTCCTTTCCTTTTCCCCTTTTCTCCCTCCTCCTTTCTGTCTTCCTCGATCCTTCTGTCGAATTCTTATTCCTCCATTTAGCCCTCGCCCTCCTCCTTTAACTCGCCTTCCCTCCTTTTCCTCGTCCCTGTGTTGCAATACAGCTGGCCCGCCCGTTTGTCTTTTCGTTTTCACAAATTAATTCCGATGTATCAAGATGACGACACCGTCCTCATTTCCTCGGTTTTTGAAGTCTTGGTTAGGTTAGGTTAGATTAGGTTAGGTGAGATCAGGTTAGATTAGCTTTACTTAGCTTAGGTGAAGTTAGGTGAAGTTAGGTTAAGTTAGATTAGGATAGATTAGGTTAAGTTAGGTTAGGTTAGGTTAGGTTGGGTTAGATTAGGTTAGGTTAGGTTAGATTAGGTTAGGTGAGATCAGGTTAGATTAGCTTTACTGAGCTTAGGTGAAGTTAGGTTAAGTTAGATTAGGATAGATTGGGTTAAGTTAGGTTAGGTTAGGTGAAGTTAGATTAGGTTAGCTTAGCTTAGGTTAGACTAGGTTAGGTTACCTTAGATTAGCTTAGCTTAGGTAAGATGAAGGTAGATTAGCTTTGCTTAGCTTAGCTTTGCTTAGGCGAGGTTATGTTAGGTTAGACTAGTTTAGGTTAGATTAGGTTAGGTTCGATTATGTTAGGTTAGATTAGGTTAGGTTCAGCTAAGTTAGGTTAGGTTAGGTTCGGTTAAGTTAGGTTTATACAAACTATTTCGCTTCCCGTCTTATCCAATACAATTTACACTTTCTATAAGTTAGGTTAGGTTAGGTTCGGCTAAGTTAGGTTAGGTTAGGTTTATACAAACTATTTCGTTTCCCGTCTTATCCAATACAATTTACGCTTTCTATATTCTATATTTCTTCCACCTCTCAACTACATCTAAATTATATTCTACGGGTTCTGTGCCTTCTAGCCCTCCATCCACGAAGCTATGCACTCCCCCACAAACTGCGTCCCTCTGACCCTGGGCCTTGTGCCCCAAAACAACTTCCGGTGTTTAGGCACCCTCTAACTGCTTCCTCCTCCCACCACCTCAACACCTCTTTCCACCTCCTCCTGCACCTTTTTTTATCTTTCTTTTTTCTCCACCTTTCTTCTCCCTCACCATTTATATCTGCTTCTATTCCTCCTCCGCCTTCTCCTCTTCTTCCTCCCCCATTCGGGTTGCATCTTTAGTTAGACGTCTTCTGTTTTACAAGCCTCCATGTATTTCTTTCTGTCTAGCTGGCGACTGGCAGCTCCCGCGGGTCGCCGCCGCCGCCGTCGCCGCCGTCCCAGCCAAGCCGAATCTTGAAGGCGGTCGGGCCTTCCTGCCTGCCTGCCTGCCTGCCTGCCTGCCTGTCTACCTCCCACTCTCCCTTCCCTCCCCCTAGAGGCCCTCCTCACCCTCCACATGCAGGTGCTGTGCCAGAGACGTGTACGGCGCCCTTCCTCTAGCCACTCCCGGCCTCCTCGTCCCCATACCCCACCAGACCGACCGCCAGCACCCGAGGCGCCTGGGGAGCTGACCAAGAGGTCAAGGGAGGGCTTCCAAAGAAAGAGAGTTAATTTGCTTCGCGAGTCCTCGGAGGGTTCATGAGAAACTCCAAACTTGAGGACCATGAGGCATTGGGTTTAAGAGATAGGAGGATTCCGAAGAGGTAGCACAGAGGCAAGGTTCGTGTAAGGAAGTAGGAGTCTCCTCCAAAATCGTAAAAAGAAGAGAATTTTGATTTTCATGACGCTGGTTCCTTCTCCAAAGGAATAAGGAGACCAGACGACTGGAGGATTTTAGGTCGAAAATTGCCCTCGATTGTTTTCATTTTTTTTTTTTCCGGGGGAGGAAGGGAGAGGAAAAGGTTTCAAGAGTCCATGTGACCTTTGCTAGACAGACAAAAAGGGTCCTGAGAACTAGGGACACTCTCGAAGACCGACGGCTCTCAAAAATTTGGTTCTTCTCGAAAAAGCTGAAAGATTCTTAAGAAGGCAGAAGAGTTAACGAAATACAAAAGTCTTTAACGGAGATTCTTAGCTTTGAAGTAAAGAATCTGTCAGACAAAATTTCAATATCAATATCATTGAGAGCCTCAGGAGTTCTCGAAAACAAAATGCATCTCCAAAAGCAAGACACTCCTTCCTACATAGTTTTGAGTGTTATTGAAGACTTTAGAGCTTCTGAAGTCAGTCAGCTCTTCCCGAAAAGAAAATAAAGATGAAGAGACAATCGTTCAACCGCACTCTGGTATGAACACACCCCATGCTGACTAGCCAAAGTCCCACGTTCTTATGCACTTGTGACAGCATGAAATGCTTAGCTGTCAGCATAGAGAACCATTCCCGACGAATGCAGGCACAGAAACGTATGCAAGCACGCATGCAATTGCAACTTCACACAGTCACTCGGCACGAAATATGAAGACTGCACTCATAAAGTCTACTGAGCTCACAGATCGCGAAGATATTCGGCAAACATTCAACAAAAAAATAACCTGATTCACAGTAAACCAATCCTTAGTATTTATACACATTCACAATGTGTGACTGTGTGTGTGTGTGTGTGTGTGTGTGTGTGTGTGTGTGTGTGTGTGTGTGTGTGTGTGTGTGTGTGTGTGTGTGTGTGTGTGTGTGTGTGTGTGTGTGTGTGTGTGTGTGATTCACCTTGGTCTTTGGATCACATGTTGGACTCGTGATCGACAGCTATTTCCCTTCCGGAAGAGAGCTCAGAGCTCGTATGACCGATCTATGGGTAATACTGTGACCTTACACGCACACACACACACCCAACTCCCCTGGGCAGGATTCAGACCCGGACCGCCGTAGTGATGGTCGGGGACTCTACCAACCGCGCCACCGTGTGTGTGTGTGTGCGCATATGTGTGTGTGTGTGTGTGTGTGTGTGTGTGTGTGTGTGTGAGAGAGAGAGAGAGAGAGAGAGAGAGAGAGAGAGAGAGAGAGAGAGAGAGAGAGAGAGAGAGAGAGAGAGAGAGAGAGAGAGAGAGAGAGATAGATTCACTATGGTCTTGGATCACGTGCAAGATTCGTGACCGACATGTATTACCTTCTCGGATGAGAGCTTCATGGCTTTGTGGGTCATGCTGTGACCTTACACACACATATGTCAGAGTGTGAAAACTCGCAGTACTGTTATATTTCCCCACCAATTTGGAGTGTTCGGCCTCAGTTCCACTCAATCAGCAAACCAAGAAGCAAATACACCTGCCTATCTTTCGCAGGTTTCACAACTGTTTCTGATCTCGCAGATTTACCTTGGGCTATACCATCTACACACATATATATATACATATATACACACACATATATATATATATGTGTATAATATATATATATATATATATATATATATATATATATATATATATATATAAACTAAAGCTATGTCTTTTGGCCCTCCCTTTGACGTCACTTCTATTATTTTGTTAAAAAAATCCTATGACTTAGTGACTTTCTTCCACACTATATATATATATATATATGTGTGTGTGTGTGTGTGTGTGTGTGTGTGTGTGTGTGTGTGTGTGTGTGTGTGTGTGTGTGTGTGTGTGTGTGTCTGTACGTGTGTGTGTGTGTGTATAAGTACATATGTGTGTGTGTACGTAATTCACCATGGTCTTGGAGTACGTGTTAGACTTGTGGTCGACAACTAATACCCTCCCGGATGAGAGCACAAAACTCATATATGCTTGATCTATGGGTAATGCTGTGACCTTATACACACACATACACACCCAATTCCTTGCCCACAAGAATTGGAGTAACGAATCGCAGCGCAGCGACACTGAAATTAGTTCAGCCTTGTGTATGTTGGGGGTACGTGTGTGTGTGTGTGTGTGTGTGTGTGTGTGTGTGTGTGTGTGTGTGTGTGTGTGTGTGTGTGTGTGTGTCTGTACGTGTGTGTGTGTGTGTATACGTGTGTGTATGTGTGTACGTATGCGTGTGTGTGTTCATGTGCGTCTGTGTGCGTGTACACGCGTTGCCTGCATACTTCTTATAGCGCGTGTGGGCGTCAGGAGCGAGAGCGGCGCTTCCTATTTTTTCTTCTTCTTCTTTTTCTTTTTCTTCTTCTTCTTATGACGACGGCAAGCCCCGCTGCCTTTCTCCTCCCTTTCCTCCTCCTCCTCCTCCTCCTCTATTTTCGGGGGTCCTTGACTCCCTGCTCTGCTGGCCAATTGGCCAATGCAGCCATCCCTCGCGCCGTACCTACCCACACCCTTTTTGTTTTGTTTTTAGTATTGGCATAGATTATTTCATTATTGTTGTTATTAATCTCACTAAAGTTGTTGTATTACTATCATCATAATTATCATTATTATTTTTACAATTACCATTATCATTGTAACTATTACTATTACTAATACGAGTATTATTATTGTTACTATCATTATCGGGTAGAGGTGTGAAGTCAGAAGAGGGAAGGAGATGGGTTCAGGACCTCACAACTCTGCCCGATTAACCACATATCCTCTTCCCTTCTGACTCCGCCCTGTGTCTTTCCATTTTTTATGTCACGATATATATATATATATATATATATATATATATATATATATATATATATATATATATATATATATATTTCTAAATAGAAATGTAGTAGCACATTTGTAAATAACACACAGGAACCCACAGTTGGAGAAAGAATAAACTTCTCTATCTTATGTACTTTCCTGAAGAGGGCTACAGTTGATAGCCGAAATATAGGATTATTCTTTATTCGAAGTTTATTCTT
>NC_134807.1:37500-40000 GCF_046742065.1 Oratosquilla oratoria
GCCTAGAGACAGAGGTATGAGAGGGGAGGCGGATGTATGTGGAGGCAGATGTATGTGGAGGCAGAGACTTAGGGATAGAGGTATGAGGAGGGAGGTGGACATATGTGAAGGCAGAGGCTTAGGGACAGAGGTATGAGGAGGGAGGTGGATGTATGTGTTGGTAGAGACTTGAGGATAGAGGTATGAGGAGGGAGGTGGATGTAGGTGGAGGTAAAGGCTTAGGGATAGAGGTATGAGGCGGGAGGAGGATGTATGCGGAGGTACAGGGTTATAAAGAAAGATATGAGGAGGTAAGAGGGTATATGTGGAGAAAGAGATTCAGGGAGAGAGGTATTAGGAGGTATGTGGATGTATGTGGAGGCACAGGCTCATGGAGAGGTATGAGGAGGTAGGTGTGTATATGTGGAGATAGAGGGTCAGGTAGATAGGCATGAGGAGGTACGTAGATGTATGTGGAGGTAGGGGGTCAGGGTGGGAGGTATGAGACGGTCGGTGGATGTATGTGAAGGCAGAGACTCAGACTCAGGGTTTAGGGAAAGAAGAATGAGGAGGTAAGTGGATGCGGGTGGAGGTGAAGCAGAGGATGGAGGAGATGAAGGGGAAGATGGTGGACTTAGATGGATGAGGAACCGACCTAGGTAAAAAGAAGAAAGAAAGAGAGAGAGAGAGAGAGAGAGAGAGAGAGAGAGAGAGAGAGAGAGAGAGAGAGAGAGAGAGAGAGAGAGAGAGACTGAAATGTGGAGATACATTACGTGGGGAGCAATGGGGAAGGGGGAGATGGTGAGGTGATGATGGAGTTTGGGGATGGAAATGGGTATAGTCAGTCCTCAATCACTGGGTTCAGAAGGGGGCTGGGGTGCGGGTACAGTTTGGGATAGAAAGAGCGTGTCCCGAGAAAGAAGAAGAGAAAAATAAAATAAAATAAAAAAAATCCAGAGACGCAAACACAAAGATTCTCCTTAGACGAAAGACCCAAATTTCTGCCAACCCCACGTCTAATCCTCGACCGAATGAAATCGTCTGACATTGGCCCCCGAACAATTATTAATATTGTTCAATTTACGTATGTTAACATGTTTAAGAGGAGAACACGGCAGTCGATCTCGAGAAGGTTTGTGTGTGTATGTGTGTGTGTGTGTGTGTGTGTGTGTGTGTGTGTGTGTGTGTGTGTGTGTGTGTGTGTGTGTGTGTGTGTGTGTCTGTGTGCGTGTTTCCCCTAACTTCCCCTTGACGGGATTCCCCGTGCTACATGTTTCTCTAACCCTTCCACATACACTATCCATATGAGCTACGGTGTGAAAAAAAAACACAAAATAGGGGACAAGTTTATAAACATAAACCTGTCTGTTAACACCTTCCCCTAAAAAAAAAAAAAAAAAAAAAAAAGCTCGACGCTGGCATGAATATTAATTGCAATTACAAAATGTCTTTGATAAAAACGTCGAAAAAAACATTACGACATAGATATATGTATATATCTTCTCTGTGTGATGGAAGACTTTACTGAGCCAGTAAATTCAGAGTGAATATTAAACTCGTTCATGTAATTTTTTTTTATTTGTCCATCTTTTTTCATCTACCCCTTTACTTATTCCATCTACTCACTTATTTATGAATTTGTTCATTTGTATATCTATTTACTTTGCCATTAATATATTTGTTTATCTATATATTTATTATTCATATATTCATATGTTTATCTACTTGTACATCTATTGACTTGTTTCTTCATTCATTTACTTGCTATTTGTTTATTCATTTAATAACAAATGCAAAAGGTTTTCCTTCAGCTGAACAAAACCCTCTGAACAGAAGCGCTGGTAAACTACAGTCCATAAAATAAAAAGCAACCGCATCACATTTTCTTTAAGCGGAACAATTTACAATAATATTAAGAACTTTCTTCTGGCTAAAAACAGATGATGATCTCCAACCCAGAGGAAGTTCTACTTGCAAATAGGATTTAGGTCTGTCTATATTGTATAGTTCCTTTTAATACATTAGCACTTGGTCAGTGTAGACATTATGTGAGACGAGATCCTTTATTGAATATACAACGTTTCGATTGTTGAAGCCTTTTCAAATGCGCAGACTGGAACACAACCCATCTATATAATCTAGGAATGGAAGAGGACAGGACACCTAAACGGGGCGTTCCACGGGGTGCTATTGAGAGTATTACTAACTACAAGAATCGAATAGCTTAGAGTTTGTGTGTCCTGCGTCTGTGTGCTTGAAAAAATGCTGAGACAAGCTATTTGTTGCCCATTGGATAAAGGTTACTTCCTCACGTGGTGTCTGGTTTGACCAGTCTGTCGACATTTGCCATTTAAAAACATTTGCACTTGTATTATTCTAGAATTTTGAGGATCTTATTCTAGTTTGTTTCGTCTTATCTCCCTTTTCCCTCCCCCTTTTCTTCATTCGTATTTTTTCATTCTCTTCCTTCCGATTTCCATCCTTGTTCTCCTCTATCTCTTCTTCATCTTCTTTCACTTCT
>NC_134807.1:47500-80000 GCF_046742065.1 Oratosquilla oratoria
AGTGACCACGTTCCCGTTCAAGAATCCTACGCAACACTGTCAAGTTTTGTCATCATCCAAATATTTTGCGCCGACTCTTCGATTCACATTTTAATGTGTCACCATCCAGGCGATTTGATTCAGCCGAGGAGAAAACCCAACGACTTTCACGGGTTAACCCAACAGGAGGTTTCTTGTACTCTGAATGAAATCGTTTACGACAGTGGTCCTGGACCTTTTTCACTCCATTCCCCCTTCGTCAATTCCCAAAATTCGTGTGACTCCCTCACCTTCACTTGTCTCCCAAATCCCACCCCGCTAAAAAATGAAAATAAAAAAAAGTGATAATAATAACAAAATGTTGATGAAGAGAAACCGTTTCCTTTATTATAGAACTGACAATTATATTTATCTTATAAATCTTCTGCCAGGACAGAGTGATGTATTTTTTTTTCTGATTCCTCACATTATATAGAATGTATAATTCGTAAGAGGAGGCCATGGCGATCCCTGCAAATTCTAGTCGTGGCTCCCTTGGGGGCCTCCATGACCCCCAACGTTGAGACCCACTGGTCCATGGACAACCGAGACGGAGGGAAAAGTCTCAGCAGCAGCAGCAGCTGCTAAGGAAGGAAGGAAGGGCTTCAGGTGAGGGGAAACTCCTCGAATAGCAAACTCTAATGGCCCCCGGCTTCCCACCTCGATTCTTTTCGGAGTTGTTTATCAAATCATAAGCACCCTTACTCATATTTTTTCCTTTTTTCTGGGGAGGGGGGGGAGAAGGGGTTGCCTCACTTCCCCTTTCCCCTGCTACGCCCCCAGAAGAGTTTATTCAGCTGCTGTCGGAACCTCATCTCGGCAAAGGGACCAATTTATCTTGGTTGAACACATTGGCGGAAGACACCATTTTCTATTTCCTTCTCGGTTCCTCGTCAAATTATTTTTCTTTTTCGGTTGTGTACGCGGCCTCTATTCTAAGACGGCGATCATTGGCTTCACCTATGTTGCTAGGTTGCTGCTTTGTAATTACGAAATCTCACTGAATTATTTTCCACTCAATTATTTTATTTTATTTCGTGTTCATGAGTACGTCTCGCAAAGACTGTCTCTTCAGTGGATAATGTAATTTTTAATTTTTAATATTCTTATCGTATCAAAATAAACAATACATTTGTGTGTGTGTGTGTGTGTGTGTGTGTGTGTGTGTGTGTGTGTGTGTGTGTGTGTGTGTGTGTGTGTGTGTGTGTGTGTGTGTGTGTGTGTGTGTGTGTGTGTGTGTGTGTGTGTGTGTGTGTGTATGTGTGTGTGTGTGTACGTGAGTACGGGATTACCTTTCGACTTTTGGTTCAGACTTTACATTAAGATTAAACAAAGAGCCTACACCAGAAGCAGCCGAGTAGTTTCAGGTAAAAACTATCACCTTTGCCCTAAGTGTTGAGATAACACTGTCAAGAGGATAGAAGCTCAGGTTAAACCTCGGCCCAGAGCAACAAACATAGCCTTTGGGCCAAGGGGCGTTCAAACTTCTCATTACAACAGATGTAAATTGTAATTATCCAAGCAACATTATCCTGTATGGATGGTATAGATTTCATTCAGTCAATATCCTAGAGATTTTAGTGCCACCTCTACGGACCAAAGCAACACAGCATTCCTTTATAATTCGACACTAATCTCCACTCAAAAAGAAAAAAAAAAGTATTGATGACGTTTAACCTCTCATATCTCTTCCTCCTGCCCGCCCTCCCTCAACCTCTCCTTCGGTGCCTCTTAAATGGCGCAACGTCACCCTCAAGGATAGAAGCGCTGGTCATCGGGGAATTGTAGCCTTAACACCTCGAC
Organism: Oratosquilla oratoria; assembly: GCF_046742065.1. Lineage (NCBI taxonomy): Eukaryota > Metazoa > Arthropoda > Malacostraca > Stomatopoda > Squillidae > Oratosquilla > Oratosquilla oratoria. The sequence continues at coordinate 49,322 of NC_134807.1, forward strand.
CGTCATTTCAATGTGTTGACCGTACAGGAGACCGAGCACCGACCCTCGGGGTTGCTCCTCCACGCGAAGACGCCTCAACAACGTCCTCTTCCCTAAGGAATACACAAATCCACCTTGTGACTGTGTCCGGATTCACTGGGGCCGCGGGTCACCAGTAGGAGAGATCTGGGGCAACGGACTGACTGACTGACTGACGACGGCATGCCTGACATATTTCATTCTGGTGAAGAACAGGCGATTTTGTGCCGCTGAGGGTCCGGAGCATTCTTGTATGGGTCGACGAGGACGCCCCCCCCCCCTTCTGGCCGGAGACTCAAACGACCGAGAATCCAACCTCCCCCCTACCCCCCACCCCCCTCCTGGCTGGAGTCTCTCCCACGGCTCCTTCAAATCACCAGCCGTCCTTAGCGAAAATCAATCAATAAATAAACAAACAAACAAATAGATAAATGAGTAAATGAACATATAATCAAATGAACAAATAGGTAAACTGATAAATAGACAAATAGATGAATAAATAAATGAATAAATAAACAAATAAAATCTTGTATGAATAAATCAACAATAAATAGATGAATAAATAAGTAAATAAATAAATTATAAAGATGAAGAGGGTATATGTCTGTGTTGAAGGGATCAAGTGAGGCTGTTCGTAATGCCCGTAGAGTCCCGCCCGGCAACTAAACTATTAAGTCGTTTCCTACCGTGCCAACAGGTCATGACAGTGAATGCGATAAAGTAAAAAATAAATCAATTAAAATTGGATAAAAACATAAATACATCAATCAAAAGTAAAATAAGTAAATAATTAGTAATTAGTAAATAGTAATTAGTAATTAGTAAATAGTAATTAGTAAATAGTAATTAGTAAAAGTAATTAGTAATAAAATAAGTAATAGACATATAAATAAACAAATTAATGAGTACCCAAATTAATAAATACATAAATAAATAGAGATAAGTAAATTAGTAAACGGACAAAAAATAATTAACAATTTAACAGACAGATGAATACACAAATAAGAAAATATAAGAATAAATGCATAGCAATCTGGTGGCGAATCTTTATAAACATGACTTACGGATAACTACTCAGTTATCTCTATTGACCCTTTACCCCTCTTCATTCATCTTGGAGGCATGCTTTATATATATGTGATTAGTATTAAATTATATCTATGCCTTTTTTTGAAGGGGGAGGAGATAACTCCCTTGCTATAAATTGGTAACTACTCAGTTAACTGTACCGACCCTTTAACCCACATCCTGACTTAAACGAGTTCAGTCGTTTATCCTTGCTGCCGCCAAGCAATTTCATTCAGTTATAGGCAAACTTTCTCCTCCTCCTCCTCGTCATCCTTTACATCTTCATCGTCTTCTTCCTTTTTCTATTCATCTCCCGTTTCCTCTTTTTCTTTGTCTCCTCCAATTTACCCTACTCCTTCTATGCCTCCTTCTCAATCTACACTGTCACTTACTTCTCATCATCATCCACCACTTCCTCCTCCTCCTCCTTTTTTTCTCTAAATATTTCCTCTTCAACTTGCTCTTTCTCTTGCCAGTCCCTCCGCCCTTTCTCTTCCCTTTCTCCTTCTTCCCTCTTCCCCTCCTCCTTCTCCTTTAGCCTCCCTCTTTACAATCATCTATCACTCAGGTCTAAGTCCTTAAGCCCAGGAAAACACTCATGAATGGAACAGAGACTTCTGGTTATGTAAGCAAAAACCAGAGAGTGCCTAAAATCACTGCAACGAGGAACTAGATCGAACCGGATCTAAAACCTTCACTCCGAAGACAAGAACAACACTACTGAGTTCCCTGCGTGTCATTAGAAAAATTAAACAAGCCCAGGGGAAAAGTATCCTTTGTCGCGGCTACCCTCCTTATATGGGGGAAACAGAGCCATTTATATCTATAAAGTATACAGTATAGTAATTTAAATATTGTATTCCATGTACCTTTACTCATTAGCGTTGCGTTCTGTTTTTGATATCTTTTTAATAGAGTCATCTTTCCTGTATTGATGCCCACTCCCCCTCCCTGGCCCCCGAAATAGTGCCTGCCTGCATACCATCCCAATACCATTGCTTCAGAGCTAACCCCCTCTCTTCCCAAGCCTCACCCACTCCCTCCAACTCATAATGCACCTCCTCCTCCTCCTCCTCTTCCCACTCCTCCTCCCTCTCCCCCTCCTCTTCTCTTTCATCCTCTTTTTTTTTTCTCTAATCCTCTTCTTCTTTCTCTTTATCTCCCTCTTCGTCTTCCTCCTCGCCTATCTGTCTTCTGTCCTCTCTTTCACTTCTCTTTTTGTCTCTATCCCTTTCGTCTTTCTCTTCCTCTCTCTCTTATCCCGTTGCTCCTCCTCTGCCTCTTTCTCCTCCTCCTCCTCCTTCTTCTCCACTTTCCCCTCCTCCTTCTCCTTCTCATCCCTTCACTTTTTCCTACTTTCAATTTCGTTCATGATATTTTAAGCATGAAGGTAGTTGTTATAAAAGCTTAAAGCGTTCTATGTCAAATACATTAGGGAAGCATGCGACACAGTAATAGAACAAAAATACAGTGACAGTTTCAGGAGCCTGCGTGAATAAAAGAAAATGATAAAACATTGCCAGAAGATATCATCTAGTTATCATTTACATGTAATATTAATGTATTAGGGCTTGGTTTTAATCACATTTAAGTGATATCTAACCACGGAGATCAATGACCACTTTTCATTTTCATCTTATTTTCATGAAACTTTGTACCTCGATGAGAGAATAAGCAGTGGGCGGAGTCTGTCAAGAAGACCACGCCCCCTTTCTTCCCCTAACCAATCACGATCACTTTTGAATGACGCGTATTGGGTGAAAAGGGTCTCAGCCGGTCGCAAGGACGCTGTGATTAGCCAGGAAATGAAATGGGCGTGGCTTGTTTCGCCTGAGGACAGTGATGATTTACATAAATTATATATATATTCAATATGTGTAAAGATCTGGAATCTGGGATCCATATTGTAAGGCGAATCGGAAACACCCGACTCAGAGTGGGAGGTTTATTGCCCGACTTTTCGGTCCTGGTCTTAGGACCGTTTTCAGGGGTGTGATGAAATAGTGATCAAAATTTCTTATCATTGCCCACTGCTGCAACTGGGAAAGGGGCCTGTATATGTATGTACACCTCTTCAAGCAAATAGTACACAATCACGAACAAATGTCCTATACCACCGAACATTTCCATTCATGTAATACAATCCACAGGCTCTTACAGTTAACAATACAAATTTATTTAGGGATAAAATAGTAAAGCAATTATTCTATAGAGAACATCACGTACTCAACTACGAAATTTATAATTGTACCGAATACCACAAGAAACAATATTTTTTTTTTTCAAAAATATTAATATAGATTTTGAACTGCCTCACCCAGGATAATTTTGTTCATATTTATTGAAAGATTATCCTAGATTTAAAAGGCGTTTGTATTCATATCACATTTTGTTCAAATACTATTAAAGTCACCTACATCCACTTTTCACGCACACCTCACTCATCTTTTCGGTGTGGGACCCACTTCAACTGAACAAAATCATTCATTGTTTACCAGAATTAGATAGGTCATTTTTCTGTCTGGATGAAGGGACGGAGAGAGGGGGGTGCTCGACGATGGAGTGAAGCGGCCTTGCTGTGGATATACTGTGTCTTGCTACATTGCCTATGACCCAGGACAGAAGGCGGGATGCAGGGATGACCCGTCATCCACGAGGAGCTAAGACGAGAGGGGGAAAGGGTGGTGGATGGGAGTGGAATGGGTGGGAGCGGGTGTACTTGCCTTTTGACTTGGCTACCTCCCTTGTAAGGGGGAAAAAGTCCTTGGTATATAGACAGAGATTTAGGTAAAGAGTTTAATTAAATCGACAAAGGGACTGAGCATGACCACCACAAACCTTCGTCTTAAGTCGACCTACGAACAGAAAGGAATAACAGAATGAAATCAATCAAGGACGACGCCAGGCTGACGGGTGCGATAGGGATCGCCTGAGGCCGGGGGGGATCCCCAGGCATCCGGGCAAGAAGCGGCGCCAGAAGAAGAAACTATGTCAAGAACGCCACCGCCCCGAGACACTTTTGATGCATAATGAGGATTCTGTCATTTCACTCTTTCGTCTTTTCCTCCTCAGAAGTCTGCTGTCCTCTCCTTCTTCCTCTCTCCCTCGCCTTCTCCTCCGTCTCTTCCTCCACCTCCTCCTCCATCATAATCATCATCATCATCACCACTATCATCATCATCATCACCATCATCACGCGTACCTGACACTCAAAAGTTTTCACTAAACTTGAAATCCTCTTGTTCTTGGGCTTTCACCTTACGCATTACTTTCCATCCAGTCCCGTGAGGAGTTGTGGTGAGCCACTCAAGGTTAGTCTTTCCTCGTGGAAGATACGTTTTATCTCCAAAAGCTTTTCTTTTCTATATCATGATAGGCTAAGAATTCCTGTAGTCGCTGAAGTAGAAATTCATCAGGTTGGAAAGTTTGTGGCAGTGAAGACTTACTGCTGTTGTATGACACCGAGCCACACCTCGGCTGCGATAAAAAAAAAAAAAAAAAAAAAAAAAAAAAAAAAAAAAAATCTGGTACATCCCCATGACGCAGACGCCCTCCGGACATTAGCCCCGGACTCGCCCCGTGAACACATTTCCGGTAAGAAGCCTCTTCATTCTCTAGGTGGAAATACCTTTTCCACACCCTTTGTCTTTTCTTTAGGGGGGAAAAAAATTAACGCGTTCCCCCTCGTGGAGTCTGCCTTGGTTTGGACTTACCAAAATTTCCCACTTTCCTCTTCTTTTAGTCCTCTGCCAATGATGATGATGATGATGTATAGCTATAATCATAATAATTAGCGGGACACGTGGTCATTACACGTTTTATGAACTGAAGATTCTTTTTTTTTTTAAGATAAAAACCGTCGAAATCTCGGGAAGAATAGGACACCTGACATACTCTGACAGACTCAGAAAGAATATGACAGACTCAAACAGAATCCGACAGACTCTGAGACTCCGACAGACTCCGACAGATTCTGGCAGACTCCGAGGGACCCCGACAGACCCTCGGCTCCGGCCCCAGCCAGGGCAGTTGACGGGTCATCAAATTGTAAGAAGCGGATCAGTCACCGGTTGTCAGCTCTCCTCATGGGTGAAAATAGTGGAGGAATTGCAGATGAAGTTGACGGAGATTCTAGACCAGGTTCCGGGAACCGAATATCTACACCTCGGGGTTGCACCTTTAGAAAGAGATCGGGGAGGTGTTGACGGGTTTTGAAGATCAACGGCAGCAGGAGGATTCTCTCGGATTCCTCTCATCTTGAAAGACCGTCATGTGCAGGCAGCTCTCCCGTCAACAGCCCCGCCCTTTGATATATTCATTGATTTATGCTACTGGTGGCTTCCTGACGTCACGTGCTTTGACACTTATGATGTGGCCACCATCATCCTGACCTGTGGTCGGGTGCAAATGAGCAGTTGTGGAAAATTATTATCGCGAACTCGCGCATCGATGTCAGCAATCCAAGGGTGACCCGTTTAACCGATTTTTTTTCTTTTTTTTTGGGGGGGAGCTGTTTGGGTACTTGTTTGTTTCTGTGTTTTATTATTTGTTATGTATGTATGCATATATATGTATGTATGTATACGTGTGTGTGTGTGTGTGTGTGTATTCTATGTTTATCTCTTTAATTATTTTCAATGTATGTCCTCGTGTGTGTGTGTGTGTGTGTGTGTGTGTGTGTGTGTGTGTGTGTGTGTGTGTGTGTGTGTGTGTGTGTGTGTGTGTGTGTGTGTGTGTGTGTGTGTGTGAGCGTATTTGTGAGTGAGTGTGTGTTTATGTGTGTGTGTGTACGTGTGCGTGTGTGTCTGTGTGTGTGCGTGTGTGTGTATTTCTACATGCAACCTTGTTATGTACCAAAAAAAAATCTATGTCAGCAAGTTCTGCCCCTGCAGCTGACTGCCACGCGCCATTTGATTTGTCGCCACAACTCAGCGCAATGTACCGTTTGATTTCTTCTCATTTCTTTCCCCGAAAGCCGAGAGGTTCCACTTAGACTCAATGCAGCTATTTACATTCGGTTACACTTGCTTTGCCATCTCCTCAATCTAAATGATCTGCTTTGAACCTGACACTGCATCGGTACAGCATGTAGCGCACATAGTGTGACTTTGCGTCCGTCTCCTCACAGATGATACCAGAGCTTTGCCTGGTCATGCCACTTGCGGACACGCTCCATCTACCCGGAGATATGACGTTTGTCTTCGGTATGATCGGCTGGCGAATCCAGCGCTATGACAGCGTCACAAGACCGAAAGACTTGAGCTAATGGATACAGGAGAAGAGGAATGTGTCGAGTTTTTGACAATTTGGGTTAAATAACTCTACCACTGGGACTCGAACCCCTGACTGTGCGTCGTAGTGAGATCAGTAGCACTCTTGTCTTGTGAAAGACGACGCGTAGCCAACGGTTCGAGTGCCAATGGTACAATATCCAACCTAAACTACGACTTAATCTTCAATCTAAACATGTTAAGAACAGTTGGATCATGTTAAGATGAACAATCGGGTGGTTTGTGGGTTTACTTTCCCTCGACGGAGGAGGAGGAGGAGACGAAGAGGACGGGACTCCCAGTGGGGATAAGGACAGGTACCATTTTAGTCTCGATACTTCAAAGAACAGAGATACCAAAGACAGAAGCCTCGAGTTGTCATTTCCGGGTTTTGATCAACAACTCCGATATACGACGAAGACTCGAAGGTACGACAACGAACAATTTTCTGTGTAAGAAAGGCATATGCTACGAAAAAAGGTACGAAAATACTGCAGAGGACCAAGCTGACCTCACAAGCGACCTCATCGCTTCAAATTATCAACATACTCGTACGAAAGTGTTTAAAGGTAGGTGCCCCTTCCGTATATATGGGGGGGGGGATTTCCTGTGTACATGCCACGGAGGAGGGATGGAGGGGGAGGGGAGTGCAGAAAAACAGCTGAGACAGGTCTTCTCTACTACCGCTAATCCAGCCCATTAGTCCAACTCGATTTTTTTTCTTCTTCTTGTGCGGAATCCTTCCTACTCACTCGCACGTCAGCCAGCCCAACTTTTTTGACGACAAGAGCCCATTTGTTCTTCTGCAGTGCTCTTGTTTTCAATATTGTGCCCTGCTGCTGTCACCTTGAGATCTTTGTCTTGTGTCACGGCGCGCGGGCGGTTTCATATTTCTGTACTCTCTCAGTACCTTCTCACCCACATAATTTGACTGGATGGCTAAAGTGTATCCTTGAAGATAATTTGTTGTTGTTGCTATTATTATCATTATCATTATAATTATTATTAATATCATCATTATCATTATTGTTAATATCATTATTATTATTACTATTATCCTCATTATTATTAATATTATCATCATCATCATTATCATTAATATTATTATTACCATCATTATCATCATCATTATTGTTATCTTTATCATCATTATCATTATTATTATCATTATTATTATCATCATTATTATCATTATTATTATTCTATTTTTTTTTCTTGAATGGTGCGATCACCGAACTCAAACCGATGGCACACTTCGTACATATTTCTCTGGTTAACACTATATGATTCTATTCGTTTAAACGGTGACGGTTGGGAAACACTTCCTAACGAACTCCAATCTATTCCAAACAGCCAAGGGCTAACCTAACCTACTTATTTCCCCGTTTCCGTTCTCTCCTCCACTCTACATTCTGTTTCCCCCACATTCCTTCCCTTCCTCCCTCTCTACTTCCCTTACCTGCTTTCCCGCTTCCCTTTTATCTTCTATTTTCTGTCTCTGTCCTACTCTCGTCCCTCCCATAATCTACCTTCTCCTTCCCTCCTTTTCCTGCCCTCTTTCTCTCCTCCCTTCTTCTTCTCTTTACCTCCTTCCGTCCTTCTCGCCTTTCTTTTTCCCTCCTTACTTATCTCCTTCCCTACATGTCTCCTTCCTTCTTCCCTTTTTTTTTTATTTCCCATTCTCTTGTGGACCTGATGGTGAGGTTCTTCCCGCCTTTGGCTGCAACAGAAGCGACATGACGTCACATGTCGTCTACAAAGCTCAACTTTTTACAGACCTTACTTCCAACGCAATTTATCAAGTGCGCACAAAGGTATCCAAGATGGACTGCTTCATGTTTGAGTTGAGCTCATTTTATAACTCATTTCACTGCCAAGCATCAGAAAGAAGCGATAGACTTTGCTGTTGGAGTATTTTAGATATGCTAATGTGACGCTTATTCCCAAGTTGTCCTGCATAGGGAAAGGTGCAAATAGTGTCAGAATTATTGACATTGTTGGTTTATGTTCTGTTCGGACAGTGAAAAGGTGAGCAACACTCACTTCGTCTTTATCTCCATATGTACCTATTGATGTACGAAGCAGTCAAGAAAATATATCACAACAATTATTATCATTATTTTTTTCTGACATGAAAAAGATTATTGAGGAAATGAGAGAAAGAATGTCGAGGTTTCTCATGACATGGGATGCCAGATGCCTGCCAATCCCCATGTCTTAAGCAGGGGGAAAACCTAGTGTATTAACAATTATCATAAATACACTACTTACCTTACATTAAATATATATATATATATATATATATATAAATATATATATATATATATACATATGTGCGTGTGTGTGTGTGTGTGTGTGTGTGTGTGTGTGTGTGTGTGTGTGTGTGTGTGTGTGTGTGTGTGTATTCACCTTGGTCTTTGGATCACGTGCTGGACTCGTGATCGAGAGCTATTTCCCTCCCGGAAGAGAGCTCAGAGCTCGTATGACCGATCTATGGGTAATGCTGTGACCATACACGCACACACACACCCAACTCCCCGCCCACGAGAGTTGGAGTAACGACTTGAAGTGTGTGTCTGTGTCTGTGTGCGTGTGTGTGTCTGTCTGTCTGTGTGTGTGTGTGTGTGTGTGTGTGTGTGTGTGTGTGTGTGTGGTGTGTGTCTGTGTCTGTGTGTGTGTTTATTTATTTATTTTATTCTGGGTGCTGCCTGGATATTTCATCCATCTCTGACATACTCCCCCTCCTCAGTATCGTAGGGTCTACCGAGGCTTGTTTCACACGTATCGACTTTTTGCCGTGCGACGTCCACGACACGACGTCGTGCTCTCAAACAACCATGGGTGTCTATGGACACTTTCATATATAGTCGTGTGAAAGCGTCCATAGACACCTATGGTTGTTTGAGAGCACGACGTCGTGTCGTGGCCGGCGCACGGCGAAAAGCCGATACGTGTGAAACGAGCCACAGTGTGGTCACAGTGGACGAGTTCTACAATGAAATTGGGTTTGAGCCAAATAGTGAGTGATCCTTAAGCCTCTGCCTAATCGTACAAACGTCGAATCATTTGTATCTGAAAATTCGTTTTAGACAATGTATTTGATACTCTCCTAAACCTTAATCTCGTATCAAACCTTTGGTTGAATCAAACTGTCTGATGTTGGTCCCAACGTAAAACAAAGAAATCATTAATTAACAAATAGATATAAACAATAAAATAAATAGATAAATAAATAGACAAATAGATAGATGAATAGATGAATATATTAACGAACAAGTTAATTGAATGGCTAATTAATTAACTGATTGGTTAATTAATTCTTTACTAATTTATTCATGATTTTAATTCATTCATTTACTCATTCATTCATTAGTTAATCAATGTAATAGAATAAAGATATATAACAAAACTAAATAAAATAGAAAAGAAAATATATATATGAAGGAAGTTGAAAGGGGTGCAGCTGCCTCCCCCCACTCCCCCCCACCCCACAACTACTTCTGACTAGCACGGAAATTGTCTCAGGTGATTCAGATGATTCTCTGTATTGGAAATCCCTCCAACTCGGAAATTTCTAATAAATAAAATTTTATTTAGTGACATGGAAAAGTCCACCATGGGAGTGCATATATATATATATATATATATATATATATATATATATATATATATGAGAGAGAATGTGGGTGGGGAAGGGCAAACGAAGATGTGTTAGGAATAGAGTTTAATGTCCTAACGTTGCGACCAACTTGGTCTTCTTCAGAGGACTACAGCATTACAGACGGATCACAATTCTTATATTCGTAGTGAATTGTGATCCGTCTGTAATGCTGTAGTCCTCTGAAGAAGACCAAGTTGGTCGCAACGTTAGGACATTAAACTCTATTCCTAACACATCTTCGTTTGCCCTTCCCCACCCACATTCTCTCTCATTTGTCTGAAATAATCTTAAATATATATATATATATATATATATATATATATATATATATATATATATATATATATATATATATATATATATATATTGAGACATTGTGACAAGTTGAAAAAGGTGGAAAAAGAGAGTCACGGGTCTCGTTCCGAGTTTATTCCTGACCGGTTTCGCTTGTAGCTTCTTCAGAGGAATGATACCAGCTTTATTCCCAGAGTATCATTCCTGTGAAGAAGCTACAAGCGAAACCGGTCAGGACTAAACTCGGAACGAGACCCGTGACTCTCTTTTTCCACACACATACATACATGTATATATATATATATATATATATATATATATATATATATATATATATATATATATGATGGTTGATTGTTGCGACGACACTATATGGGGCGGAGACTTGGAATTAAGAATTAAGGACAGTAAGATGGAAGTTTAAATGTGTTAGTGATGAAATGTCTGAGAACTGTGACAGCGGTTACCAGGTTGGATAGAGTGAAAAACGAGGTGAGGAGGAGGACGGGGGTGGAAAAGGAAATGGCACATAGGGCTGATGAAAGAGTACTGGGATGGTAGGGAGGGTTTGGACACACTGAAAGAATGAATGAAAAAAGATGAGTAAAAGAGGTGTGGAAGGCAGAGGTGGATGGAGTGAACTTGAGGGGACGACCGGAGATAAGACGGATGGATGAGGTGAAAGGGGCTTTGCGCAAGAGGGGGAATGTCTGTTCAGCAAGGAAGGGAGGAGGTAGGAGATAGGGTTGAGTGGAGAATTGCTGTATATAGATGACACTGTGACGCAAGGGTGGGAGGGAGAGGGGGATTGGGTTGGGAGTAGGGAGTGGCTACATGTGAATGAACTTTTACGCAACCAGAAGGGATTTCTCCCCAGCTTCTCCGTTTCCCGTTTGAGGGGACGGAGAGGGGGTTCTCCGATTAAGTGAAGCGGCCTTGCTGTGGATGTACTGTGTCTTGCTGCATTGCTTCCGATCCCCCCCCCAGGGGGGGCAGTGGGCGGGAGACAGGGATGAACCTTCATCCACGAGGAAAGTGTGGTGGACGGGAGTGGAATGGATGGGAATGAAATGGATGATGGGGCTGGGTAAGTGGATTTTGACTTGGCTACTTCTCTTTATTAGAGAGATAAAGCCCTTGGTGTGTGTGTGTGTGTGTGTGTGTGTGTGTGTGTGTGTGTGTGTGTGTGTGTGTGTGTGTGTGCATACATACATAAATACATACATATATACCGGTATATATATTCGTAGCAGGCCTCGTTATTTCTCAACTTGTTGGGAACTTGAGTCTGTGCAGCAGTTTCGCCACACAAAAACTGGATGACCATTTTGAGTGGTTTTATGTATTTAGATAAATCTACATCACACATCTCATTCGCAGAAACAAAGAATGAAAAAAATTAAAAGATGAATAAATAAATAGATAAAAACAAATAAGTGAATAAGAAGTAATATAAAATAGAATAAATTAATAAATAGGTAAATAAATAAATTGATAAAGAATTAATAAATAAATAAAAACAATAAAAACAAAATTAATAAATAAATAAACGAATGAATAAATATATAATAAAAGAAATTTAATAAATGAATAAATAAATAAATAGATAGATAGATGTATTTACACCGCATCTCACATGACCCGAGAAAGATGTATTTTATATAAAAAAAAAAAAAAATCCTCAGGAACTATCAACACCTGAATCTGATCCTTAAGCGCCCTGAGCCAAGACCCACAACGTAACCGGGGATTCCCGCTGGACCCACAAGGTGGAGGAAATCGAGAATAGGATAAAAGAGAGACGAGAAACAAGACTCTTGTGTAAACTCCACGCACACACACACACACTCACACACACACACACACACACACACACACACACACACACACACACACACACACACACACACACACACACACACACACACACACACAGCCACCCTCTACGTCATCTCGGACACTCGACCTATCGCCCGCCCCCTCAACGTCTTCCCTGACCAAATGATCACGTGAGCCTGATGCCAGCCGCCACCCACCTTGACGCGAGAGGGCTCTCCGCCACAGAGCACTTCTCTGCAGCAGACGACATGAAATGCCCCCTTCTCTCCTTCTCCTCCCAGCGGCAGCGATGCCATTCTGTCAATCGGTGTTCCGCATTCCGAGCTTGGATTTTACGTATTTCTCGCTGGTCACTCACTGCACTGCACCTCGCCGTAATTTCTCCTTGCCCTGGTACCCCCCTCCCCCCCAGGGGGAGAGACAGGGGGGGAGAGGGCGCGTGCATTGGGCGCCGAAGAAGATCGAGGATGGCGAGTGGGTGAGGGGGGCACGGGAGGGCCTAAATAGATCGAGATAAAAACGGTTTCGCCCTTATTGTTGATCTTCCTCCTCTTCCCTCTCCTCCTCCTCCTCCTTCTCCTCCTACTCCTCCTCCTCCTTCTCCTCCTCTTCTTCCTACTCCTTCTCCTCCTCGGATCTCTCAATCATCGACATATATTTCTCTTTTCTTCCTTTTATCATGCTCATTGGCTTTGTCTATCTACTCGCCTGCTTGTCTGTCTGTCTGTCAATCTGCCCGTGTCTGCCATCCTCTCCTCTCCCTCTCTCCCTCTCTCTCTCTCTCTCTATCCCTCTGGTGACGCTTTCCACAAGTACTATTGTGACAAACACCAGACGATTTTAATCAGCTGAAACCCAATGGGGTCACGATCAACCGATATCCCGCTCAAATCGGGGTCCACCACCTGAAAAAATGTATTGCCTGCCCTGCCTTGGCTCGGGTGTGCCGCTGACAACTCAATTTGTAAAAAAACTTCAACAAAATGAAATAATTAATAGACACAATGAACAATTACCCTACATCAACTGGGCTGCAATGTGTGTGTGTGTGTGTGTGTGTGTGTGTGTGTGTGTGTGTGTGTGTGTGTGTGTGTGTGTGTGTGTGTGTGTGTGTGTGTGTGTGTGTGTGTGTGTGTGTGTGTGTGTGTGTGTGTGTGTGTGTGTGTGTGTGTGTGTGTGTGTGTGTGTGTGTGTGTGTGTGTGTGTGTGTGTGTGTGTGTGTGTGTGTGTGTGTGTGTGTGTGTGTGTGTGTGTGTGCATGTGTGTGTATGTGTATGCGTATAGGTATGCGTGTGTATCTATGTGTGTGTGCGTATGTGTATGTGTGTGTGTGTGTGTGCGTATGTGTATGTGTGTGTGTATGTGTGCGTGTGTGTATCTATGTGTGTGTTAACCTGGTTGTATTTACACAGCTGCAGCCTGCGTGACTGGAGATGTGCTCATGTCAAACTTTGCCTCAGATTTATCAGTGTTGTTGTGTTGGATCATATTTTTTTACCTATTCCATAAATTGGTGCATCTACGGTGTGCTTGTGTGTGTGTGTGTGTGTGTGTGTGTGTGTGTGTGTGTGTGTGTGTGTGTGTGTGTGTGTGTTAGATTCACCATGGTCTTTGATCACGTGCTGGACTAGTGATTGACAGCTACTTCATTCCCAGAAGAGAGCTCAGAGCTCATATACAGTATGACCGATCTATGGGTAATGCTGTGACCTTACACGCACACACACACAGACCCAACTCCCCGCCTACGAGAGTTGGAGTAGCGACTCGCAGCGCACCGATACTGAAATTATTTCAGCCCTGGGCAGGAGTCAAACCCGGACCGTCGTAGTGGTGGCCGCGAACGCTACCACTGTGAGCGTGTGCGTGTATGAGAATAGACACGCGTGTGTGTTTGTGCGTGTGCGCGTGTATAATAGTAGGTAGATGGGTACAAACCGAATAATATCTAACAGAAATGGACAATTACGGTCCTACTACAGAGGACTTAATGTACACTTAACTGATACCCTATGCCCACCCTTCCTCTATTTTGGCTTCCGGCTTGCATGAACGCTTGCTTTTCTTTTTCTTCTTCTTCTTCTTCTTCGCGTTCTTCTTCTTCTTCTTCGCGTTCTTCTTCTTCTTCTTCGCGTTCTTCTTCTTCTTCGCGTTCTTCTTCTTCTTCGCGTTCTTCTTCTTCTTCTTCTTCTTCTTCGCGTTCTTCTTCTTCGCGTTCTTCTTCTTCGCGTTCTTCTTCTTCGCGTTCTTCTTCTTCGCGTTCTTCTTCTTCTTCTTCTTCTTCTTCGCGTTCTTCTTCTTCTTCTTCTTCGCGTTCTTCTTCTTCGTGTTCTTCTTCTTCTTCTTCTTCTTCTTCGCGTTCTTCTTCTTCTTTCTTGCCAGACCCTGTCCACGTGGACACAAGTCGAGGGCACGATTCGGCCGTGCCAGTGTGACCCCCGTCTTCTTGAGGTTCCCCTCTTTTCTAAGCGGCTTTGATTGGTCATTTATTCTTCAACATAATCTTTAATTCCTTTCTTATGTCATTTTAATTCAGTTCTTTCTCTTAGATAATGCATTTTCTACATAGCTGTAATTAATGGATTATAATGTAATATTTCATCGTTTAATGTCCAAGATATGTTTTTTTATTCTTGTACTAATGCGTTTTTGACCTATACATTGTACTAACTGGTTTATTACTGGATGCTACTTCAATTACATAAAGATGTTTTGGCTTTTACTTAATAGAATTGTTGAACACAACAGTAATGTATTAATAAGTAATGTATTTCGATTTCAGCTGGTGAACCACTTCATAAATTTAGTTCTGAAAACAACTTCATTTACTTTGGAGGTCTTCCTTCTTTCGGTCCCTGTGGCATGAC
The DNA here is from genome assembly GCF_046742065.1 of Oratosquilla oratoria. Taxonomy (NCBI): domain Eukaryota; kingdom Metazoa; phylum Arthropoda; class Malacostraca; order Stomatopoda; family Squillidae; genus Oratosquilla; species Oratosquilla oratoria. The sequence goes on from NC_134807.1 coordinate 64,339, forward strand.
TTCAAACATTTTACTCCTCGTAATGCAACCGAAACTCCAAAGTGACCTCGTTTACAACTGACTTCCTCGAGGCTGTCACCAGGCGATTCTCCTCAGCCCGTTCAGCCTCAGGCTGGTTCAGAGAACCCGTCCAGTCACGAGTAAGGCCACGCAAAGAACCGAACTTCCCTTGAGGCAGTTTTATTCAACATAGGGGAATCCCTTCGTGGTCAAAAGGGGGGAAGGGGGAAGGGGGAAGGGGGAATGAGGGGACTGCCACGCCCTCAGAGCAGAGCACCCCCGACCTGCACTTCCACCCCCTACATTCCCTGCTTCTGTTCCGCATTCCCGCCACCTGCTCTCAGACGAGCTTCACCTGCTCACCGACTCCTGTTTGCTTGCTGCTCTGTTTGCTTGGGCCCCACCTGCTTGCTTGCCAACTGTCGTCTGCTTTCTGGTGTCGTGTCGTGTCGTGTCTGGCTTAAGACTCGCCACCTGCCGTCTGTCTAACGCCACCTCCTCCTCCTCCTCCTCTTTTCCTTTATCATCATCGTTCCCTTCCTCCCCCTTCTCATTCTCCTCCTTTTCTTCACCCAATTTTCCTCTCTCTTCCTCTTTCTTGTCCTTCCATATCTTCCTTCGTCACTTTTCTTCCTCCTCTTATTTTTTCTCCCACTTCTCCTCCTCTCCCTTCTCCTCTTTCTCTTTCTTCTCCTCCTCACCTCACTCTCATCCTCTCTTCCACTTCTTTCTTCTCTTTTTCCTCTAGTCTCTTGCACATCTCTCGACATAGTGAAGAGACTGTAACTGAGGCAAAAGTGAAAGATGTCCCTCAGGAGTCTTGGCAGGATGAAGACTCTTCCGTAGGGAGGCCCTGATGCTGAGGAGACCTCGTCCACAATCCCTCTTGCGAGTCGAAGAAACTCCTCTCATCTCTTTTTGTTCCTCATCTTCATCTTCATAACTCTTTTCTTCGTTACTTTCACGGTCACCTTTTCCCCCTCAACATGTATTTCTTAAACCTATCATTATTAGTGAAATAATAGTAAATTGATATTAATAATGTATATGAGGAGGTTCAGTGCTTGGATACTTCCAACATATGTACAAGACTTTGATCAAATTGTGATTTGTATATACAATACTGTGCATCATCATTAGCAAGGGCTCTCCCTTGACAAAATAAAATCACCTGGTGGCAGACAGACCAAATATGTAAGTTATGAATAGGAAAGAAACATTGGAATCAAAACTATTGTCCTTTGTTTCGGGGATGGAGTGGTGGCGTTTATTGCTCTTTAGATGTAGAGTCAATTTTCACCATTATTCCTGGACGCCAACTCTTTCCGAATCTCACATCTACACATATAACCCAACTAAGAAAGGCCTTCATTTTGACAACCCATACTGGTCCCAAGTCCGAGTACATTGGGGAGGGCTGGGTAAGGGCTAACAATCCAGCCCTATAAAGCCTTCAATTCTAATGGAAACCACACCAGAGGAAAATGATGGCGCTTGCATCTCGTGGCGGAGGCGGCGAAGAACCACGTGGGTCCAAAGATTCGGCAGGAGGAGGTGGAGTGAGTGAGATCCAAAGACAGAGTGCAATGTAACCCCGAGATTTCTGTCATTAATCTTATTCATATCCTCCTGCGGACACAGATTAGCTTATATGAAACGAGACGCGCTCTTTCATTCATGGTCATTTCAAGACTCGTATTTACGCTTGAATGAGTGGAATGACGCTTGATTTATTACAGAATGCTGCACACATCATATATTTCTTCGGGAGAAGTACATAATGAGATAGCCTTCACGACTTCAAAGAATCATCTGTCAATACTAATTTATGTTCGAGACACGAATCTTTTTTTTTTTTTTTTCTTTTGCGACAGTGGTCGCAGTGTGCATGCAAACCGCGGACAGAGTTGTGGGTGTATCTCTTTCAGTACAGACTCGTTTAACCAAAGACATAGCTGAATAAGTTGTCTTCCCCGGTGATAACAAGTCATCATAGTTATTTTAACCTTTGAAAGCCAGATTACTCAGTAACCTTAGCATAATCCCTCTCTATCTCTCTCTCTCTCTGTCTCCCTCTCTCTCTCTCTCTCTCTCTCTATCTCTCTCTCTCTCCATGAACGACCCCAAAGCTTCATAAACTATCTAGATATGTGTTCTCAATATTCCTCCTGTTAAGGAGCCCCAGACTTATAAAACCACAAACCTGTGAACCCAAAAATCTAATACCGAATACAGAGAAGTAAAATGTTAAGACTAATTCAACATACATTGGTACTGCAATGGACACTACAAAATGGTTCTTATGATAATGACTTAATCTATCAGAAAGATTAATACTAGAACCAACTGACATTGCACGTGCAGGAATAAAAATGAAGTTACTTTACTACCAACCAGTACTGAACTTCAGCCATCTAAGAATCACCTAGGGAAACTTCTTACAAAGCCCTGGGGGATTCGCAATCCCTAGGTGGAGAACCCCATGGTGCAGAGAAACCCAGGGAACTCAACTAGTATGTTACTGAGTTATATATGGTATTTTAGATAATTATAATACCTTCAATACTTAATCTGCCGCTAAACTAAATGAAATGATCAGGAACTGGTTATAGTTAGGTACAAACTTATTTAACCAGGTGTATGGTTAACAAATGAAGGAATTCTTTACCATGGAGAAGATCGTTTCTCCTGCAGGTCAAAGGTCTAAACCCTCGTTTACTGAGCGACGTTTTTACTCTTCTTCTGTCTCCCGTTGGGCTATTCTATTGGTCTCCGTGGTACCTCCTCGGTACCAGTGGGGGTTACAGCCTGTCTCGCTAACCACTTCCACAGGGGACTGTACCTTCTCTCATGATTTGTCCTACAGCAATATCCTCCCACTTCTCTTCCCCCTCCCCCTCCCCTCGCATCTCCCTCCTCCTCCTCCCTTTTTCTCCTCCTGTCGCCCTCCCTCCTCTCCTCTCCTCTCCCTTCCTCCCCGAATTCCCTTCCTTCCCCTCTCCCTTCCTCCTCCCCTATCCTCCTTACTCCTCTCCAAACCTTCCTCCCTTTCCCTTTGACTTCCCCTTCCTCCTACCCTCTTCTCCTCCCTCTTCTCCTTCCTCCTCCTTCTCCTCCCCTTCACTTGTTTTAATCCCGCCTTAATATGAATCAAAAGGTGTACTGTTGATTACATTCTTCTTTGTGTTGATTCTAGTTACACACTAGTCATACACTAGAAACTATTAGTTATAAACTAGTTATGCACTAGAAACAACAATCTATTTCACCAAAATAAACCTATATATGACAACAATTCATCCAAGTTAATTTTTTTGCGTAGAAATATAGGTTAAATATCTAGAAACGAGAATTACATTTGTACAATGAGAGGTGTAACCTGGGCCAAGAACTAACTGTAACCGACCGATTCTGTCAACATAAGCAAAGGCGTTTTTGAAAAACGTTAAACAGATATGAACTCGTGACCAGATGGACCCCAGGTTTATTAATCAGGTGATATCTCACAGGAGGGAGGGAAAGACAGAGAGAGAGAGGGAGAGAGTGTGAGAGAGAGAGAGAGAGAGAGAGAGAGAGAGAGAGGGGGGGGGTTGAAGGAGGGAGGGAGGGAGAGGGAGGGAGGGAGAGAGAGAGAGAGAGAGAGAGAGAGAGAGAGAGAGGAAGAGAGAGAGGGGGGGTGAGGGAGGGAGGGAGGGAGGGAGGGAGAGAGAGAGAGGGGGGAAGGAGTGAGGGAGGGAGAGACAGAGAGAGAGAGAGAGAGAGAGAGAGAGAGAGATTATTTTATTTTAGAGAGAGAGAGAGAGAGAGAGAGAGAGAGAGAGAGAGAGAGAGAGAGAGAGAGAGAGAGAGAGAGAGAGAGAGAGAGAGAGAGAGAGAGAGAGAGAGAGAGAGAGAGAGGGTGAGAGAGAGAGAGAGGGAGAGAGAGAGAGAGAGGGTGAGAGAGAGAGAGAGAGAGAGAGAGAGAGAGAGAGAGAGAGAGAGAGAGAGAGAGAAAGAGGGAGGGAGGGAGCGAGGGAGCAAGGGAGCAAGGGAGGGAGGGAGAGAGAGATAGAGAGGGAGGGAGAGGAATAGAAATAAAGGGAGAGAAAAATAGAGAGAGAGAGAGAGAGAGAGAGAGAGAGAGAGAGAGAGGGAGAGAGAGAGGAGGGGAAGAGAGAGCGGGGAAAGAGAGAGGGAGAGAGAAGATATTTGAGTAACGGCCACTCGCGGTTTCATATATCATTTACATTTCCTTCCGCGACGGACAAAAACGCTCCTGCCTGTCATTGGCAAGAGGGGACGTCTCGCTGGCCCTCCCCTGATCTCAGGCGAAACAAGCTCCTCCCCCTTTCCTCCCTGACCAATCACAAGCGTCGTAGCCCCAATGCACTTGATACAAGAGCGACCGCGATTGGTCAGAAAGGTAAGGGGGCGTGGCCTCTTCCTCCTGCTTCAGTGACTCCATTTGGCGCATCCTCGTCTTTGTCCCGGCGGTAATGGCGGTGACTGAGTAAATAACAAGGGAGGAAGATGGTTCATCTTGGTGGTTGTGTGGGAAAAAAAATAAATAAATAAAATCCCGAGGAATATTTACAAACGTCAGAAAGGTGGTATGGTGCCAACCACGGAAAAACAAGAGAGAATATGGATCAAAGAAAATTATATAAAGTGCAAATGTGATAGTTTGCTTTCACTGCGCTGCACTAAAGCCAGTCAGTCTTCATTCATTCACTAATTCATTCATTCATTCATTCATTTATCTATGCAGCTACTTATCTTACTAAGTTATTCATTCACCAATTCATATATTAATCTACTTTATTTTTTATATGTGATATACATCAACCGTGACCCTCTATGTTGATTTACAATTTACAATTACAATTTCTGGAAGTTGTAACTCAAAATAAATCATAGTAACTCAAAGTTGTAACTCAAAAACTCTTTGAAATACTTATCGTGTACTTTTGTCTTATTCGCTTTCACGAAAACTGTACAAAGCTGAATTGTGGGTTGCACTTTTTCTGATTTTTCTGTGAAGTGTATTTTGAAAAATATGCGTCATCCATTCACGGTCTGCGAGGTATTTTACTGGTAATCGGTTAGACCCTGTTCATACTAGCGGTTTAAACCGCGCGGAAACCGCGGCTGTGCAACATGGTCAAGGAAAAACCACGGTTTTGTGTGAACGCCTCCATCGACTTACGTTGTAAGTGAACCGCTGCGGTTCAAACGGCTAGTGTGAACAGTCCCTTAGACTCAGATTCACCAAATACCTATGATCGTAAAAAATTTCCTTTAGTTTTTAAAATCCCAAAATCTTTCGAAATTATTTTCAGTAAAAGAATACATACATACATATACCAAAAGCTTTTTTCCCCTTGAATGGGAGGTAGCCAGTAAAAAATAAACAGAATAAAATAAATATAATAAGATAAAATAGAATAATATGAAGCAATAAAGTAATGTCTCCCGTTGTTTGCCACGCCAAAATTTTGTATATAAATTCTATTTTGACAAGAAATTCGAGTTGCAAGGACATTTGCGCTGGCTGGCTGCTGTACCTGAAATAGTCGAAAACTAAATTTCCCACAATTTATCCTAAATGTGGTGGATTTAGACAACACCGGGAACATCATCCATCTGATTGGTTCAGTCCCACCAGGCGTGTGACGTCACGTTCTAGGAACCAATCAGATCGTTCGGTGGCCGTCAGAGGCGGAGCTATTCTTAAAAGGGTGGAAATTATTCAGTGGTTCATTCTAAAGTTTTAATTCTGGTTAACGTCAAACGATTGCAGTCTGGGCCATTTTTCCGCCGACTGTCGGAGCAGATCTGCAGCCTGCAGCTATCGGGAAGGAATTTGGTATGCTGGAGGAAAACAAACTATTTCCTCCAGCATAATATCAAATGACATTCTATGTAAAATGCTGAGAAAACAAAATAGTTGGTCAAAGTCATTTTTACGGCTGAAAAAGTTCTGGAAGTGGGCGGTACCGCCGATTAATCGGAGGTTGGAGGAAATAGCCCGGCGTGATAACGCCTTTAGTAGTTTGCAAGGGTGAGGGGTTTTCACTGTAGTGACGGGATTAAGATTATCTTAGTTAAATCTCTCCAGTAACCAATTCTCCTCCTATTCCTCTACCTCCACCTCCTCCTCCTCCTCCTCCTCCTCTCCTCTCCTCTCTTCTTCCTCTTCCTCCTCCTCATCTTCTAGATTTCATTCTGCATAATCACAACAAAAATGGAGAGATACGTCACATAGTAATTATTACATAACAAACAACAAAATGACACAGCTGAGCATGATCCTTGTTTTCTAAAAGCCATTTCTTATCTTGAGCTGAGACAACAGAATAAGTAAAGTAGGTCATAGTATTACAAATCCTAGCTGAAAAAAAAGGTCAGTTATTCTGAGTGTTGTGATTTTAATCGAAATATTATGATATTAAAGAATCAGGAGGAGATGAAAGGTCAAAGTCATTGAAGATACAAACAAGGACAATATTATCAATATTTACAATCCTGAATCTGGTACTTCATGAAAATCCTCATGAAGTATGATGAATCCCAATATTAATTTCTGTTTTTCTGGTGGTGTCACGCACTGTCAGGATTTCATTAATACATTTCTTTACTTTTCTTTTCAAAATGCTTTCAATTTCTTATTATTTTTACGCTGCCAAATTCGCACGAGAATTAAGTGGTGTGTCTCCTAAGAACCATGATGCTACGTATATATGGACAACTGGTCTCCCATTGGTCCATGGTTCATTATTTCACTCTGTTGCATTAATCTATTTAGTGATCAAAACGTTTTTCTTATTATCATTATTTCCTTATTTTTTCATCCTTTAGTTCGGTAACAAAATGGACTGATGATCTTTTTTTCAATTTTACTCGAACGATCTTTTGTGATCATCTGGTCAATCGGAACATGCAGAGGAACCATCTTTGATATCTCAGCCAAGTGCTCTCTTTCTATCTTTATCTCAACCCTCCCTCACTCTCCTCCCTCCCTCTCTCCACCTCTTACCCCCTCCCCCTCCCTCCCTCCCTCCCCGCTTCTCTTTTTTAGTCCTCTCTCTCTTCGCCATTCATTGTAAAGAATTAACTATGGTGTAGCACTCGTAAATGTCAGATTCTTTGGCAAAGGTAGCACACATGTGTACATATACATACACATACAGACACACATACACACACACACACACACACACAAGATACACACACAACACACACACACACACAAGATACACACACAACACACACACACAACACACACACACACGATACACACACACACACGCACGCACACACAAAACACACACAAGCACAAAACACACACACACAAGTACGCACGCACACAAAACACACATACACACACACACATACACTCACACAAACACACATACACACACAAGTATGTATATATGTATACGTGTGGTTATACAAGCAGATATATACGCATGTATACTCATATACTGCCCCTGACCATCTCAGTTTCAGAGACTACTTTCGAACCGAACGACCTGGTCGTTCATGTGTCTTCCGGCGTGTCATTGGAACGAATGGACCAATCGACAGATCTGTTGTAAGTCTTCAGTGTGGAGACCGCCCGTTAGCCGAAGAAGAAAAAAAAAATGGACGTTAACCAAAAGAAAATATATTAAGTGCGGGAGCCAATGAAAGGGATTAATCGTTTCTCAGTTACATAAGAACATAAGAATGAAGGAGATTGCAAGAGACTATAAGGCCTACACAGGGCAGTTCCATGTCCATTACTACCTTTCATCCCCATCTATAAAGTTGTCTAATTTCTCTAAAACAACAATTTGTTTCAGCGTTCACTACATGGTTACAAGTCTATTCCATTCGTTGACCACTGTATCATTAAACAAGTTCTTGCCTATTTCCTTCTTAAATCTAAATTTGGACATCAGCCAAAAAAAAATATATATATGATGGTAGCCAATGAAAAGGATTAATAGCTTCTCAGTTAATCTTCGGCCTTTGATATTGCTGAAACTGACAAGAGCACCGTGAGACGGTCAAAGGCAAAAATAAACAAATAAATAAATAAATAAATAAATAAAATTATAAGGAGCGCACTCCACAAGACATCTTGTAGTTTACTGACACTGGATTGCCAACTATTGCTACTACCGACCTTACAAGAGTAAATACCGGTATGAACAAGGTACAAATAATGATTATTGTATATGAATTCTTTCTTTCCTTATTAATAAAAAATAAAAAAAACACAAGGCGAGATGACTCGCCGGTGAACATAATCTCTGGGCAAGAAAGGCATATTACGTATTAGCCAATGACAAGGGGTGACTATAGGCTATAACCTCACCATGTGAAAAGATCGTTTGTACCATATCTGTGAGGCCAGCCTAGGCAAGTGTTAGTTATCAGGATCTGTTGGAAGTAGTTCTTTCTCTTAATCGCGAGAAGGAAATGAAGCTTAACAAAAATTCCGTAGACGTAGAACTTATTTTTCAAACTTAGATCTACTTTACAAATTTCCGTCCTGGAAAACGCAGCATCAATTCATTCAGTAGACTGAGATGGAGAAAGTGGTTGGAATAAAGTTGAATGGCTCCTGCTTTCCTCAGCACAACCAAAGCTGATCTCTACTGATAGTAAATTTCGCTTTAAGTGGATTTTTGATAAATTTTCTTAAAATGATTCTTTGGCCGTTTGAATTGCAAGAAACAAGGAGAAAAGTGTAAGACTACACAAACGCCTGGCCAAGTGTTTCACTCATAGAAGTGATGATCCGTAAGAGATGAGGTCAAACAAATACAATAATACTCGGATCGCCAAATTTACACAAAAGCCCCTCCCACCCAGTACATACACGGTTGTCATTGGCTGGCGGCCGGATGAACAATGACGTCATTCTTTTTTCTGGTAAATGACGTCCTAACGAATGGTCTAAGTTGTACAATGAGCGAATCTTTTTGTGTGAATTCGGTTTGGCGACTCGCAGTGTTGTTTGAGGCATCGCGACAATTAGCCACGAGTTGTATCTTCCTAAGATGCAAGACGAACAAGAACAGAACTTAAGAAACAAACGCCACATTAGTAAATGTATCACACAAATCCAATAAATCATCCTCAAACAGCTACATTAAAATTATACTAGAACATAGATATAGTTCACAAATGGTCTGTAAATACTTCTGCTTCTTCGAAAATGCAAGAGGATGAATGAGGGTGAAACACATCAGTTGTTCTTAAGATTAGACATGGCACACATGTGCTGTGTCTCGCTGCATTGCTTCTGTCTCGGGCAGTGGGCGCATGTCAGGGATGACCCTTCATCCAGAAGAGGCTAAGATAAAAAGGGGAAATAAATGGGTGATGGGTGAGTGCATAGGAGAGACAGAGAGAGAGAGAGAGAGAGAGAGAGAGAGAGAGAGAGAGAGAGAGAGAGAGAGAGAGAGAGAGAGAGAGAGAGAGAGAGAGAGAGAGAGAGAGAGAGAGGCCTTTTGGTATATGTAGGTGAGAAACTTACGCCAGGAGGCGCGTAGCTGCGGCCAAAGCCGTAACCTTTGCCCTATCATTATACGCTTTAGGTACTGTTGGGGGGAGGTATCATGTCACTGTTGGGGATTGGGGAGAAGTGCGGGATTCGAACCCTCAACTAAGTGAATGAGAGACCAGCACGATTCCAATCACGCCACAAGCGCACGGCATTATACTAAACAAATAAACAAATAAGAATAAAATAAATAGATAAAAATAAAAATACAGAACTGAAAATTATGAATATATTCTTGAACACTGGTAGTTCAATCGGAGGTGCGTTGGTCTTGTATTCGCTTGGTTGTGGGTTCGAGTCCCGCATTCCTCTCCAATCCCCAGTAGCGACCGTTACCTGATCCAACAGTCCCTAAAACGCACATTAGGGCAAAGGTAACGAATTCGCCCGTGGCTACTTAGCGCCTCCTGGTGTGAGCTCTTCATTCTCGCATTTGAGGCTCCATCTAACGTATATATACAAAATTCATCAAATCACACTTATGATTATTGACGACAAATTCAACCTAAAAGTTTTCTTTAGCTCAGTGGTCCGTCTTAGACGACGAGGCTTCTCCATCCCGATGATAACTTATTTCCTAGATCTCGTTAGCTGATGTTAGAACGATCTAATTAGGTTGAAGGGTCGAAAAAAGTTGAGAAAAAAAAATTCTGTGGAAACGGTGAGGAGCCTACTACGGCAGGAGACGTTGAGAAGTAGCTGCGGCCGAAGCCGTCATCTTTTCCTTATTACGCACTTTAAGGAATATTGGGGTAGGTAAGGAACAGTCTCTGCAACTGGGAATCGGAGAGTAGTGCGGGACTCGAACCCATAATTAGGCGGATGCGAGACCAGCGGGCTTTGGGTTACTCTACCAGCGTAGATTCTGCTCTCGAGCGGTCTTAAACAAAATGCATAAACTAGAGTAGAACGACTTTGTCATTGTCTGCAGGTTCAAGGGGTACATGATCTAATCAATGAAAAAATTCAAATGAAATAAAGATTTACAAGATGATAAGCTGTTAATGGTAACATAAAATACAACCAGAAATGTCATGAAAACGAAAATACAGAAGAAGGAGGAGGAGGAGAAGAAGAAGAAGAAGAAGAAGAAGAAGAGGAAGAAGAAGAGGAAGAAGAAGAAGAGGAAGAAAAGAGAAAGAAGAGAAAGAAGAAGAGAAAGAAGAAGAAGAGGAAGAAGAAGAAGAAGAAGAAGAAGAAGAGAAAGAAGAAGAGAAAGAAGAAGAGAAAGAAGAAGAAGAAGAAGAAGAAGAAGAAGAAGAAGAAGAAGAAGAAGAAGAAGAAGAAGAAGAAGAAGAAGAAGAAGAAGAAGAAGAAGAAGAAGAAGAAGAGAAGAAGAAGAATTAGGAAAAAATAAAAAGAGAAAGAGGAATTCTTCTGACTTGACAAAACGTTCTGTTGGCAATATAATTAACAACTAATAAAGCAAGCCTTCCTAGTGAGTCTGTTGGCACTCGAAATAAACGGGGGGGGGGGAGGGGAATGATTAAGCGCTAACAAAACCGAGGAAGAGGTCATTCATCAGGGGCAGGTCACAACTGGATATTTCGATACACGTCACCCGCAGCTTGACAGTGCTACTTAAGAAATACTCTTAACGACCCCAGAAACAGCCAGAACGCCAGAATAAATGGGAACAGAAAGGAGAGAGGAAAATAAGAGAAAAATAAATTCTTTTAACAGCAAGAAAGAAAAGAAGAGAGAAAAGAAAGGAGAAGAGAGAGATGAGAGAGAGAGAGAGAGAGAGAGAGAGAGAGAAAGAGAGAGATATGAGAGAGAGATGAGAGAGAGAGAGAGAGAATGAGAGATAGAGAGAGACAGGGAGACAGATGTAGAAAGAGAAAGATAGAGATACAGAGAGACAGGGAGACAGAGACAGAGAGAAAGATAAAGAGAGAGAGAGGGAAAGAGACAAGGAGAGAGAGAGAGAGAGAAACTAGGAGAGAAAAAGAGAGAGGGAAAGAGACAAGGAGAGGGAGGGAGAGAGAAACTAGGAGAGAAAAGAGAGAGGGAAAGAGACAAGGAGAGAGAGACAGACAGAGAGAGAGAGACAGAGAGAGAGAGAGACACACAGAGAGAGAGAGACACAGAGAGAGAGAGAAAGGGTGAGAGAGAGAGAGAGAGAGAAATGGTGTAAAGAAAGGAGCAAAAGCAAATGGTGCTTGACCTAACGAGCAGAGTATCTTCTTGGTTTTGTTTTGTTTTTTCCGGTAATTTATTTTATTTTGATTTGTTCTGTTTATGTTTGTTTTTACTTTGTTCCTTTCTTAGTTTATTCCTGTTTTGTTTTCTTTTCTTTCGGTTTTTGTTTTCGCGTACTTTATTTCTACCTTCTTTTAATTTACCTATTCTGTTCTTCATCTTACTTTATCTAACCTGTTTCATATACTTAGTTTATGTATTCTACTTTTTTTTTTACTTTATTTTACCTTATTCCATTTCATATTGTTCATTATTCAATTAAATAATTTTACATCTATTTTGCTCTATTCCATTCTACTTTACCTTATTCTATCTTATTCAATTTTATTTTATTTTCATATCATTTCTCTTTGCAATTTTTACTAATTTCTATTTTTTTTGGGGGGGGCGGGGAGGGGGCCTCTTTACTGGTCTTAGATCAATATCGATACAACATGATGCGCTTCTGAACAAGCAAGCTCTGCCCGGAAGACGAGTCGTGTCGGCCTGTGTCTCTTAAATTCCTTTCATGCATGTGCAAATCCTCGAGTACATAAACAACAAGAACAACAAAGACAACAACAGGAACAACGGAAGGAGTAACCACGTGGGCAACAAACTCTACAAAACAAAACAAAAAACGTCAAGACAATTAGATAAATTATAAAAATATGCTCCAAGAAAAAACGGGAAGACATCAATACCCAGAGCTTCAGTCGTTGTAGACAAAATCGAGCGGGTGAGGCAAAATGACATAAAAAAAAAACATAGGAATGGAGGAGTCTGCTGCTGCGAGAGACCAGAAGGCCTACACTAGGCAATTCCATGTCCCTTACCACCTAATCTTCCTTATCCATAAACCTATCTCATCTTCTTGTTTCAGCGCTCACTCCATTGTTACTAAGGAGAGGTTAGGGGCGGGAAATAAAAGCAGGTGGACATCACAAGTGATCAGCATTTCTCTCTAGTCTCAAAAGAAAAATGCGTGCCTCTGCTCCGTAGGGGTGGTGCTCGAAGTCCTCTCTCCCTCCACCCCGTAAAATAATGACAACATAAACCTTACGCACCTGATACTCCATTGGGAACAACAACAACAACAGCAAAAAACGAAGGAATAAAATTCAGTCAACGAAAGCGACAAGAAGGACAACAGGAGAAACGGGACAAAGAATAGGAAAAGTCAACCGAAACAAGGACAATAAAGACAATAATCGGGGGGGGGGGAGAGGTCGCCCCATAGTTTGGGAACAACTGCCCTAGACCATCAGTACTACTAATAGTAATTCCAAGAACATCAGTACTACTAATAGTAATTCCAAGAACATCTTTTTTGGTTCTTCTTCCGTTTGGAGTCTTCGACAACAGACCTCTTATCTCGCTAATCCACTTCGCTTTGTCTTTTGGGTCCTCTTCCTCTTCTTCCTCCTCGTCCTCCTCTTCCTCCTCCTTTTCCCTCTCCTCTTCCGTCATCCCGACAGTCAACATAACCATTTCCTTCGCCGCATTCTTGAGCTTCCTCCTCCTTCGGGCAGCAGAGAAGCACCAATCCCACCAAGAGCCTGTCATATTGGCGTCGACAACCTTTTCTAGAATCTTCTCTGGTTTTCTGATGGGTTCTACTTAGAGTGCACGCGTCGGTATGAAAACAAACACACCAAGCAAAAGAGTTGCCACGCATCAACAAGCGGGAACCGTCAAACATCATATCCAATGTGCACACACCCTCACACTTATGTGAGACCTGATTGTGACGAACACCAAAATTGTTCAACACTATCCTGGTCCTAATAACCTCCCATTGTATGAACCCTTTATGGGAGATAAAGATCTGCTCGAAATAAACATACAAGCGGGATTCGAACCAACAACTGAGCCACCCTAACGATCAGCACTCGCTCTGAAGAGGGACACAACCGGTTGAAGATGCCCCGAGGATTAGAGGAGACGTCGCACATTCTTTGCGGCCGCCACCCTGGCTTTGCCCGGCGGAAGCAAGACATGTGTCACAAGATGAGAGCTGACAGTAAGGAAGATCGTCAACGTCGATACGAGTTTGGTCTTCAACCAGAATTGTTTGAAAGATGATATGTTGCCAAGATAAACTTACGTATACATACTTATATATGTATGTACACATACATACAATATATACGTATATCTGTATGTGGTGTGTGTGTGTGTGTGTGTGTGTGTGTGTGTGTGTGTGTGTGTGTGTGTGTGTGTGTGTGTGTGTGTGTGTGTGTGTGTGTGTGTGTACAGAGTCTGAACTTTGATCATGGGGTCCCATCTCTGTGTCCATTTATTAAATGTGTGTGTGTGTGTGTGTGTGTGTGTGTGTGTGTGTGTGTGTGTGTGTGTGTGTGTGTGTGTGTGTGTGTGTGTGTGTGATTGTGTGTGTGTGTATGTGTGTGTGTGTGTGTGTGTGTGTGTGTGTGTGTGTGTGTGTGTGTGTGTGTGTGTGTGTGTGTGTGTGTGTGTGTGTGTGTGTGTGTGTGTGTGAGCGCGTGCGCGCACCCACCCCCGCCCACCCCACCAGCCTATCATAATTCAAATCACAAGCACCCCATTGTTATGATCTGCTTCGTATTCCTCCCGGGAAGTGAGAGCCAAAAGCCTAATATATCTTGGACTTTCGTGGACGGCACCGCCACGTTCTGGATCACCCAAAGTTATTAGAACAAGATCGTGGATGATCTCTTCGCCTGTCGCTTCAACGACATCCCTCAGGTGTCTACGAAGACATATCTTCCATGTTAAGTCTTAAGTCAACTCACTGAGGTCGCCAAGGGTCTGAAAACGTCGAAGAAGGAGAGAGAAAACGAGAGAGAAGACTGAGTAAGAACAGGGAGAGAAAATGTAAATCTCCACTTTGTTCGTCAAAAAAAGGGAGAGAGAAGAATGAGTAAGAATAAGGAGAAAAAATGTAAATTGAAAAAAAAAAAAAAAAAAAAAATGGCGAAGACGATTCTGATCTCAACCTGACCCTCAACTTGTGCTCGTCATTACCTGTCACTCGACCACACCACACCACCGGACTGTCTGTAGTCTCTTTAGCTACTGAAGTCTTTACGACCAGAGAGACATCAATTTGGCTTATCAGTGCGTACAATCCTTCATATGTCAATGTGGCCACCAGATGTCCTCGGCGCCAAAACGAACCGTGAACCGGCTGGCTGTCAAACACTCTCTACAGGAGTTTCGGGACTCGAACTTGAGACATCCTGCTTTCTTATTTTTCTATTTGTTTGTATATCCATTTTTTTTTTTCTTCTTGGGGGAGATCGAAATTCCATTTAAACTAAATTTTCTGATTGTAGATCACATTTTTACTAGTTATAGGGTCAGTTATCTTCATACACCCGTCAGTGATAATGCCCTGACATCACCATTTATATATTTACATACATGTGTGTGTGTGTGTGTGTGTGTGTGTGTGTGTGTGTGTGTGTGTGTGTGTGTACGTGCGTGTGTATGCGTGTGTGTGTGCATGTGTGTGTGTATGTGTATGTGTGTGTGTGCATGAGTGTGTGTAAGTGTACATGTGCGTGTGTGTGTGCGTACGTGCGCGCGCGCGCCTTCGTGTAGGTGCGTGCGCGTTTGCATAACTGTGGGCAGAGGCAGATGCCCAGCGCCTGTTCGGGATACAGACGACCACCCCTGCCCCCCACGAGTCTCCTCCGAAGTAGTGCCTTGCAGGTCGGTCGGCCCTAGTCGGTCAAAGGCGAAGGTCAGAGTAGAGGAGTCGGGTGGCCCCGAAGGCCTTCTCGTCTCCTTCGGGCAGCTCCTGCGTCCCGGCGGGTCTCCGGCCGCCTCGGCCTCGTCTTGCCACTGGGTGGCCAGCCTTCTCCGGACGAGAGAGAGAGTGAGGCTGGCCCTGCGCAAACCTTACCTCACTTTAAACTAAGTCGAGCGCAAATCACCTCCCATCGATCACGCTCATTTAACA
>NC_134807.1:90000-95000 GCF_046742065.1 Oratosquilla oratoria
GCAATATGACAACAGTGGCCAACTTAATAATGACCTGGGGCAGCGAGGGCGGCATTGGATGCCAGGTGGGACTTCTTCTAGTGTCTCTATATCCCACAGCCCTTTTTACATACTACACATGGAACCACACCCAGAGGTTCTTCACGCACCCCCGGGAGACCTGTGGCAGCCGTTTCCGAAGGAAGGTCCTCTCCCAACCCTTCCCGGATCTGCACAGGATCTTCGTCGTACACAGAACCTCTGGAGTCCACGACGGCCCCATCGACGTCATGGTTGTTTAAAAGGACTCAATAATCAGGCCTCCTCCAGAACATGCTCCTCGAACTGCCTTCAAAAGAGGACGTACAGGCAGACACTTGCAAAGACGGCCGCTTACAATGTCAAGTCCGACACCACATCAAGGTCTCACTAAAAACGTCGACTTGGAAAAACTTCACTCGAAAGAATTGTCATATTATGCCTCCACCAGGACACGTTCCAGGAAGTGCCTTTAAACGAGGACGCACAGGCAGACACTTGCAAGGACGGCCGCTTACAATGTCAAGTCCGACACCACATCAAGGTTTCACTAAAAACGTCGACTTGGAAAAACTCCACTCGAAAGGATTGTCATATTATGCCTCCACCAGGACACGTTCCAGGAAGTGCCTTTAAACGAAGACGCACAGGCAGACACTTGCAAGGAAGGCCGCTTACAATGTCAAGTCGGACACCACATCAAGGTCTCACTTAAAACGTCGACTTGGAAAAACTTCACTCGAAGAATCTTTGCCCTCAGGAGTCACGCAAGGGTTTTCCCCTCAGCTGAATAAAATCTCCTGACGACAGTTTTGGACTAGATTTCTTTAATATTTTTCTAACAAATTTCCTTTCCTCAATATCAAATGAAATAAGATTTCTTGTCTTCACCACATTCATGGACTGTAATGTGGGCAGGCGCGTGCATGCAACGGTGAATAGGTATTTGAAGAACCTTATTTAATTGATATACGCACACACACACATAAACACAAACAAACACACACACACATACACTCACACACACACACACACACACACACACACACACACACACACACACACAACTCCCCACCCACGAGAATTGGAGTAACGGCTCGCAGAGCAACGATAATAAAATTATTTCAGCCCTGGGCGGGATTCGAACTCAGACCCCTGAGTTAGCAGTTGCCAACGCTACCATTGCGCCGTCGAACCGTGTGTGTGTGTGTGTGTGTGTGTGTGTGTGTGTGTGTGTGTGTGTGTGTGTGTGTGTGTGTGTGTGTGTGTGTGTGTGTGTGTGTGTGTGTGTGTGTGTGTGTGTGTGTGTGTGTGTGTGTGTGTGTGTGTGTGTGTGTGTGTATACATATATATGTTGTATACTTAGGCCGTAGTTTTTTTTTCATACACACTGAATTGAACAGGACAGCGTTTTCAAAGTTACTAATTTTCTTCTTGTTATAACTAAACAAATAAATATCAAATACATTGGTTTATTCAGTGGATAAATTCATCGACTGTGGGGCAGATTCTAGAGTCTAGATATAGTGAGCATCACCCCCTTCTACCTAAAAATATACTTTCTAGAAAATATCTTGACTAGCTTTTGAGCGATTCTATCTAACCAGTGACAGAAGACTGCATATGTCTTTTCCCCAACACTTTCCTCCTCTTATACTGATCATAGCTGCCGCCACCAGGAGACTTTATTCATCCAAAGACCTCATCACACTGGGCTATTTTTCCTTCAACCTTTGGTGCTGGATTAAGATAAAAGACGTCATTGAAATAATTGGGAATACACTTTTAAGAATTTTTCACTCATTGATTTCTTTGTGATGCACCAAAACACACACACACACACACACACACAGTTGCTTGCTGATTGCAGTCGACCGTATCCGATGACGACATTCGATGTCCTCAGGTGGTGAGTGCTGGATGAGTAAAAGGTTGTCGACTTAAGGGTATTTCTCCTCCCGTCCGCCTGTGAGCAATAACGTGACTCACAAGCCCCGTTCTCGACCCGCAGACTTTGTTGCCAGCTGGACACTCCACCTGAGAAATGGGGTCCGCTGGAGCTTCTCTTGGAGCATGCCGCTGCTGCCGTTCTTGGTGACGTTGAGCAATGCGTTCTTGCTCTAGGGTCTCTACTCCTTTTGGTGGTTTTAGCCCTCCAGGTTGCCGTTAGGTCAATGGCTGTGGAGTTTCCAGGTTCGCTGGAGGGATGTTGCACTTCTTAAGAGATGGATTGGATTGATCATTGTATCTTCTCTTAAGACCACTAGCTCTTCCGTGTCCTTCGTGAATCTGTCCATACAGGATATGCCTAGGAAGCTGATCTTCTGCCATGCGGGTCACATGCCATGGTGGACACGCTCTCTCCAAGTGAGGCCAAAGACACACACTCTCTCTCTCTCTCTCTCACACACACACACACACACACACACACAGATTTATATATACATATATATATATATATATATATATATATATATATATATATATATACACATACACACACAAACATACACATAGACCCACGCTTAATGCTATAGTATGCTATACTGTATGTCTGCAGACAAACACGAGTAGACTAGTGCCCTGGACTATGTAGTCCACTCTGTAACTAAGACAGTTAAACAAATCTCAATTAATTATACGTCGATGAAAGACAAAAGGATTAGAAAGGCCAACTCAATTGCTAACAAATATCATAAACGAATAAGAAATGCACCTGAATCATCTAGACATATTTTTTTGAAAAATAATATAGAAATGAATCAAATAGATGAATAAAAGAAAATAATGAATACGTAAATGAATACGTAAATAAATAAATAAATAGTTAATGGATGAATAAATGAACAAATACATAAATATGCAGAACAAATGTATAAACAAATAAACAAGGATGAAAAATAAAAATCCCCAGAGACTTGGTACAAACCATCAAGATTTCAGAGTCACTCGATAATATCAGAGTTGAAATTGCTTTCTCGTGAAATACAAACCTAAGAAAGAAAAGAATAAGAAGAAGAGGGAGAAGAAGTACTACGTCTCCGACAGGTAACCAGCGGGGCGTAGATCTGACCCAAAATATTGGAGAAGAAATGTTTTCTCTCGGCCACGTAATCACTGAGGGCGGGTAAAGCGCCCAGCAGCGTTGAACCCATCTCATGCCTCGATTATTTACATTTTCTTTTTATATTTATTCATTTATCTACTTATCCGTTTATCTATTAATCAATCTGCTTTTACTTCTTTATTCGTCGATTCAATTGTTTATTTCTATTTCCCATTATCAACTTATTTACCTGTTTATCTATTAATCAATCTATTTATCTATCTACTTATATATTCTTTGATTCAAGTATTATGTTTCCACTGTTCATCTACTTATATATTTACCAATCTCCTTTACATATATTTGGTTACTCATACTTTATCAATTCATTTAATCATTTATTTAGCTATCAGTTCAGTCACACATTTGATCAATTATGAACTATATTATTCTACTGTTCATTAATCATAGTCTTCATCTATCTTTTAATTTGTTTGTTTCTTTGCTTAGTTGTTTAACTTGCTTAGTAACTAATTGGTTTTCTTCTCCTTCTTCTTCTTCTATATTTCTTCTCCTTCTTTTTCTATATTTTTCTCTTCTAATTAGGTACATACATGCATACATACGTACATACATACATGCATATACCAAAGGCTGTTTCCCCCTTACACGGGAAGTAGCCTTACATAGTTAGCTAATTTTGTAAATCTGGCACGGCTTAGACAAAGATGAATCCTTTGTATGTCTTTCATTCCTTCTTTCTCACTTTACCTTTGTAAATCATTCACATATTAGGTTCAAAAGTTTGTTTGGTTGTTTGTTTTGACACGACATCACCACTTCTCAACTGATCTTTACCCAACTTGGCACAGAGGTCCACCTGCACCACAGAATCCTGCATGATGCTCTGTAAGCACTACGGACTCGGTAATCTACCGAAAGCATTTTATCAATTTCATTCTATTTTATCTACTTTATTTTATTTCATTTTTCTTGTTTCAATTTATTCTTTTTCATTTTGAATTATGTGTCCTCAATTAGTTTAATTTTATTTTGTTTTGTTTTATTTCAAATCATTTCGCCTCATTCTATTCACTTTCTTTTGCTTCATTTTATCTTATTTTTCTATTCTATTTTATTTCATTCGGTTTAATTTATCTTATTTTACTTTACTTTATTCTATTTTTGTTAAATAACACAAGAAACAGCAAGGCACTATCGATTTCCTATTAACACCAAAGACGCTAAATATCGAAGCATCTTTTCGCTCGAGTTAATTTCACCAACAAATTTCAGCTCGACAAAAATCTACTTGGGGAATAGTGACAAGATATAACGATGATATACATTTTCTAATTATACAAAAAAAGTACGTAGAGCTATCGAATTTTCACAAAACATCAAAGGATTTTTTTTCCACGCCTTTGTTTACTGAGTAATTTCCTGTCGACATATTCCAACGCGATCTCCTTAATCTTAAACCATTCTCTCTGAGAGCTGTTGAACTTAATGCTATCACTTTATCTTATTCTATTCTGTTTTGTTTTTGTTGTTTTTTTCCTTATCATTACCATTTTTCCTTTTCTGCGTTTCTCTTTTTGAAAGCAATTTGCCATTGTTAGCAAAGGAAATAATTCAGGTTACATTTCCTGAACGCCTCAATTTATCTTTTCATTTTTATTTCCTCGTGTAGTTGATCATGAAATAGGAAGATGGTCACGTGGGCCGACAGGGTGTGCACCACCTGCAATTGTCCTCAAACCATTTACCCATTGTAGCAAAAAAAGAATAAATAAATTAATAAATGTATATACATATATATACATATTATATATATATATATATACATATATATATATATATATATACATGTATATATACATACATATGTTGAGACGTTCTGTACTTACATATCAAAATGTCAAAGCTGGATAAA
>NC_134807.1:105000-110000 GCF_046742065.1 Oratosquilla oratoria
GGCGCAGCATATGCTGTGTCTTGATGATACTGAACGACATGTGACTCCTTTAACCCAACTCAGATATGAACATAGTCATTCGAATGGAGGAGACTACAAGAGACCATAAGGCCTACACTAGGCAGTTCCATGTCCCTTACCGCCTTTCATCCCTACCCATAAAGTTATATAATTTTCTCTACCAATTGTTCCAGCGCTCACTATATGTACTAAGTCATTATGACGGAGAGAGCTGATGTCATGTGTTTTGCAAAGAACTTTCTTGAAAATTGGAGCTCACAATGAGAAGCGAGTTTCATGTTGTGTTTCTCTCTATATACCAAGGGCTTTTTTCCCCTTATTAGGGAGGTAGCCAAGTCAAAGCCACGTACTTACTCCCGCTCATTCCACTCCCATCCACCATCCATTGCCCCCCCCTCTCATATCTTAGCTCCTCGTGGATGACGGGTCATCCCTCCATCCCACCCACTGCCCTGGCTCAGAAGCAATGTAACACAAAACAGTGCTGTGTTTACTGTTAAGGAACTTTGACGTACATAGGCCTCATTCTTGTTACCAATAAGCTGAGTGAAGCTTAACAAAGATTGTGGGAAGGTGTGTGGCTTGATTTGTAGATCTTTGTAAATTCAGTTTGTAAATAATATAATGAATTAGTATATGTACGAGTACAAAAAGGGGACACGTCTACTAAAACCGTGAAGCAATAGTTCTCTTCCTCAGAGGTCAACATTTCATCCCAAGAACTATCCTTTAGCTTTATCCAGACTAAAACTTAAAATGTGTAGAGATAACTGAGATAAACCTAACCACTATACTCTCAAGTTTGTTTGCAAACTGAATTAATACTATCGTCTGTTGTTAACCTGAATAAAACAAATACGTACACCAAAGACTTGAATCTTTGAATATCGATTACCGTCTCTCGTTTGCGCGAGATTTCATTTCGCACGTCGATTGCAATACCAATTGGTAATATATCCCAGTCGGAGCCATGTTGCCACGCGGGGGAGTGGAGCGAGTAGTGAGAATTCTATTGGCTTGTTCGAAATGGTCAACTATGCATCAAAGAAAATCTGCCTCAGAACAATGCCATCTGTATGACAACACAGTCTGACAGAGTGTGAAGACCAGCCGAGAAAAGATACATGTGCAAAAAAGAAAAAAGAAAAAAAAAACAGCGATAAGTAACACATTTAGAATCATGTGGTTATGTCGTTTTGCTATGTTCATATACACACACATTGAGCAAACACAGATAGTGATATACGTGTACGAGTATGTGATATGGTAAAGGATGCTTCAGTAGTATCTCGCCTCACAATTTTATTTATTACAATCATTTAAATGTTTCTGAACACAAAGAATTTTTGCTACATTTGTCTTCTGATCATCTCGAGATTTTTTTAACCAAATCCCTCTTACCTATCTTTTGTTTTTCCTACTACGTATTTCAGCCACAGACAACCGACCCCATTCCCTCTTATCATGTACGACCTTCTCCCCTTGGATGCACTTTAATCCCTCCATGGTGTCAACTGTCTCCTTTCTTTCTCTTGGCAATGACCATATAAATGTCACAAATCTCTTTTAATACGACACTTCCAACAGATTCGAAACCTAACCCATCGCCCAATGTCATGTGACACTGTGACATGACATGGACTCTGTTCAGCACCAATACATGTTCCAACTGCATACTTGTCCTTGGTGCAATGCAAGGTCAACTCCTGTATATAGTTATCCTATTACCATCACCCATATATTCCCACTAACATTCAATACTTCTCAGAACAAAAACAAACATTATATCTTAAGATGTCATATCTAAAAGTTTAATATGTAGTCGAAAATATTACATATTCCACATAAAGAAAAAACAACGTATTTGATGTTTATTTGTGTTAAGCTAACAAAGGTTTCTAATAATAAAGTCATCCCCTAATATTCGTTCTCTATGGTACACAGTACATAATAGTTTAAAAGTACCCCTTCCTTTTGATCAATTTACAACAAAAATACTTTTTTTCCTGCATTTGATAGTAATTAATGACTTAGACAAAATCTTCAATTAACTATGAAATTAACATTAAAAAAGATATAGGCCTACTTGATTGAGTAATCGATCATCAGCTTAAAATGTCTTAATAAGATTATTTTATCATCTTACTGTATGAAAATAAGTGGTAGATATTGGTTGTATTTCATTCTACATCCACTAACTAATCGTTTGTAATTTTATTTGTCTCGCTGCGTTTCGTCATGTTAGTAACAGCTCCAGTCACAGAAAGGAGTTAAACACATCTTAAACATTTTAAGATTAATCCTTTCTCTACGACTAACTGCTGCATTACTTATGCAACCAACCCCAAGGCGCTTTTATTCAGAGGAGGGAAACTTAAGTGACACCCCTACGGACCAAAGCCACAAATCATTCTTTTATGACTGGACTAACCTCTACTCAACGAAGAATGCGGATCTTTACTACTACTACTACTACTACTATTACTACTACTTTTCCTACTACTACTACTACTTTACCACTCACCCCCTTTCTGTTACCCTCCTTAAAGAACTCATTTACCCAAACCTCTATGATTACTCCTCCTCTTGGACGCCAGATTCTCTCCCAGGGATAGAAGAGCTGGTTAAGGAGGACGACAAACTAGAATCACCCGAGGGAACCCCCTTTCTCCCTCCCCGTTTTCGTGTGTGTGTGTGTGTGTGTGTGTGTGTGTGTGTGTGTGTGTGTGTGTGTGTGTGTGTGTGTGTGTGTGTGTGTGTGTGTGCGCGCGCGCGTGTGTGTGTGTGTGTGTGTGTCAGCCCATGACTGCCCTTCCTTGCAGGTGTTTGAACCAACACAATTTTAACCAGCTGATGAGTGGCCGCCACACCGAAAGAGTTCAACCTTCTCAGTTAACTCTTTGTTAACTCTCCTAGAAGGCAGCGCGAGACTGCCAACAAGGACAGAAGCGCTGGTGAACTACAAAGCGTCCTTCCTGAACTCCAGTCCTGATTGAAGAAGTTGAGACATTCCATGGTCCCCGTCAAATCAGGTTTTTCTTCAAATGCTTCGGGTCTGGAGAACAACGTCCAAAGGGACAGTGTGCTTGCGATAGTTAGCCACTATATGACACCATTCGTCTTGACACTTGGAAGGCGAGGGGGGGGGGAACGGGAGACTCCCGGGTGGCGGTGGGGGTGGGGGGTGGAGAGAACCCCACGCGTTCGTTCTGGCGACCCAAGAGTTTGGCATCAAAGCGTTCGGTGACAATTACAAAAACTCCGGAACAAACCCGCCCCTCTCCCACCCTCACCCCCGCCCCCTCTCTCTCCACTGCGGGGACGACCGGAGCCAGGATGCAGCCGCCTGTCTAGAGTCCCTTTATAAAGAATTACGACAGCTCCTCAGAATGGCCACAAAATGGCGCCTTCAGCGTGTCCGGAGTTGTCGCAACTCTCTGTAGTATGAAGGGACTGTTGGTGCATCCGAAGGCTCAACAACAACAACAACCCGGCATCCTATTCAGTGAACAACCACAATAGGTTCGAATGAATCGATGGTGAGAACAATCAGTAAGCGCGAGCGGAAACGATTTGGCCCCAAAATGGCCCCTGGGTCGTTTATCACATCGCCGTGTCGCAACTCTCTGTAGTATAAAAGGACGATCAGAAACCAACTTCACCAGAATGAGACGATCCTCATGCGGAAGGACATTGACTCAACATCGACTTTCATTGCTCTCGTCCTGAATCGAATGCTGCAGCAACTTTAAAAGGTAAACAATAATAAACACCGTGACGTGGGTGATGACCAGCTGTCTCGGCAGATGGCACAAACGTTAGCACACCTAGAAACTGTCCAGCACAATGAAAGCAACGTTCTTCATAATGATGGCAGGGAACATTTGGTGTCTTTTTGTAACAATCAGTAACATACTAAACAAACTCTTGATTTGAAAATATTCTTGGGACATGAAATCAGCCTTGAAATTTGCCAGATCTAAATTAATTTCTCTTTATATTTAAGCACAGTAACAGAACTAGAATAGTGTGGTCATTTTTTACTACATATTTTTGTAACAGTGGCAAAAATAGAAGGACATGATTGTCTTTATAGAATTTTATAACTAAACTGTGCATTGGCAGGACAATGGAACCAAGATGCCTTTGGCTTTTTTTTTCAAAGAATATTAAATTTAAAGAAATATCTTGCGATCTACAAAATCTCTTGTGAGTAGTGAACAGAGATACAAGCACGTACTTAACCCGCTAAAGCCTCCGCTAACTCCCTACTTAACCCGCGACATGTGCTTAACCTAGCATTAAAGATGCTTCTTCCTCAACCTTATAAATCCTCATTTAATAGCCGAAACATTGTATGTTGCTAAAGAGACAAGACTTGTCGTACTAATTAAGTTGACAAATGCACATAAACACACGCTTACAAGCGACAAAGACAGTGACAGAAATATAGTCTAGGAACAATGAAATGCGTTCTGCTTCTAATGCACACCCACTGTACAGTATATTCACGTGGCGACGATGTCCTTGTTCCCCACCCCCTAGCCACAGGATGTTCAGGTAAAACGAAGACATAAGTCGCAGGAATTGTAAAGGATATATTTAGAGAAAACAGCAATAGATAAATACATACATACATCATACATATACCAAGGCTTTTTCCCCCTTACAAGGGAGGTAGCCAAAAACGGTAATGCATAAAATCATTTCCACCCATTCCATCCCTGAATACACTCCACACCCCTCCACCCTCCCTCTTATCTGAGCACCTCCTGGATGACGGGTCATCCCTGCACCTTGTCCACTGCCCTGGGTCAGAAGCAGTGTCGCAAGACACAGCACATCCACAGCAAGGCCGCTTCATTAAATCGGCGACCCCGATAAATAAATAAATAAATCCTTCCTGAGTGGAGATTTGTCTCCAGTCACGAAAGACTGCTAAGTAGCTCTGGTCCTTAAGGGTGTCACTAAATTTCCTT